>NW_020528649.1:0-366697 GCF_003368295.1 Carassius auratus | reverse complement strand
TGTTCTCGCACAGCCTGATAGCCTCTCCAAATGTGGTGATTCACGTGTTTCTGCGAATATTCTCTCTCGGAGCTACGATCCGTCAAAGTTGGCCGCAATGCATTGTCTATGCGATTTTTCGCCGCCGTTTTCGCCGGTGTACGAACATCGTACGCCCGATCGCTTATAAAAGTCATAGCACACCATTCCCGATTAGGCCGCACGATTTGACGCCTGTTTCGATGGTCTGTGACAAAAACTGCGGGACTAGTTACGCGCCGAAATTTGTACGGATCTAGTATAATAATAATAACTAGAAGGTACATTTCCTGAAGAAAATGTGAGTGGTGCTTGCAGTGGCAAAACTCGCCCCCTCTGTTGCTAGGGCTGTTGCAATGAGGTTGCTACGGTGGCTGCTAAGGTACCCTGGGTGGTTGCTAGGGCGCGGTTGCTAGGGTCCCCATGATGGTTGCTAAGGTACCCTCGGTGGTTGCTAGGGTAATCTGGGTGGTTGCTAGGGTCCCCAGGATGGTTGCTAGGGCCGTTGCTAGGGTACCCAGGGTGGTTGCTAGGTAATCGGGGTGGTTGCTAGGGTGTTGCTATGTGGTTGCTAGGGTACCCGGGGTGGTTGCTAGGGCGGTTGCTAGGGTCCCCATGATGGTTGCTAGGGCCGTTGCTAGGGTACTCAGGGTGGTTGCTAGGGTAATCGGGGTGGTTGCTAGGGTGTTGCTATGTGGTTGCTAGGGTACCCGGTGTGGTTGATAGGGCGGTTGCTAGGGTCTCCATGATGGTTGCTAGGGCCGTTGCTAAGGTACCCAGGGTGGTTGCTAGGGTAATTGGGGCGGTTGCTAGGGTGTTGCTATGTGGTTGCTAGGGTACCCGGGGTGGTTGCTAGGGCGGTTGCTATGGTAAACTGGGTGGTTGCTAGGCAGTTGCTACGGTACTTGGGGGGGTTGCTAAGGTGTTGCTAGGCGGTTGCTAGGGTGTTTTGGCTGGTTGCTAGGCAGTTGCTATGGTCTCCTGGGTGGTCGCTATGATGTTACTAGGTGGTGGGTAGTTGTCACAGATGGTCACTATGTAGTTATTATAGAGTTCTTAGCCCATTTGAGCACTTAGCTAATCACTATTAGCATGTAGCTATCACTGCTAGCATGACTAGCATGTTGGAAGTCCAGTGTGCTAGCATGAGTCAAAAATATCCAACCGCCATGTCTGTACGATGTTCTGATGCAGAGATATAGGTCGTGCAAAACGGTTGCTAGGGTACTCCATTTGGTTGCTATGGAGTGGCTTGGCAGCTGCCAATTGTGATACTCCAAAGTCTACTTGTCAATATAAACCAACCCCCATGTCTCTAGGATGTTTTGATGTGGAGATATAGATCTTGCAAAATGGTTGCTAGGGTACTGTGTTTGGTTGCTAGGGAGTGGCCTTGCAGCTGCCAATGATGATACTTCAAAGTCTGCTTGACAATATAAACCAACCCCCATGCTTCTATGTCTTTCAGATGTTAAGATATCTATCTTTGGATTTTGGTTGCTAGGTAGCTCTTAATGGTTGCTAGGGCGTGGCTAGGTTGTCTTGAAGGAGATACATGATTGGCCGTTTGCTGCCCGAGTCAACGAGCCCACCCTCATGTTTCTATGACACTTCTATCCAAAGTTATTCATTTGATCTTTTTCAATGGAAGTCTATGGGGCTTGTTGCTATGGTGCTCTATATGGTTGCTAGGGCGTGGCTTGATAGATTCATAATGATCCTGAGAGACTGATTGGTTGCTTGATTCAAATGAGCCCACCCCCTTGTCTCTATGACACTGTGATGCCGAGTTATGTTCAATACAATATCCCTATGTAATTTCCCATTGTAGGAAAAACACAGTGTTTCATGGCGATCCCGCACCATTGTATGTCTATGGGGCAACTTTGGGGGTCTCTAGCGCCCCAGGGGTACAACTTGTACCCCTCTGCGAGGTATGTTCTCGCACAGCCTTATAGCCTCTCCAAATGTGGGTGATTCACATGTTTCTGCGAAATTCTCTCTCAGAGCTATGCTCCGTCAAATTTTTTTTTAATGCATTTCCTATGGGACGTTTTTCGGCCGATTTTTCGCCCGCTGTACGAATATCGTACGCCCGATCGCTTATAAAAGTCATAGCACACCTCTCCTCAATAGGCCGCACGATTTGACGCCTGTTTGGTTGGTCTGTGACAAAAACTGCGGGACGAGTTACGCGCCGAAGTTTTGTACGGAAGAAGTAAGAAGAAGAAGAATAATAAGTATGTGAGATAATAATAGTGATGCTTTGCCTCCGGCAAGCACCACTAATAAGTATGTGAGATAATAATAGTGATGCTTTGCCTCCGGCAAGCACCACTAATAAGTATGTGAGATAATAATAGTGATGCTTTGCCTCCGGCAAGCACCACTAACTAGAAGGTACATTTCCTGAAGAAAATGTGAGTGGTGCTTGCAGTGGCAAAACTCGCCCCTCTGTTGCTAGGGTGTTGCAATGAGGTTGCTATGGTGGTTACTAGGGGTACCCTGGGTGGTTGCTAGGGTCCACATGATGGTTGCTAAGGTACCAAGGGTGGTTGCTAGGGTAATCTGGGTGGTTGCTAGGGTCCCCGTAATGGTTGCTAGGGCCGTTGCTAAGGTACACAGGGTGGTTGCTAGGGTAATCGGGTAGGTTGCTAGGGTGTTGCTATGTGGTTGCTAGGGTACCCGGGGTGGTTGCTAGGGCGGTTGCTAGGGTCCCCATGATGGTTGCTAGGGCCGTTGCTAGGGTACCCAGGGTGGTTGCTAGGGTAATCGGGGTGGTTGCTAGGGTGTTGCTATGTGGTTGCTAGGGTACCCGGGGTGGTTGCTAGGGCGGTTGCTAGGGTCCCCATGATGGTTGCTAGGGCCGTTGCTAGGGTACTCAGGGTGGTTGCTAGGGTGATCGGGGTGGTTGCTAGGGCGGTTGCTAGGGTCCCCATGATGGTTGCTAGGGTACCCGGGGTGGTTGCTAGGGCGGTTGCTAGGGTCCCCATGATGGTTGCTAGGGCCGTTGCTAAGGTACCCAGGGTGGTTGCTAGGGTAATTGGGGCGGTTGCTAGGGTGTTGCTATGTGGTTGCTAGGGTACCCGGGGTGGTTGCTAGGGCGGTTGCTATGGTAACCTGGGTGGTTGCTAGGCAGTTGCTACGGTACTTGGGGTGGTTGCTAAGGTGTTGCTAGGCGGTTGCTAGGGTGTTTTGGCTGGTTGCTAGGCAGTTGCTATGGTCTCCTGGGTGGTTGCTATGATGTTACTAGTGGTTGGTAGTTGTCACAGATGATCACTATGTAGTTATTATAGAGTTCTTAGCCCATTTGAGCACTTAGCTAATCACTATTAGCATGTAGCTAATCACTGCTAGCATGACTAGCATGTTGGAAGTCCAGTGTGCTAGCATGAGTCAAAAAATCCAACCGCCATGTCTGTACGATGTTCTGATGCAGAGATATAGGTCGTGCAAAACGGTTGCTAGGGTACTCCGTTTGGTTGCTATGGAGTGGCTTGGCAGCTGCCAATGGTGATACTCCAAAGGCTGCTCGCCAATATAAACCAACCCCCATGCCTCTACGATGTTCTGATGAAGAGATATAGATCTTGCAAAACGGTTGCTAGGGTACTGTGTTTGGTTGCTAGGGAGTGGACTGGCAACTGCCAATGATGATACTCCGAAGTCTGCTTGCTAGTATGAATGATATAAACCAACCCCCATGCCTTTATGATATTCAGATTTGAAGATATCTCTCTATGCTTTTGGTCGCTAGGGAGGTCCAAATGGTTGCTAGGGCGTGGCTATGAAGTGCTGAAGGTGATTCGTGATTGGCCATTTGCCGCCCCGAGTCAAACGAGCCCACCCTCATGTTTCTATGACACTTCTATCCAAAGTTATTCATTTTAACTTTTTCAATGGAAGTCTATGGAGCTTGTTGCTATGGTGCTCTATATGGTTGCTAGGGCGTGGCTTGATAGCTTCATAATGATCATGAGAGACTGATTGGTTGCCTGATTCAAATGAGCCCACCCCCTTGTCTCTATGACTATGTGATCCATAGTTATGTTCAATGCAAAATCCCTATGTAATTTCCCACAGTAGGAAAAACACATTGTTTCATGGGCGATCCCTCCCCATTGGCTTAGTATGGGGCAACTTTGGGGGGCTCTTGCGCCCCAGGGGTACAACTTATACCCCATTGCGGGGTATGATCGCGCACAGCCTGATAGCCTCTCCAAATGTGGTGATTCACATGTTTCTGCGAAATTCTCTCTCGGAGCTACGATCCGTCAAAGTTGGCCGTAATGCATTGTCTATGCGATTTTTCGCCCGTTTTTTCGCCCGGTGTACGAACATCGTACGCCCGATCGCTTATAAAAGTCATAGCACACCATTCCCGATTAGGCCGCACGATTTGACGCCTGTTTCGTTGGTCTGTGTCAAAAACTGCGGGACAAGTTACGCGCCGAAATTTTGGCGGAAGAAGAATAAGAATAACTAGAAGGTACATTTCCTGAAGAAAATGTGAGTGGTGCTTGCAGTGGCAAAACTCGCCCCTCTGTTGCTAAGGTGTGGTTGCTAGGGTACCCGGGGTGGTTGCTAGGGTCCCTATGATGGTTGCTAGGGCCGTTGCTAGGGTACCCAGGGTGGTTGCTAGGGTACCCGGGGTGGTTTCTAGGGCGGTTGCTAGGGTCCCCATGATGGTTGCTAGGGCCGTTGCTAGGGTACCCAGGGTGGTTGCAAGGGTAATCGGGGTGGTTGCTAGGGTGTTGATATTTGGTTGCTAGGGTACCCGGGGTGGTTTCTAGGGCGGTTGCTAGGGTCCCCATGATGGTTGCTAGGGCCGTTGCTAGGGTACCCAGGGTGGTTGCTAGGGTAATCGGGGTGGTTGCTAGGGTGTTGCTATGCGGTTGCTAGGGTACCCGGGGTGGTTGCTAGGGCGGTTGCTAGGGTCCCTATGATGGTTGCTAGGGCCGTTGCTAAGGTACCCAGGGTGGTTGCTAGGGTAATTGGGGCGGTTGCTAGGGTGTTGCTATGTGGTTGCTAGGGTACCCGGGGTGGTTGCTAGGGCGGTTGCTATGGTAACCTGGGTGGTTGCTAGGCAGTTGCTACGGTACTTGGGGTGGTTGCTAAGGTGTTGCTAGGTGGTTGCTAGGGTGTTTTGGCTGGTTGCTAGGCAGTTGCTATGGTCTCCTGGGTGGTTGCTATGATGTTACTAGGTGGTTGGTAGTTGTCACAGATGGTCACTATGTAGTTATTATAGAGTTCTTAGCCCATTTGAGCACTTAGCTAATCACTATTAGCATGTAGCTAATCACTGCTAGCATGACTAGCATGTTGGAAGTCCAGTGTGCTAGCATGAGTCAAAAAATCCAACCGCCATGTCTGTACGATGTTCTGATGCAGAGATATAGGTCGTGCAAAACGGTTGCTAGGGTACTCCGTTTGGTTGCTATGGAGTGGCTTGGCAGCTGCCAATGGTGATACTCCAAAGGCTGCTCGCCAATATAAACCAACCCCCATGCCTCTACGATGTTCTGATGCAGAGATATAGATCTTGCAAAACGGTTGCTAGGGTACTGTGTTTGGTTGCTAGGGAGTGGCCTGGCAGCTGCCAATGATGATACTCCAATGGTTGCTTGCTAATATAAACCAACCCCCATGCTTCTATGTCTTTCAGATGTTAAGATATCTCTCTATACTGTGGGTTGCTAGGTAGCTCTTAATGGTTGCTAGGGCGTGGCTAGGTTGTCTTGAAGGAGATACATGATTGGCCGTTTGCTGCCCGAGTCAAACGAGGCCACCCTCATGTTTCTATGACACTTCTATCCAAAGTTATTCATTTGATCTTTTTCAATGGAAGTCTATTGAGCTTGTTGCTATGGCGCTCTCTATGGTTGCTAGGGCGTGGCTTGATAACTTCACAATGATCCTGAGAGACTGATTGGTTGCCTGATTCAAATGAGCCCACCCCCTTGTCTCTATGACATTGTGATCCAGAGTTATGTTCAATACAAAATCCCTATGTAATGTCCCATAGCAGGAAAAGTCCTCCCTATACTTTGTATTAGGGGCAATTTTGGGGGGCTCTTGCGCCCCAGGGGTACAACTTATACCCCACTGCGGGGTATGTTCTCGCACAGCCTGATAGCCTCTCCAAATGTGGAGATTCACGTGTTTCTGCGAAATTCTCTCTCGGAGCTACGACCCGTCAAAGTTGGCCGCAATGCATTGTCTATGCGATTTTTCGCCCGTTTTTTCGCCCGGTGTGCGAACATCGTACGCCCGATCGCTTATAAAAGTCATAGCACACCATTCCCGATTAGGCCGCACGATTTGACGCCTGTTTCGTTGGTCTGTGATGAAAACTGCGGGACTAGTTACGCGCCGAAATTTGTACGGATCTAGTATAATAATAATAAGTATGTGAGATAATAATAGTAGTGCCTTGCCTCCGGCAAGCACCACTAATAATAAGTATGTGAGATAATAATAGTGATGCTTTGCCTCCGGCAAGCACCACTAATAATAAGTATGTGAGATAGTAATAGTGATGCCTTGCCTCCGGCAAGCACCACTAATAATAAGTATGTGAGATAATAATAGTGATGCTTTGCCTCCGGCAAGCACCACTAATAATAAGTATGTGAGATAGTAATAGTGATGCCTTGCCTCCGGCAAGCACCACTAATAAGTATGTGAGATAGTAATAGTGATGCCTTGCCTCCGGCAAGCACCACTAATAAGTATGTGAGATAATAATAGTGATGCCTTGCCTCCGGCAAGCACCACTAATAATAAGTATGTGAGATAATAATAGTGATGCCTTGCCTCCGGCAAGCACCACTAATAATAATAATAATAATAACTAGAAGGTACATTTCCTGAAGAAAATGTGAGTGGTGCTTGCAGTGGCAAAACTCGCCCCTCTGTTGCTAGGGTGTTGCAATGAGGTTGCTAGGGTACATGGGGTGGTTGCTAGGGCGGTTGCTAGGGTCCCCATGATGGTTGCTAGGGCCGTTGCTAAGGTACCCAGGGTGGTTGCTAGGGTAATCAGGATGGTTGCTAGGGTGTTGCTATGTGGTTGCTAGGGTACCCGGGGTGGTTGCTAGGGCGGTTGCTAGGGTCCCCATGATGGTTGCTAGGGCCGTTGCTAGGGTACTCAGGGTGGTTGCTAGGGTGTTGCTATCTGGTTGCTAGGGTACCCGGGGTGGTTGCTAGGGCGGTTGCTAGGGTCCCCATGATGGTTGCTAGGGCCGTTGCTAGGGTACCCAGGGTGGTTGCTAGGGTAATCGAGGCGGTTGCTAGGGTGTTGCTATGTGGTTGCTAGGGTACCCGGGGTGGTTGCTAGGGCGGTTGCTATGGTCCCCATGATGGTTGCTAGGGCCGTTGCTAGGGTACTCAGGGTGGTTGCTAGGGTAATCGGGGCGGTTGCTAGGGTGTTGCTATGTGGTTGCTAGGGTACCCGGGGTGGTTGCTAGGGCGGTTGCTAGGGTCCCCATGATGGTTGCTAGGGCCGTTGCTAGGGTACCCAGGGTGGTTGCTAGGGTAATCGAGGCGGTTGCTAGGGTTTTGCTATGTGGTTGCTAGGGTACCCGGAGTGGTTGCTAGGCAGTTGCTATGGTAACCAGGGTGGTTGTTATGATGTTACTAGGTGGTTGGTAGTTGTCACAGATGGTCACTATGTAGTTATTATAGAGTTCTTAGCCCATTTGAGCACTTAGCTAATAACTATTAGCATGTAGCTAATCACTGCTAGCATGACTAGCATGTTGGAAGTCCAGTGTGCTAGCATGAGTCAAAAAATCCAACCGCCATGTCTGTACGATGTTCTGATGCAGAGATATAGGTCATGCAAAACGGTTGCTAGGGTACTCCGTTTGGTTGCTATGGAGTGGCCTGGCAGCTGCCAATGGTGATACTCCAAAGGCTGCTCGCCAATATAAACCAACCCCCATGCCTCTACGATGTTCTGATGCGGAGATATAGATCTTGCAAAACGGTTGCTAGGGTACTGTGTTTGGTTGCTAAGGAGTGGCCTGGCAGCTGCCAATGATGATACTCCAATGGTTGCTTGCTAATATAAACCAACCCCCATGCTTCTGTGTCTTTCAGATGTTAAGATATCTCTCTATACTTTGGGTTGCTAGGTAGCTCTTAATGGTTGCTAGGGCGTGGCTAGGTTGTCTTGAAGGAGATACATGATTGGCCGTTTGCTGCCCGAGTCAAACAAGCCCACCCTCATGTTTCTATGACACTTCTATCCAAAGTTATTCATTTGATCTTTTTCAATGGAAGTCTATGGAGCTTGTTGCTATGGTGCTCTATATGGTTGCTAGGGCGTGGCTTGATAGCTTCATAATGATCCTGAGAGTCTGATTGGTTGCCTGATTCAAATGAGCCCACCCCCTTGTCTCTATGACACTGTGATCCATAGTTATGTTCAATGCAATATCCCTATGTAATTTCCCACAGTAGGAAAAACACAGTGTTTCATGGGCGATCCCTTACCATTGTATGTCTATGGGGCAAATTTGGGGGTCTCTAGCCCCCCAGGGGTACAACTTTTACCCCACTTGGGGGTATGTTCTCGCACAGCCTGATAGCCTCTCCAAATGTGGTGATTCACGTGTTTCTGTGAAATTCTGTCTCTGAGCTACAATCCGTCAAAATTTTCCGTAATGCATTGTCTATGCGTTTTTTTCGGACGATTTTTCGCCCGCTGTACGAACATCGTACGCCCGATCGCTTATAAAAGTCATAGCACACCATTCCCGATTAGGCCGCACGATTTGACGCCTCTTTTGCGGGTCTGTGACGAAAGGTGCGGGACGAGTTACGCGTCAAAGTTTTGTACGGAAGAAGAATAATAAGAAGAATAATAAGTATGTGAGATAATAATAGTGATGCTTTGCCTCCGGCAAGCACCACTAATAAATATATATATATATATGCTATAATAGAGTACCGGCACCTCTTTTGGGCCACTTAAAGCACTGGTTCCACTGGTGTCAAACTAAGAACAGGTCAGACAGTGACATTTAAAAACAGAGATGATGGTACATTTACATTCATCCCCCACCAGAAGCAGACGTGGACTTTGCATTGTGGAAACTAAAGAAATGTGTGTATGGACTTGCAAGACGCTTCCCTCTACTGGTACAACAAGGCCAAAGATCTCATGCTGAACAGTGGTGGTAAAATGAGGAGTGCTGGCATGCCATGTGGATGATTTTATGATTTTTTTGGGCAGGTTCACAGCACTTTGTAACTAATGTCATCCCTGTACTTAAATCTGTATTTCACGTGGGTCGTGAAGAGCATGAGAGTTTTTCATATGTGGGGATGAACATTGCTACTGTGTGTGGTGTAGTGAAGGTGCATCAGCACTGTTATATTGAAAACCTACAAACAGTTCACTTACAGGCAGCACATGCTGTACAGAAAGAGGCTCCACTAAAAGAGAAAGAAAGAGAACAACTCAGATCAAAAATAGGACAGGTTCTGTGGGTTGCTAAACAAACAAGACCAGATGTTATGTTTGACACATGTAGCTTGGCATCCAACATTAAGAATGCTACTGTTCAGTCCATACATGAAGTGAACAGAGTGATCCGTAAACTTAAGTCAGAGAAAGTCACACTTATGGAAACAGTGATGGTTTGAGTTTGGTAGTTTTCAGTGATGCTTCACTAGGCAATCTTCCAGATGGAGGTACACAGGGATGGGCTTTAATTGCCCTCATGGAAAAAAACAGGAAAGTTCCCTCCACTGTTATGGCAATCTAAGAAAATCAGACGTGTGTTAAGAAGCACACTGGCAGGAGAAACCCTTGCCATATCAGATTATATTGACAATGCTATATTCTTGGCTATACCACAGCTTACCACTGGTACAGCTGATCTTAATACTTTCCCTCTTATTTGTGCTACTGATAAAATTCCCTGTTTGATGCTCTGAAGTTTACAAAACAGCCCAGACAGCAACATAGTATTGGCCCAGATCCGGCCCACATCTGGCCCACATGAAATCCATGTGGGCCAGATGTGGGCCAGACCTGGGCCGAAATTGCTTGCTGTCTGGGAGGTCACAGAGAAAAGACTAAGATTAGAAATAAGCAGTGTCAAAGAGCTCATACATGCTAACAAAATCAAAGAAGTGCGTTGGTCAAAAGCCAAGTCACAACTTGCTGATTGTTTTACAAAGAAAGGTGCTTCCTCACTTATGCTTCTTAACCCTCTGGAGTCTAAGGGTAATTTTGGGGCCTGGAGAAGTTTTGTCATGCCTTGACATTTGTGCTTTTTTCAGTTTCTTATAAATATCTAAATGGGTAAAGTCTAATCTCACTGTAATCAGCACAAACTGGGCTATAACAATATGTGAAATGCATGTATGTACATGATTGTGTCTTTGAGAGAAAAAAAAAATGTTATACCTGGTTAGTGAAAAACTAAAAATGTTAAATCACTGGAAAAAGGCAAAAAAAAAAAAAAAACACATAAAGAACAATGGTTCCCAGGATTTTTGAGAACTGGAGCTTGTAGCCTAGAATTTTTCTTTCTAAATTATGTGAAAATCATCTTGCTTACTCACTCACAGAAAACAATATATTGATTTACATTTTCTAAGACACTTTTTTTTTGGTAAAAGTAATATGCGAGTATGGCATCAACTATCATGAATATCAGTGTGATTTACACCTGAGAAGACAAAGGCCCGCATAATGAGCTGCATAATGAGCCTTTAAGTCAGCTGTGCCACTGAGAGGGAGGAGTTACAAGAAAGAATGTGAGGACAAAATAAATCTATATAATTTTATGTTTGTAGTTTATTTAGAAGATATTTAATTATCCCACAACATAATTTAATATCCACTTGGGGGAGCAGTTAAACAGTTTATTAGGAACAATCAAAGCTGACTTTCAAACTAATTTGAAGTAATGGTGCTTCATATACTTAAAGCGCTGTATGAGGGTGTATGGAAACTGTAATATCTGGTCCATTTATCTGGTCCATTGAGCATTTATCTTGGTACAGATTTTTTTTTTTTTTTAAATACTCAAGCTCACTTAAATGTTCCTGTGTTCTGAAAATCATTTTTATTTGGTGACAATATTTTATATGTCAAAGTCACCCGTTCATTATTATTATTATTTTATTCAAAGAAGAGAGGAAGATTGTTAACTTCATGTGTGAGGGAGAGTATCATTGCATGAGTCTGCAAGACTGGTGTGGCTGGTTGGCAGGTTTTTGCTTGGAGGAAGGGAGAAGGAGTGAGGAAAATAAATATTTTTTGTGTGGAACTACATTGTGTCTGTGGCTATTTTCAGACTAACAACTTTTTTGCCACTGTGAGAGCAGATAACATATTTGTTTGATGGACAAGGTGATATCCCAAAAGTCATTCATGAAAAAATGGTGTGGAGTCAAAAATATCTCAGTATCCAAAAAGCTGAGAGAGGGGCACACCCCAAAAAATAATGCAAAATGACAGTTAAAGGCAGTTCATCATTGAATACAGTGATGCCATCTCTGTTCAGTTTAAAATTGTCTGTGCATTTTTTTGCAATCAAGTCAACGATATAGCTGTAGATGAAGTGACCCCAACTAAGCAAGCCAGAGGCGACAGCGGCAAGGAACCGAAACTCCATTGGTGACAGAATGGAGAAAAAAAACCTTGGGAGACACCAGGCTCAGTTGGGGGGCCAGTTCTCCTCTGACCAGACAAAACTAGCAGTTCAATTCCAAGCTGCAGAAAGTCAGATTGTGCAGAAGAATCATCTGTTCCTTGTGGTCTTGTCCTGGTGGTCATCTTATACAAGGTCTTTAGGTTTCCTCTCCTATAGTAGAGAACAGTGTTAATTTCGTTGACTAAATATTTTCGTCATTATTTTCGTCACGAATATATTTTTGCCGACGAAAACGAAACGAAAACTAAAATAGAAGGCACTGATGGAGACTAAAACTATGACTAAATTGATTGACATTATCGTCAACGAATAAAGGACGAGACGAAAATAGACTGTGACGAAAATCAAATCAGCAGACGGCAGAAATGCGAGGAATGAGCAAATGAACCGGCAAAACAGAACAGACTGCATGAGAGAAGAGAACCAATCAGAGCCTGACTTATTGAGACGTGAAGCGAAGGTTTTCAGTTTTTAAATGAGCTCCCGGGAAGACGGCATTCGAAGAGGTGATAGGGACTTTAAGCAACAGCCTCTGTTGGAACGGCAACGCCATTCTGGCGTTGTATTGCGCCTGCGCGAATTTAACTGCTACTTTGTGACGTTCTAATTTAACGGTCTACTACGGGAGAACAGCTGATTTGCCTGAGTCGCTACAACGTGAGAGGTTAGGTAAATAAATGTTATGTTTTTAGACTTATTTACATCATACAATATTAAAAACTCCTCTTCTGACAAAATTTAACGTCATTTAACGCCAAAAGCAATCCTTCTCTTGCTTTTTTAAATTATATATTTTTTTGGATCTCAATAAATGAATTAATGCTGCGTTGCGCTGTTCTGTTTTACCGTTGCTTAGTGACTTTTACGTTCTTGGCTACAGCGGTGTGACGGCAAACTTCCGGTCGCTGTAGCCGTTCCATTCGCAGCTGTTGCTTAAAGTCCCTACTGTCTAAAAGAGCGACAAAATGTCCACAGCTCACTTCACGTTTGACGACGAACAAAACAAAACAAAGTGTAAAGCACGCAGAGCGCTCATTCGTGGCAAGAACACAACCAATTTGAAAAGACATTTACAGACGAGCCACCCGGACATTTTCTCAAATGTAATTTCACAACGATGTTCTTTTGTTTATTGAGCTAAGCAAAATTGGAATAGTGCAGTGCGTAGATGTTGTAGCATTAAATATTACGAACTGAAAAGTACTGTAAAATAGCCCCTTCTTCAAGTTAGATGCGAGCACAATACTAATACGTAATATCATGATAAATACATTTGATTAATACTAATGTTTAGTATATTTTATAATGTTCTACTTGTTGACAATATCACAAATATTTCTATATTAGTCATGTGAAACATGAATGTTCACATCCTATCATTATACATACAAATCTAGCAATATTGTAGTATTTAAAACATACAATATTGCTAGACAAATGAATACCTTATAAAATCTTGTTACTTTTTTTATCCACCTAGCTGCCAACTTATTAAATATTTACTTTAAATGTATGCACTTATTGTTCAGCTCAGCTGTAAGTGTCACACACCTGGACTCATTTAATGTTTTTGCCCCAGTGACCCAGTTTCTGTCTTCCGTGATTAGTTCCCAGGTGTGTCTACTATCTTCCTCATGTGTTCCATGTCCCTGTTAATTTAATGATTCCATCCACCTGTGTTTCCCCAATTATCCTTTGTACTTAAGCCTTGTCCTTTCAGTTCTGTTTTGTCGGGTCTTCATTTGCATTTGCATTTGCTACTTACGTGTGTCTACCTCTGTGCTCCATGTTGGATATCCCCTGTGGTGGATATATTAAAAACCTTATTCCGTTTATCCTCGACTCCGTATTCCTTCAGGCAGCGTAAGACCGTGACAGAAGACCCGACCTCAAAAGAGAAAGTAGAAGACCCGACCAAATAAGAGAAAATAGAAAACTGCGTGTTCTTCCCTCCGTTTTGTTTTTGTGTTTTCAAAGTCTTTTCTTTTCTTAGTGTTTCTATGGATCCCCTCTATCGTCCCGAATTCCTCATCCTTCTGCTGAAGCAGGAAGAACGCTCTCTCGAGGACCACACCAGATGGTTTTCCTTATTAGCTAATGCCACCAGCTACCCGGACGGCGCGCTCTGCACCTTCTACAACACCAGCCTGAACTCCAAATGCAGAGCGTTGTCGTCCGAAGATGGTCCTCGAGAGGATTTCGCCGCATACGTGGAGTGGACTCTGGCGAGAAATGGGTCACCTCTCACCGTCTGCCCCATAGAGGACCTCGCCAGCCCCACTCCCGACCCAGAGACCAGCCAGCCACCATCACGCCGCACGGAGCCAGAGCCCACCACAGCCGCAGAGCCCGAGCCATCCACTGTCAGGGAACAGGATCTCGAGAGCACGACTGACCAGGTGTGTGAGCCGGCAACACCGTGCATCGTGGGAGTCCTCGTGGAGATCGAGGGCGTGGAGGAAAGCCCTGCCCACACTCCTGCGACTGAGGGTGAGCTGTATACAGTCTCTGAAAGTCATATGGAGCAAGTTCTGGATCTGATGGACTGGTCTACGGAGGTAATCCCTAATATTCCTGTTTCCCCGCTGGTTCCGTCCAGCCCTGATTCCCCTGTATACCCTCTCAGTCTCCCACTCCTACCTCCTCCAGTCATTTCCTCTGCTCCATTTCCGCTGGTTCCGCCCAGCCCTGAGTTTTCTGTTTCTCCGCTGGTTCCGCCCAGCCCTGAGTTTTCTGTTTCTCCGCTGGTTACGCCCAGCCCTGAATTTTCTGTTTCTCCGCTGGTTACGCCCAGCCCTGAATTTTCTGTTTCTCCGCTGGTTACGCCCAGCCCTGAGTTTTCTGTTTCTCCGCTGGTTACGCCCAGCCCTGAGTTTTCTGTTTCTCCGCTGGTTACGCCCAGCCCCGAGTTTTCTGTTTCTCCGCTGGTTACGCCCAGCCCTGAGTTTTCTGTTTCTCCGCTGGTTACGCCCAGCCCTGAATCTTCTGTGTCTCCGCTGGTTCCGCCCAGCTCTGAATCTTCTGTGTCTCCGCTGGTTCCGCCCAGCTCTGAATCTTCTGTGTCTCCTGTATTCCCTCCCAGCCTCCCTCTCCCGCCCCCTCTCAAACCTGCTGGTCCCTCTACTCCTCTTTCGCTGGTTCCGTCCAGTCCTGATCCTCCTGTCCTTCCTCCCATCCTTCTCCTCTCTCCTCCTCCTAGACCAGCCAGTTCCTCGCCATCCCTGCTGGTGCCAGTCAGTCCCGCAGCTCACCCTCAGTCCGCGCCATCGGGGCGCGGTGGTTCGCCGCTGGACTGCCAGTCTCCAGCTCCGCCTTGGCGTGTTAAGGCCCTGTCTCCGCCTCCAGCCTCCGAGCCCTGGACTCCTCCTCGGTCCTTCGACCCAGCGGCTCCGCCTTGGCTCTTAGCTCCCTCGTCTCCACCGTGGCCTGTCATCCCACCTGCTCCACCGGGCTCCCTCGTCCCTCCGGCTCCACCTTGGTCAGTCGTCGACCATCCGCCGCCTCGGGACTCCACTCCTCTGGTTCCACCTCGTCACTCCATCCCTCCGGCTCTGTCAGGCTCCTCCTTCCCTCCGGTTCCACCTCCATCCTCGGTCGCTCCGGCTCCACATCGGTCTGCCAGGACCCTGCCTCCGCCTTGGTCGCCTGAGCCTTCTGCTCCACCTAGGCCCTCCGGAACCTCGACGTCCCCCTGGCTCTGCGGCTGTGCTGCTCCATCTTGGGCTCCTCACCCACCGGTGCAGTCTCCGCCTGTCGGCCCCCTGGTGTCGTCGACCCTTCCTTCACCATGGCTCCTCCCGCCGTCGACTCCACCTTGGATCTCCGTCCTGGCTGGTCTCTGGTGGACCATCTGGCTCCTCCTGCTCCTGTCTCCTCCCTGGCTCCTCCCTCCGTCGTCTCCTCCCTGGCTCCTCCTTCTGTGGTCCCTGTCTGCTGGCCCCCTCCTGGGAGTCCGTCCTCCACCGGAACCTCCTCCCAAGTTCCCACCCACGCCTCCCTCTGTTGTTTCTACGGTGCGAGGACGCACCTACCGGGAGGGGGGAGTACTGTCACACACCTGGACTCATTTAATGTTTTTGCCCCAGTGACCCAGTTTCTGTCTTCCGTGATTAGTTCCCAGGTGTGTCTACTATCTTCCTCATGTGTTCCATGTCCCTGTTAATTTAATGATTCCATCCACCTGTGTTTCCCCAATTATCCTTTGTACTTAAGCCTTGTCCTTTCAGTTCTGTTTTGTCGGGTCTTCATTTGCATTTGCATTTGCTACTTACGTGTGTCTACCTCTGTGCTCCATGTTGGATATCCCCTGTGGTGGATATATTAAAAACCTTATTCCGTTTATCCTCGACTCCGTATTCCTTCAGGCAGCGTAAGACCGTGACAGTAAGCTTTAAGGTCCTGGACCTAACTTTATTTTTCTTTTATTGATGGTCAATTGGCAGCTAGTTATTGTTTACATTATCATGACAGTGTTTGTTGCTGCATGAAAGCTTTTGAATCGAAATAAAGACACAGTTGTGTTGAAATAAAGTTGAATTTGTGTTTTATATATTTTGTTTAAGTTTGTTTCCTATACCAGCTGTAAAAAATTGTCTAGTAAATCTGTTATTGATTTTAGTCTTATTTTAGTCGACTAAAATACCAAGCAATTTTAGTCGACTAAAATACCAAGCAATTTTAGTCGACTAAAATAAGACTAAAATTAAAACAAATCAGATGACTAAAACTTGACTAAAACTAAAAAGAATTATAGTCAAAAGACTAAGACTAAAACTAAATTAAAATTTCGTGTCAAAATTAACACTGGTAGAGAATGAGTGGAACTGTTCCTCAGAGGGTCTATAGTGCACTGTCTGATGCGATACTGTAGCTGACGGCTTAATGGTTACAATTTTATCTCTAATAGTATCGATTTTAGAAGTAAAGTAGTTCATAAAGTCATTACTGCTGTGATGTTGGGAAATGTCAACACTTGTTGAGGCTTTATTTTTCATTAATTTAGCCACTGTATTGAATAAATACCTGGTGTTATGTTTGTTTTCTTTTCTAAAAGAGAAGAAAAAGCAATCAGATCTAGCAGTTTTTAATGCTTTTCTGTAGGGTAGGTTACTTTCCCGCCAAGCAATACAAAATACCTCTAGTTTTGTTTTCTTCCAGCTGCGCTCCATTTTTTGGGCTGCTCTCTTTAGGGTGTGAGTATGCTCATTATACCATGGTGTCAGACTGGTTTCCTTAACCTTCCTTAAGGGTAAATAAGTAACTGTAAATGCTAGAAAAAAGAGAGAGTCCATAGTTTCTGTTACATCATCAAGTTTTTCTGAGGTTTTGGATATACTAAGGAATTCGGATACATCAGGAAGATAACTTAAAAAGCAGTCTTTTGTGGTAGAAGCGATGGTTCTACCATACTTGTAACAAAAAGTAGAATTTACAATTTTGGATATATGAAGTTTGCACAAAACTAAATAATGATCTGAGATATCATCACTTGGCTGCATAATTTCAACACTATCAACATCAATTCCATGTGACAGTATTACATCTAGAGTTTGATTTTCGACAATGAGTAGGTCCTAAACCCCAATAGAGTGCAGAATGTCTATAAATGCTGATCCCAGTGCATCTTTTTCATTATCAACATGGATATTAAAATCACCAACTATTAAAACTTTATCTGCAGCCAGAACTAACTCGGTTGTAAAATCAGCAAACTCTTTAATAAAGTATGTATGGTGCCCTGGTGGCCTGTATACAGTAGCCACTACAAACATCACAGGAGATTTATGTAATTACTTAAGTTATATGAAGCACCATTACTTCAGTTAAAATATTTATTTTAAATCTCAACTTATAAAATTTATGTAATTAAATTAAATATAAAACAGGCTATTTGCCACTGCCAGGACATGAAAGTTTTTATAGAAAATGTTTTATAATTTGTTATAGAGTCCAGATACCCAATCATAACATTATAACAGATGCCTTCTGAGTAGATACCTGCACTATCGCTGGACCCAATGAAGGTGTGTGGGATGCTGGAGAATAATTAGGGTGTGCTAACACTAACACTAATTGAGTGCTAACACTCAATTTGCACTGGCTTCCAATCAGAGGTGTAGTGGTCAAAAAAAAGAGGTGGGTAAACTATAAATTCTGGGTGACCACATCATGGTCATGATAAGGTGGGCTACTGCCTACCGGTGTATGTGTATCCTGATGACATCGCTATAGGCTATCATTTGATATTACTACCAAGGGTATCACTGGTTGTGCCCTCATATAGGTCACACAATCACTATTCAATTCATACATTAATCTAAGTTATTGTTAAAGAGACTCAAGAAGGAATAATAAGGTTGAAATCTATCAAGTTTACTAAATGACAAAACAGAGAACATTTTTTTTAAAAAGAGAAATAGAGAGGGAGGCTTATATCCAGGGGTGCACTTGCAATGCACTTGTACAGTACGTAATGATTAGGGATTTTGGATTATTTTCTTAGTCGATTAATCTGTTGAATATTTTCTCATTTAATCGGTTAGTTGTTTGGTCTATAATATGTCAGAAAAATGTGGATCAGTGTTTCCCCAAATGCCCAGGAATGGTCCTCAAATGTCTCGTTTTGTCCACAACTCAAAGATATTCAGTTGACTGTCACAGAGGACAGAAGGTACTAGAACATATTCAGATTTAACAAGCTGGAATCAAATATTTTTTTTACTTTTGTCTTTCATATATTTTATCAATGACACAGACTGCAATGACACAGACAGCTTCATTGCAGAAGGACATCCTTTTGGTCACGTGGTTCACTGCCAGAAAGTACTGCCAGAACACCGTGATTGTCTTCCGGATGTGATTGACACAGTGCATCGTGTTGGTTTGATGAAAGTGAATTCTACCCGCGGTATAATCATTCAGTTCTCTTCGCGTACACTCAGAGCAGCGGTATGGGAGGCAGCCAAGAATTCTGCGTTTCTACGGGAAAGTGGTCTGCGTTTCAGAGAGGATCTCTGTAAGGCCGACAGAGAAAACAGAATGAAGCTGTGGCCACTAGTATGTAGCTGGTCGTGCCTTGGTGGAGAAAAAGGAGATTTTTCCATCAGGCTGATTGACCTTTTTTTGAGTTGAGGTTTCCTGTTAATATTCTTGCTTATATATATATATATTTATATATATATATGTGTATATATATATATATATATACACACATGGCTTCGTTTTTATTTACCAGGACTTGGTCATGTTTTGAGTTGATGGCCAAAAGTCATGTTTCGTCCATTTATGTTCAAAGTAGTCATAGTTGATGTAGTGCTATGTCCTCACCACAGCTATCTTTAAACTTTTGTTCTAAGGAACTGGTTCAAGTGATTTTTTTTTTCTTCTTCTTTTTATTCAGATCTTGTTTTTTTGATGTCTTTATCAATAACTTCACTCAATGCCAGGGGACTAAGGAACAATTTAAAACGGAAAGCCATTTTTTTATTTGCCAAACAATATAAAACAGATTTTTGTTTTCTTCAAGAGGATATGCGTTTTTGAAAAAATAAAATTTTTTGTTCTCATGCTTGTCAACGGTGTCATGAGTCCGGACCTGGTGGTCCTCCCTCTCACCACCAGTTTTGTTTTTGCCGTGTTGGCCTTTTAGTTCTCGTTTGTTCTTGTTATAATAAAGTGTTTCTTCCCTGCACTTAGACCCAGATCTTGTTCTTTCCACGGCGCCGTCTCTTCCGCGCCGTGACAAACGGTCTGCTGGGGTTTGTACACTCCAAAACTTATTTTTTGGTAAACTTCCTTATACGGACTTCGATACCAACGGGCATTTTATATGTCATGTTATTCAAATTCATAACTTTAATTATATTGTCATGAATATTTATGGGTACAATTCAAAGACAGAAAACAATGTTCTTTTAGATAAGTTAGAAGAGAAAATTGTTCATTGGTTAGCCAAATTTCCTGATGCATATATACTCTTGGGTGGTGACTTTAATATCACATTAGATAATATAATTGACAGATGGCCTCCTGGTTCTTGTACTAATACAAATGTAAAGCTAAAAATGTTGATGGAAAGATTTGATCTGATTGATGCGTGGAGAGTTAAGCACCCTCATACCAGAGCCTTTACCTGTTGTAATAAGTCAAGGTCGAAGCAATCGAGAATTGATTTATGGTTAGTTTCCCATACACTTGAAGACAATCTGAATACTGATATCTTATCTACCCCATTAACTGATCACAAAGCAATACAAATCCATATTGATTTACAGCCAATATCGTCTTCTAAAATGTATAATTCCTATTGGAAACTAAATAGCTCTGTACTTAAGCATGAAACTGTTACTCTTAAGGTAAAGGAATTAATTTATTTATTTTGGACTAAAACTAAAGCAGAACGTGTTTATGGCAAACATTGGGAGTTGCTTAAATTTGAATTGGGCAAGTTTTTCAGAAGTTATTGTAGTAAAGTTGCTAAACTCAAAAGAGCACAAGAAGAGAACATAATTTCAACCGTTGCATACCTATCATCCAAATGCCCTGATAGCTTATCTGTGGAGGAAAGTAATAGTCTTTTCGAGCATCAGCACAAATTGGATGAACTTTATAAATTAAAAGCTGAAGGTGCTTTCGTAAGGTCCAGAAGACGCTGGCTTGAAGAAGGAGAACAAAATACGGCTTACTTTTTTAGGTTGGAAAAATCCCTAACTAAAAATGATATTCATCAGTTGAAAATTGGTAACTCTATTTCTGAAGACCCAAAAGAAATTGGCAAACATTGTCCTGAATTCTATAAGAATCTTTATAGCAGTCAATTCTGTTATGACAGCACTATATCCTTTATGAACTCTATAAACAATATTAATTATATTAGTGCTCCTGACAAAGATTTTTGTGATCGTCCCATTACATTATCTGAGGTCCTTGAATCAATCAAATATTTAAAAGTTAATAAATCACCAGGCATAGACGGCCTTACTTCAGAATTTTACCAAAAATTTTCAAAAGATTTGGCCCCTTTCTTATTAGAGGTTATATATGAAAGCATTAGGGTGGAATATCTCCCCCCTACCCTAACTCAAAGTTTAATAACTCTCATCCCTAAGCCTAAAAAAGACTTATTACTAATAGACAATTGGCGTCCAATCAGTCTTTTAAATTGTGTTTATAAAATTATTGCTGCAATCTTTGCAAAACGTTTAAAAATTATTAAAAAACTGTTAAAACTTTGTATGCTCATGGTAACTCTTCAATTAAGCTTAAATATGGTACTTCTCCAAGATTTGATCTGCAACGAGGAATATGTCAGGTGTGCCCTATCTCACCATATTTGTTTATATTGACTACTCAATTATTAGCCAGTCACATTAATAATAGTACCTTGCAAGGGATTAGTATCATGGGAAGGAAATCATCATCAGCCAATTGGCTGATGATACTACCCTTTTCCTTAAAAATTCAGACCAGATTCCTCTAGCTCTTAATACTATTAAAATGTTCTCCAGTGCTTCTGGGCTTCTTCTTAATATGCACAAATGTGAATTGATGCCAGTTAAGCAACTCTCTGTCTCCAGTATATGTAATATCCAAGTCAAAGAGGCAATAACCTACCTTAGAATAGTAATATCCAAAAATCCAAAACTTAGATGTGAATTAAACTTCTTGCCCATCTTAGAGAAAACTAAAAGAAAACTTAATCAGTGGCTTCAGAGAGACTTGTCACTAAAAGGAAGGATACTCCTTTCCAAGGCAGAAGGGATTTCACGTCTAACATTTGCAGCCATCTCTTTAGAACCTGATAAAGCGATATGTAAAAAAATTGATCTACAATTATGTAACTTTGTATGGAAAAATAAGACACATTACATCAAAAAATCTTTTCTATCTAACAGCTACAGTAACGGAGGTCTTAATTTGGTTGATTTTTCAACGTTAAATAATACCTTTAAAATCAACTGGTTGCGGAACTACTTGAAAAATCCATTCAGTATTTGGAATATTATACCAGATTATATATTTTCACAGTTGGGAGGTTTGAACTTTCTATTATTATGTAACTACAGTATTGAGAAGATCCCTGTTGCTCTCTCTAATTTCCACAAACAAGCACTTTTGGCATGGTCTATGATTTTCAAACACAATTTTTCTCCAACTAGTTACTTCATTTGGAATAATAAGTATCTGTTATAATCTGTTATAAACATAAGTCCCTATTTTTGAAAACTGGTTTAAGAATGGTATCAATCGGGTTAGTCAATTATTTCATAAGAGTGGTTATTTGTTTACTTATCAAGAATTTCTTTCTCACTATAAGTTTCCTGTTACTCCAAAACAGTTTGCCACTGTACTTTGGTGCTATCCCGAATGGTGTAATCATGTTATTTAAGGGCTATAACAGTGCTTTGACAAGTTCTGAAATGCCTCTCCCAGACCAAGTTGAGACATATGTAGGTGTGATATGTTTTAAATCTAAACTGAAAAATAACAGAAATATTCACTTTCTTTTTCTTAATGTTTTCACTCCTCATGCTATTTCAAAATGGAATAGATCAGTGAAAAATATTTTGTGGAAAAAGGTTTGAACTCTTCCTAACAAGTATTTATTGGTAAATAAGGTTAAAGAGATTTCTTTTAAGCTCATTCATCAGTACTATCCTGTGAAAACATTTATTGTGTCGAAATTCAAATTAAACATAGATGTTAACTGCACTTTCTGTGACTCACAACCAGAGACTGTCCTGCATCGTTTTTGGCAATGTGTTTACATAAGAAAGCTTTGTCAAGATATTTGCCAATTCATTGTAAACTCCATACACAATGACTTTGAGCTTTTCTTTAAGGATGTTTTGTTGGGAATTTTCACTTTTGAGAAGCAATATGGAAATGCTTACTTTCTCTGCAACTTAATCATTTTGCTTGCAAAATATTTTATCCACAAATGTAAGGTTATGAAAGTCGCGCCCCACTTCTCTCACTTTCTAGAAGATATTAAAATGTATATAAAATCTTTATCTACCTCCTGTAACAAAAAGGCAACTAAAAATTTGAATGTATGCTCACTTTTTGGTGTTTTTGTATAATTTCTATCTGACTATCATCTTATATTTTGAAGGAAGAGGAAGATTTTGGTTGTGTAATCTGTTTTCTTATTTTTTATTTTAGCTTATTGTAATTATTTTTTTTTTTCTTGTTTATTATTTTCTACTCTTTCTTTTTTTATTTGTAATTGTTCGGTCATCCTTGAACCCCTGGCTCTTTTATTTGACATATGTTCTATCAAAAAAAAAGAGAGTAATCGCTAGCTCTGTTAGCTGTTTTAGCTCTCCAGATCGCATAAATCAGTGTAAAATGAATAGAAATGTTATTCTGTATGACAAAATATTTTACAAACATGTAATAAAATTATTATCTCTTCAAATGTGCGTACCATTGGACTATAGCCCTGGCGGATTGTGGATATTGTATGTATACGAACACAAATAAACCGGAGATGAGATGAATGGCTGCTGTATGAGTGATGATTTCTATTCAAAATAATGAACGTTATTATTATTATTAGTATAATTATTATTAATTGCCTGATATCCATTTTTGAATTTTGATGCAGTCTGTTATGTGTCTTTCATTTTGAACAAAGCTTTAATATGACTCAGGACTACCGAGTTATCTCAGAGAGTGATTCGTTCATTTTGTGTTGACTGCACATGCGGATTACACAACATAGGGGTTCTGAATCGACAGGTGAGGTCAGAGTCTTTTATTTTTCCTGTCAGTCCCATAGAGACAGGAAGAGAAAAGATTAGTTCATTTTGCTGAACGAGACTCAAAGATCAGAGTCAGTAAAATGATCCGAACTTCCCACTACTACTGGCAACACCGCAAGCAATTGGTCAACACTGACAAGTTGCAACGCAATATGAAAGACTTCATCTTTAACAACAAACAACCTATGAAACTAATAATGACCAATATGAAACTAAAACGACATAAGGCAAGGCAAGTTTATTTATATAGCACATTTCGTACACAATGGTAATTCAAAGTGCTTTACATAAAAGAAAGTAAAATAATCATGAAGAAAAATAATAACAAAAATAAAACAAGCAATTTTAAAACTTTTAAAATGATTAAAACATTTAAAAACAGTTAGAAAATGATTTTACATAAAAAAACTAATAATAATAATAAAACTGTGAAAATATAGTGCAATCAATTCGGACATTGCACAGTGCTCATTCAACAAATGCACAGCTAAAAAGATGCATTTGAATCTAGATTTAAATGTGACTAGTGTTTTAGCACATCTGATCTCTTCTGGAAGCTGATTCCAACTGCGGGCAGCATAGTAACTAAAGGCAGACTCCCCTTGTTTTGTGTGAACCCTTGGTATTTCTAACTGACTTGATCCTAGTGATCTGAGTGCTCTGTTAGGTTTATATTCAGTGAACATATCTGCAATATATTTTGGTCCTAGGTCATTTAGTGACTTATATACGAGTAAAAGTACTTTAAAATCAATCCTAAATGTAACTGGAAGCCAGTGTAAGGACCTGAGGACTGGTGTGATATGCTCAGATTTTCTGGTTCTAGTCAGAATCCTGGCAGCAGCGTTCTGGATGAGCTGCAGCTGTCTAATGGTCTTTTTGGGAAGGCCAGTGAGGAGCCCATTACAATAGTCCACCCTGCTGGTGATAAAGGTATGAACAAGTTTCTCCAAGTCTTGACTGGAAACAAAACATCTAATTATTGCGATGTTTTTTAAATGATAGTATGCTGATTTAGTTACTGCTTTGACATGACTACTGAAACTAAGGTCTGTCTCCAGAATCACACCAAGATTCCTGACTTGATTTTTAGTTGTTTGACCCCTAGAGTCAAGGTATGCATTCACCTTGAACACTTCATCTTTGTTTCCAAATGCAATGACTTCAGTTTTTTCCTTGTTTAACTGAAGAAAGTTCTGGCACATCCAACAATTAATTTCATCAATGCATTGGCAGAGGGAGTCAATGGGGCTGTAGTCATTTGGAGATAAGGCTAGGTAAATCTGGGTATCATCAGCATAGCTGTGATGGGCAATTTGGTTCTTTCTCATTATTTGACTTAGTGGAAGCATATACAGGCTAAACAAGAGCGGTGCAAGAATTGACCCTTGTGGGACTCCGCATGTCATGGACGTCCTCTTAGACTTATGCTCTTCTAGACTCACATAATAGCCTCTCCCTTCTAAGTATGATCTGAACCATTTGAGTACCATCCCAGAAAGCCCGACCCAGTTTTCCAGTCTCTCTACTAGTATGTTATGATCGACAGTGTCAAACACAGCACTGACATCTAGCAATACCAGCACCAATATTTTGCCAGAGTCACAATTTAAGCAAATATCATTTATTATCTTAATGAGTGCTGTCTCTGTGCTGTGATGTGGTCGGAAACCAGATTGAAAATTGTCCAGGTATCCATTTGAGTTTAAGTATTTGTTCAGCTGATTAAAAACTACCTTTTCTATAATTTTGCCTATAAAAGGAAGATTAGATATTGGTCTAAAATTGCTCAAAATTGTGTTATCCAGATTGGTCTTTTTCAGGAGGGGCTTTACAACTGCAGTTTTTAGGGAGTTTGGAAATGTCCCAGAAAGAAGTGAGGCATTCACCACTTCTAAGAGATCTGCTTTTAAGCAGTCAAGCACACTTTTGAAAAAAGATGTGGGAAGTGTGTCAAGACAACAGGTTGATGATTTTAGTTTTGATATTTAGTTTTATGTCTTCCAGAATTTTGCTATCAATTGTTTCAAAATTAGACAGTATCTTTTTGAAATTTTGGCTGAATCTGTCTGCCTTTGCATTACTTGAGGATGTGCTAATCGCCTTCCTGATATTTATGATCTTCTCAGAAAAGAAAGAAGCAAACTCATTGCATTTGCTGTCTGATAGCATATCACTGGGAATCTGACATGGGGGGTTTGTCAGTCTCTCAACAGTGGCAAAAAGAGTACGAGTGTTATTTAAGTTACTGTTTATTAGGTTTGAGAAGAAGTTCTGTCTAGCTGTGGCTAGTTTCACATTAAAAGCATGAAGGATGTCTTTATAGATGCTATAGTGAATTTCAAGTTTCGTCTTCCTCCATATCCGCTCTGCTTGTCTTTTCATAGTCTGAACTGCTGTTGATCTTCTCCAAACTGATTTCTGTCTGTTTGTTTTCTTACTCACTATTATTGGTGCAATATCATCAATAACATTCTTAACTTTTGAGTTGAAGGAATCAAGGAGAATATCAACAGAGTCTGCAGAAATGCTTGGTGTTAAAGATATAGCCTCCATAAATAGTACACTTGTGTTCTTGTTTATGCATCTCCTTCTGACAGAGACAGATCTAGATTCAGTGGTAGCAGAGATCAATATATCAAAGAAAATACAGAAGTGATCAGATAGTGCTACGTCCTTAATAACAATGGATGAAATGTTTAGACTCCTACTGATGATTAGATCCAGGGTGTGTCCACCTTTGTGTGTGGGTCCATGAACATGCTGAATCAAGTCAAAGGTGTTTAGAACCGTTATCATTTCTTTTGTAGTTTTGTTTTCTGCATTATCTATGTGAATATTAAAATCCCCTGTAATTGCAAAACAGTCAAACTCTGAGGAAATTATTGATAACATTTCTGTGACCTCTTCAACAAATGCTGTAGAGTATTTTGGAGGCCTGTAAATAATAATAAACAGAATGCGTGGAGCACCTTTCAGCACAATCCCTAGATATTCGAAAGACAAGTAGTGACCAAATGACACTATCTTGCATTGATAGACATCTTTAAATAGAGCAGCTACACCCCCACCTCTCCTAACAGTCCTGCAAACACTCATGTAAGTGAAGTTAGGAGGCGCTGCTTCATTTAGGAATGTTGCACTGCAGCTGTCTTCTAGCCATGTTTCATTTAGAAACATAAAATCCAGATTGTTGTTTGTGGTTATAAAGTCATTGATTAGAAATGAGTTATTTTTTAGTGAGCGGATGTTTAAAAGTGCTAGCTTGATGGCAGTGCTTTGTGTCTTTACATCAATCTTAGTTTGATGCATAATAGGCCGCAGATTAGATGAGTTTGCCCTTCGGCTTGAGAAGGCCTTAGACTTTCTATCACGTGATAAAACTGAAATAGAGAAAGCTACAGGCACACTGGGTTCCCGCTTGTTCAGTAGGCATTTGTCAATGTTGCTGCTATTATAGCGGGGACCCGACACATATCACTGAGAGCTGCTATCAGTTGTTTTTGGTTCACCTTCAGCAGATAGAGGGTTTGGGCCCTGGCGTTGTGGCAGCGGTCGGAGAGCTCTCATAGGAACAGGGCCCACAGGCTTTGGTGGTTGGGGGGCCCACCGTTTTTTAGTTGATATCTGCGGGCTAGCAGCGAATGAGTGGGAGAGTTTAGTCCCAACATACACCAATTCCTCCATTTTCTGTGAGAAGCACAGAAGTGGAGATGCTAGAGAGAGGGATAATGTGTCTGGTGAGATGGGCTGTGTCTCTGGTGTTTCCGGTGGCTGTGATGTGTTGTCCTGGCTTCCCTGGCTGACATAAGCGTAATTTAAAATGTCATAGGAACTGTAGGCTATTTAGAGGTGGATAAACTCAATTTAGAGGTGGATAAACGCACTTTGGAGGTGGGTAAATGCTATTTACGAATTTTGGGAGGTGCGTAAATGGCGTTTACCTGCGTTTAGCCTCCAATACATCCCTGCTTCCAATAGCTGCTCGCATAAAATTCAAGGCATTGATGTTTGCCTACAAAACTACCACTGGCTCTGGACCCATTTACCTAAATTTGTTACTTCAGACTTATGTGCCCTCTAGAAGCTTGAGTTCTGCAAGTGAACGTCGCTTTATTGTGCCATCCCAAAGAAGCACAAAGTCACTTTTACGGACTTTTAAATTAAATGTTCCCTCCTGGTGGAATTACCTCCCCAACTCAATCCGAGCAGCTGAGTCCTTAGCTATCTTCAAGAATCGGCTTAAAACACATCTCTTCCATCGTTATTTGACCCTCTAACTTTAACACTCACTATTCTAATTATACTCTAAAAAAAAAAAAAAAAAAAAAAAAAAATATATATATATATATATATATATATATATATATATATAAAACTACCTTTCTAATCTTTTTACATTCTATTTTCTTTTAATTTATTATGCAATTGTGTGTGTGTGTGTGTGTATGTGTAAAGACCTCTAACATTAGCTTGCTCTATTCTTTTTATTTCTGTTTTATTTTTATTTATTATATCATTTAAAATCCCATGCCACGTGTGCTGTGTTAACCTTAACTGAGACTTGTTATAGCACTTACATATATTTGCTCTTTTTGTTGTTTTTGATTGCTTCCTCATCTGTAAGTTGCTTTGGATAAAAGCATCTGCTAAATGAATAAATGTAAATGTAACACTGTGCAGTCTTAACCATGCTGGAGCGCGTTTGACCCCCAAAGCCCAGTTGATTTTATTGATTGCTCCATTTAGCAGTCCCTGGCTCAGTTGGAAGAGGTGGGCCAGAGCGTGGTTCAGTTATATATAGATCAGTGAGTGTGAGCGCTAACCGCGCTGGAGTGCAGATCTTCTAAAACATGCTGCATGATTACATGAATATTTCTGAGTGGCAAAAGCGATAGATTAGAGCTGGACAATAATTCTATATCAATATGTATTGCGATATAATTTTTTTTTAAATAATGGAGAAATGATTTTTGAACACATTTCCGAAATTCAATACATTACAGGTGATTCCCACACATTTATTTATTTGTAACTTGACTTTGTTGAATAAACATGAGCTCTTCACATTTCAAAATCATAACACAGCGCAGGTGTTTTATATGAATGTATCTCTGAAGGCATTAGACTGTCTTCAGAAAAGTTTTGATATCATTTTCATTTTATCTGATAAAGAAGCATTCATTAGGGAAGCTGCTTTGAATACAGCTGTCACTGGAGAAACATCTAGTACCCTTTCAAGGGAACTTCAAAGTGTTTCCTCTAGGGGTCACTATGGGGAATGCTTCATCGTGACTCGTGTTTGAAGCATACATTGAAAACACCAACAACACGTTGGCCGGTGACAGCCCATGACATTACTACCGGTGTGACTATAGTATAAATAGGCTCCGGGAGAACACATTATCCTCTTCTTTGTCTTCACTGACTGTTTTGTTTGAAGCATGCATTTTGAATGTGGTAAGAGAGATCTTTATTCTATCATCATGGTGAGCACTAGCAAAACATTTAGAGGATGTATGCATACGTGTTGCATCTTTCCCAAAAAGATTCATGGCTGTATGTATTAGATCAAAAGTGTTCTTCAACTAAATACTGAGCAAAGGGTCTGAATACTTAGGACCATGTGAGTATTTCTTTTTTAATAAATGTGCAAAAATGTCAAGAATTCTGTGTTTTTCTGTCAATATGGGGTGCTGTGTGTACATTAATGAGGAATAAAAAAGAACTTAAATGATTTTAGCAAATGGCTGCAATATAACAAAGAGTGAAAAATTTACTCTGAATACTTTCCATACCCACTGTATATATACAGATATATATTTCATCAAGCATGGTGAGTAATGGCTTCTATTGTTATTTCCACCTCTTGCCACATGTACGGTTTATCTATCTCTATCGCAGATGAGGGATTCACATGTGGTAAATGCAGGGAAATAGTTACGCTGATAGAGAAGATTTCAGAATTAGAGACACAATTCCAAACTTTAATTGAGGACAGTAAGAATTTTTGGGCTCTAGATACGGCTTTGGATGCGTCTAGCTCAGGGATTCCTGTACATTGTTCGGTTCCGGCAACAGAGTCCCTGCATCAGGGCAACTGTTGCGGGATAGTTGTGGGTCAAAACACCGCTCTTCTGTTCCGATCAAAACATTAAACAGGTTCTCCCCATTTAGTGATGCACCCACTGAGAAACCTGATGAAAGTGCTCTAGTTATTGGTGATTCTATTGTTCGTGAATATAGAGACACCAGCCACCATAGTCAAATGTTTACCGGGAGCCAGAGCGCCTGGCATCTTGGCAAATTTAAAAGTGCTGGCTAATGCTAAATGTAAATACAGTAAGGTTGTTATTCATGCAGGTGCTAATGATTTTCGACCTCGCCAGTAGGAGATCACTAAAAATAACATTAAAGAGGTGTGTGAACTTGCAAGCACGATGTCAGACACTGTAATATGCTCTGGTCCCCTCCCTGCTTACCGTGGTGACAAGATGCATAGCAGATTGTCATCACTCAATGGCTGGATGTCTAAGTGGTGCCCACAGAATAACATAGGATTCATAGATAATTGGACGAGCTTTTGGGGCAGACCTGACCTGTTCAAAAGAGATGGTCTTCATCCCTCCTGGGGTGGCGCCACTCTTCTCTCTAGAGATATGGCAAATAGTCTTAGTCTTTATACTTGACTAACTGGGGCCCAGGTCAGGAAGCAGACAGACTGGCTAAACTGACCGTCTGCTAGCTGCCTCACGTCACTGTGTCTGTTCCTCAAACTAAAAAATACAAAAAACGTCCAAACCAACTTAAGATTAACAATTTAATTGAGGTTCAACAAATAAAAAACAGATGCAATAAAACAAATTATAAAGCTTGGCTTATTGAATATCAGATCCCTTTCTACAAAAACTTTTTTTAAATAATATGGTCATAATCTAGATGTTCTCTGTTTGACAGAAACCAGGCTAAAACCTGATGATTACATTATTTTAAATGAGTCCACCCTCCAAGATTACTGTTATAAAGATGAGCCGCATCTAAAAGGCAAAGGGGGAGGTGTTGCTTCAATTTATAACAACGTTTTCAGGATTTCTCAGAGGACAGGCTTCATGTATAACTCGTTTGAAGTAATGGTTCTTCATATAACATAAATAATAACATAAATCCCCAGTGATGTTTGTAGTGGCTACTGTATACAGGCCACCAGGGCACCATACATACTTTATTAAAGAATTTGCTGATTCTACATCCGAGTTAGTTCTGGCTGCAGATAAAATTTTAATAGTCTGTGATTTTAATATCTATGTTGATAATGAAAAAGATGTAACATCTTCTTGTTACAAGTATGGAAGAACCACCACTTCTACCACAAAAAGACTGCTTTTTAAGTTATCTTCCTGATGTATCCGAGTTCCTTAGCATATCCAAAACCTCAGAACAACTTGATGATGAAACAGAAACTCTCTTTTCTAGCATTTTAAATACAGTTGCATCTTAACGCTTAAGGAAGGTTAAGGAAACCAGTATGACACCACTGTATAATGAGCATACTCGCACCCTAAAGAGAGCAGCCCGAAAAATGGAGCGCAGCTGGAGGAAAACAAAACTAGGGGTATTTCATATTGCTTGAAAGAAGTTTTCACAAATCAGTTTAAATAAGTAGACAGTAGAACAGACAGGTGTCCGTACATAACTTTAGATATTTATTGCACGTCAACAGACAGCAAGAGTTTTATCCTGCACTCTTTGTAAGAAAAGTGTTTTTGGCCACTAGCTTTGTATATGCGTGTGTCACACATTACATGTACACATTACATGCACGTTCTCGCCATTTCTGCTGCTGCTGCGAATCTCTGTGTAGCTGTTACTAGTGTGTGACTGTGTCTGTTTGGCGCCGCTGGCGCGTGTGTAAAAACACTGGCTCTGATTGGCTACCATGAAACACATGACTCTGCCTTAGCCAATCATAATCGCTTATCTCGTTATTAACCCACCTGCTCACTCGCTGTGTGAGCCAGGGGTGCGTTCGGATTGCATATTAAATCAATCCATAGTAATGCACTGCATTTAACGTTCAGTGATGTTAACGGCGTTGTAACAACGGGCAAAGCAATTAGTTAGATTACCCCGTTACTGAAAAAATAACGTTGTTACCTAACGCCGTTCTTTTAAACGCCGTTATTCCAAACACTGTTTATGACCTTAGGTCATCAGGTTAGATTACTTTATTGGGTGGTTGTTCTGCATGCTTAGTAAACAAACTACAGCTAGTCCAAAATGCAGCAGCAATAGTTCTTACTAGAACCAAGTATGACCATATTAGCCCGGTCGTGTCAACACTGCACTGGCTCCCTATCAAACATCATATAGACTTTAAAATATTGCTTATTACGTATAAAGCCCTGAATGGTTTAGCACCTCAGTATTTGAATGAGCTCCTGTTACATTATAATCCTCCACGTCTGTTACGTTCTCAAAACGATATACCTAGAATATCAAAATCAACTGCGGGTGGCAGATCCTTTTCCTATTTAGCGCCTAAACTCTGGAATAACCTACCTAACATTGTTCGGGAGGCAGACACACTCTGAGACCCATCTGAGGTTTTTTCCTAAAACGTTCGATTTTGACATCTTAATTTCAAAAGGCTATATCTTAAAAGTGATAAAAGATAGAGACTTTTGTCAGTTAAAAAAATATTAAGGATAACCCAATGTTTATGTAGGGATTACATTTTCTCATCTAATTTGCATATTATGATGTCATATGGTGGTGGCCATATAAAATTATAGAATTTTCATGAAAAGTCACATGTTTAAATGATAAAATGCAGCACTTCTTTCCCCCCAAAATGTCCCTCACCTTCTGTGTGCTATATTGCACAATACTGAATGCTCAGGTAAATAGTAAGTAGTAAACAAACTTTGTAAATCATTACTAATAAATGGTAGAAACAAATTGAGTGCATGTAGCGGTTTGCCTTTTGCTGTAGAGATTTTCAATTTACTACATACAGCAGGCACTTTGATTCCATGTATGGGGCACATATATATTATACATATGACACACAAACACAAGTAGACAAGACCTGTTTAGTTCAAAAGCTATGCCCCGTGCCACATCGCCTCTGCTCCTTCTACGAGGAGCGCGGCCAGAGTGTGCACAGCTCGGACTACTGTCATTGTCATTGTGACTCCCCACCCTGCCTCCACGTTACTCCCTAACTGTCATATGAATACTTCGACCTCATCTTACATACCCAGCGGCATTAGACAAAGTCTCCACTACAATACTCTCACCGCAATTGCGGAGAGGCACATGGTCAGAAGACAAAGTGAAAGTGACGTGACATTTAGCCAAGTATGGTGACCCATACTCAGAATTTGTGCTCTGCATTTAACCCATCCGAAGTGCACACACACAGAGCAGTGTACACACACACACACTGTGAACACACACCCGGAGCAGTGGGCAGCCATTTATGCTGCGGCGCCCGGGGAGCAGTTGGGGGTTCGATGCCTTGCTCAAGGGCACCTAAGTCATTGTATTGAAGGTGGAGAGAGAACTGTACATGCACTCCCCCCACCCACAATTCCTGCCAGCCCGGGACTCGAACTCACAACCTTTCAATTGGGAGTCCGACTCTCTAACCATTAGGCCACGACTTCCCCACAAAAACAATGGTAAATGGACTGCATTTATATAGCACTTTCAACAGACCACATGGCCACCCAAAGCGCTTTACAATTTGCCTCACATTCACCCATTCACACACTCATTCATACACCCACGGTGGTGTCAGCCATTCAAGGCGCCATCCAGCTCGTCGGGAGCAGCTGGGGTTAGGTGTCTTGCTCAAGGACACCTCGACACTTGGTCAGGTGGAGCCGGGGATCGAACCACCAACCTTCCGGTTTGTAGACAACCTACATGAACCAGTGAGCCACTGCCGCCCCTGTAAAGCTACATGTAAAGCGCGGTAAAAATCTCCTGCATCGTTCCCCGCAACACTAACACACCTGCTAATTTCACAATGAACACTCCGACCCCGGCAAACATTGTTCACTCCACTGACATTGGGTAAAGGACCATCTACGTTTGGCAAAGGATACACTGTTTGTGCTTGGTGTAGGGCTATACTTTCACTTTCACCGTCATCTTCTGAATGCCGATATTCCCCTTCAGAATCAGGGTCCCAACACTTCATTGCGGGTTTTTGAAGCTTTATTGATGCCATTAGATAATAATAATGATACTAATAATAATCTAATGCCAATACTCGCCGACGTTGACAATATTGATCTAATATAGTGGCTCACTCTCACACTAGATCCGCTTTTGTTCGCACTGATTTAATGCGCTCTAGCTCGACGATTTTGTATAGAAGCATGACATTTTTTTGGAGTCAGAGATGAAGTATTACATGTTACATTCAGTGCCGCATCTTGTCGAGTAAACTCGAGCATGGCGCCAAGAGGGTTAACTGTCATTTTGAATTATTGACACACAGTTTTCCTAATGAATGTTGCTTAGTTGCTTTGACTCAATGTATTTTGTTTAAAGCGCTATATAAATAAAGGTGACTTGACTTGACACTCTTATCATCTCAGCTAACTCAAAACACCTGCAAAGGCATTTAAATGGTCTCTCAGTCTAGTTGTGTAGGCTACACACTCATGGGTAAGACTGCTGACTTGACAGTTGTCCAAAAGACGACCATTGACACCTTGCACAAGGAGGGCAAGACACCAAAGGTCATTGAAAAAAGAGGCTAGCTGTTCACAGAGCTCTGTGTCCAAGCACATTAATAGAGAGGTGAAGGGAAGGAAAAGATGTGGTAGAAAACAGTGTACAAGCAATAGGGATAACCACACCCTGGAGAGGATTGTGAAACAAAACCCATTCAAAAATGTGGGGGAGATTCACAAAGAGTGGACTGCAGCTAGAGTCAGTGCTTCAAGAACCACTACGAACAGACGTATGCAAGACATGGGTTTCAGCTGTCCCATTCCTTGTGTCTAGCCACTCTTGAACAACAGACAGCGTTCGCCTGGGCTAAAGACAAAGAACTGGACTGCTGCTGAGTGGTCCAAAGTTATGTTCTCTGATGAAAGTAAATTTTGCATTTCCTTTGGAAATTAGGGTCCCAGAGTCTTGAGGAAGAGAGGAGAGGCACACAATCCACGTTGCTTGAGGTCCAGTGTAAAGTTTCCACAGTCACTGTGGTCCACTGTGTTTTTTTAGGTCAAAGGTCAACATAGCCATATACCAGGAAGTTTTAGAGCACTTTATGCTTCCTGCTGCTGACCAACTTTATGGAGATGCAGATTTCATTTTCCAACAGGACTTTACACCTGCACACAGTGCCAAAATCTACCAGTGCCACAGACTGATTAACTCCATGCCACGCTGCATTGCTGCAGTGATTCAGACAAAAGGAGCCCCAGCTAAGTATTGAGTGCTGTACATGGACAAACTTTTCATGTTCATCCTTTTCAGTTGCCCAAGATTTCTAAAAATCCTTTCTTTGTATTGGTCTTAAGTAATATTCACATTTTCTGAGATACTGTATTTGGGATTTTCCTTAGTTTCCTTAGAACTATAGCTTTAATAATTTATTTTCTTAATTGTATTATTATTACTTTGAAATTTTTTTATTCTTTCTTTAATGAAATTATACTCTACATAATAAACTAAAACTTCCAGTAGGTGGTGGTAAATGTCTTAATGATTAAGTCATTGAGTCATTTATTAATTTGTTTGATTCGTTCAAATGGCTGATTAATGTAGGAGTGAAGTAAAGGGTTCTTTATGAATGGTTCATTGAATCATTAGGCTTGTTAGACTTGAAGTGGATCATCACCATTAGATCGACCGGTGTGTGACATCAAAGAACCACAAGAGCATATGGCTACTTGTGCTTTTGAATGCTCTCGCGGTACTTAGATGCCATACGATTGGTCTGTGCACCTCCACTTCAAAGGGAACGCATATCCCAATGTTTCATCACGCCAAATAGTTAATCAAATTCGTTCAAAACGTGGATTAAGAAATTAAATGGGATGAACAGTTCTGATTTGTCTTCATATTTTGGTAGGCATAATTGAGCAAAACAGACAACATTGTGTCTAAAATAACACAATATTAACTTCTTAATGAACTGTTGTATAAGATGAGTATCACATTTGCACTAGTGTGATATTGCTCTTAGCCCACAGCTTGAGTGATATTTCTTAAATATGTGATGTAAAAATGAGACACAATTTCAAACGGGCATTTTGCCCCATATCTTGAAGTTTAGGGATATTCTCTAGGCTCCATCATGCAGTAAGTTGTTGCCCTGCCCCATATTAGTCATCTATCGACTGAATGAAATGCCAGATGATCCACATAGGTCTAGAGCAGGGCAAGTGCGTCCATAATTATTTAATCGAATTAACGCGTTAAGTTAAATTATATATATATATGTGTGTGTGTGTGTGTGTGTGTGTGTGTGTGTGTGTGTGTGTATGTATGTATGTATTAATGTGTTGGTGGTTGTGTGTATAATCCTTTTGTGAGATTTCTTTGCAGTGTTTTTCTGGGACTTGTGGGTTTCTGTCCTTTCTAAGGTAGGTCCTCTGTTAGCACTCCCCTTGGCTGGATTCAGAAACTGGGTGCTCAACTTGCAGTGTTACTTCGCTCGTCGAAATTGTGTCCAGCTGGTGTGATAGCCCTGGTTCCGGCCTCATGCTTCCTGCATCATTCGGACAGTTCTTTGGCTTCTGTGGGTGCCTTCTTTATCTTTAGGCCCCCCGACATGGCACAGAACTGCAGCATTTCCTGAATGTCTGGCTAGGTCGCCCTGAGGGGCTTCTTAGTCACCAGAATATCCCCTTTTGCTGAGGCATCGAGCGGGAAGTATAGCAGGCATTAGTCTCGCATAGCCAGACCTTAAGGCCAAAATCCCAATTCTATTTTGTAGCCCTTCCCCATCCCTCCGCCTACCCCTTCCACTTGTCCCTTGAAACAGAGTGTCAAGGGGTAGGGGTGAAAATATTCCCCTAAGGATTGGGACACTACTATTATGCTGTCACATGTCATCATACATAATCTAGCTCTTACAACAAACACTGGTGTGCACTAGAGCCTTTAATTATCATTCTGTATTAATACGCTGCTTACTGACACACACACACACATACAAACACACATATCAGAAAACGCAAAGCTCACACATCCATATTTTCTTGTCTACGCTGCCCCATGACTTTTATTAAATACAGTTTAAATACTGAATTGCTACATTATGTTTTCCAGCAACGAGAGGATAAAATTGCAAAGTAAACTTACTCTAAAAAGAGAAATGCACAGACTATCATGTATTATCGTGCATTCTACAATGGTATGACCTTAGCAAATATTAGTGATTTTTTGCAACCATTTCTTTGAGTAACATTACCGTTAATATGATTTAGCATATCAGACCCAAACCAGACAAATTAAAGATTCAAAATTGGAGTCAAATTCCTCAGAAAGGCAACAGGATGTTATAAATCAAATCAGTATTCCTGCCAATCTGAACCAAGATAATCAACCAATCAACCTCTCTCACAGTACAGCTTTCAACATTAACAGCAATAGAGCAATTATTGACAATTTCAATTCAGAGAACAGATTGTCAAATTTGGGTAATCCAGATTAATGGTCAAACAGATGCACAGCCTGACCATCACATGTAAACCCATGATACACTGTAAAACCCGACAAGTTAACTCAACTCAAATCGTTTGAGTAAACCGATTGCCTTGACTGTAATACCTGACAAGTAGATAAATTTAAGTTGAAAAAACTAACAGTTATGAGTACTCTGAACTTAACTCAGTTGAGTTCACTGAAAGAAGATATACATTGCAATTAAGTAATTAAGTGATTAATTGAGCTTTAGTGATGAACACCTGCTGTTAACAAACATAATTACTGAAGAAAAGAGAGAAAGGAACAACAGCTGACTTCAGACACAGCCTCACTCAAACCTGACAAGTTATGTTAACTCAAACCGTTTGAGGAAACTGATTGCCTTAAACCATTTAAGTTGAAAAAACTAACAGTTAGGAGTACTCTGAACTTAATTCAGTTGAGTTCATTGAAAGAAGATATACATTGCAATTAAGTAATTAAGCGATTAACTAAGTGCTAATTGAGAATTAGTGATGAACAGCTGCTGTTAACAAACAGAATCACTGAAGAAAAGAGAAACACAAGAACTACTACAACTGACTTCAGACACAGACTTAGATGAAATCAACTGAAATAAAATACATGAAATCTCTCAAGATCTGATTAAACAACCCCACAAACAGCATCACCAGCTCCACTTATTAATAACCAGACTGACTTTATTTCTGTCAGACGTCTACAGAAGATCTTATTGAGAATGAACTAAGGTTTAGATGTTGATTTTATTGTTTCATTTGAAGTAACCATGTTAGAGATCAGTGTTTGCTTTAGTTGGGCTCTTGACCCTTGACTTCTGTCTTAGTCTTTTCTCTGGCTGTTATAACTGTGTGTTTCTAAAACACATTTGTTGTAACTCAAAAGCCCAGAAGAAAAGCCATCAGGTGTTAACCTGTACCTAGGTGTAGGTTGTTATACTTCATATAGGTGATGATAATTATTCATTATTGTTCACAAATATTGATCTGTACAGAGTCTAATCTCTGAGGAAACAAATGTGTAATTAGTAGAAGTGAATCTAATACAAGTGACCCTAAGAGTCTGTGATAATCAGTTAATATAAAAATGGCTTCATAAACATTTTGTACACATACATTTGTACTCCATCCCAGTAGTTGGTCAGACACAGACATCAATAATCAGAATATGAACCTCAACAATGGTGACAAAAAAACATGCTGCAGTGCATGCTGGGTACTATTGTAGTACAAAACTCATCCATGGCTCCCAGCATGCTCTGCAGCTTTTTTTTTTATGGTCACCATTGTTGAGGTTCATATTCTGATTATTGATGTCTGTGTGTGACTGTTTGACACCGTAGAAGACCACACTGTTTGGAAAGTCTTTGTATTAACTGATTATTACAGAACCACTGGCTCTTAGAATCACTTTCACTATAACCAATCAAATTACACAACACCTATTTCATCAGAGATTAGACTCCTAGCAGTTCAATAATTGATGATTATCATCACCGATATAAAGTATAACAACCTACATCTAGGTACAGGTTAACACCTGATGGCATTTCTTCTGGGCTTTTGAGTTACAACAAATGTGTTTTAGAAACACATGGTTATAACAGCCAGAGAAAAGACTAAGACAGAAATCAAGGGTCAAGAGCCCAACTAAAGCAAACACTGATCTCTAACATGGTTACTTCAAATGAAACAATAAATCAACATCTAAACCTTAGTTCATTCTCAATAAGATCTTCTGTAGACGTCTGACAGAAATAAAGTCAGTCTGGTTATTAATAAGTGGAGCTGGTGATGCTGTTTGTGGGGTTGTTTAATCAGATCTTGAGTGATTTCATGTATTTTATTTCAGTTGATTTCATCTAAGTCTGTGTCTGAAGTCAGTTGTAGTAGTTCTTGTGTTTCTCTTTTCTTCAGTGATTCTGTTTGTTAACAGCAGCTGTTCATCACTTATTCTCAATCAGCACTTAGTTAATCACTTAATTACTTGAATGCAAAGTTTTAAAACTTACAGGGTTTAAATCAAGGCAATCTGTTTACTCAAACGGTTTGAGTTAAGTTTACTTGTCGGGTTTTACAGTGTAGAAGACATGAACCAGACTGAAATTCCTAACTGGACCTTTTAACCTCTGGTCTCCACAGAACATCCTTATGTCAAGGAATGGCAGAGAAGTCTTTTACAGATGTAGATGCACCAAAATTAACTAAAAAAAAAAAGACTTATAAAGGAATACCACTCCATATATATTATATTCCTTATAAAGGAATACCAGCTTGACTCCATATTATATATGTAACTTACACATTTGACTATCATGTTTCTAATTGCTTATTGTGTATGTCTTTTTTATTAACTATTGAATAGCCTAAGGATTCATATTCATGTTTAGTATGTATTTGTTTGATTCTTATAGCTTGAAACATTTCTGACCATCAATTATTTGTCAAATGTATCATATTCTTGTTATAGACAAGTCAAGTCAAGTCACCTTTATTTATATAATGCTTTAAACAAAATACGTAATAACATTTATTAGGAAAACAGTGTGTCAATAATGCAAAATAACAATTAAAGGCAGTTCATCATTGAATTCAGTGATGCCATCATCTCATTTGAGTTTAAATAGTGTCTGTGCAATCATTTGCAATTAAGTCAACAATATCGTTGTAAATGAGGTGTCCCCAGCTAATCAAACCAGAGGCGACAGCGGCAAGGAACCAAAACTCCATCGGTGACAAAATGGAGAAAAAAACCTTGGGAGAAACCAGGCTCAGTTGGGGGTCCAGTACTTCTCTGACCAGATGAAACCAGTAGTTCAATTCCAGTCTGCCGCAAAGTCAGATTGTGTGGAAGAATCATCTGTTTCCTGTGGCCTTGTCCTGGTGGTTGTCTTAGACAAGGTCTTTACAGGGTTTCTGTATCTGGGGCTCTAGTTGTCCTGGTCTCAGCTGTCTTTCAGGGCTGTAGAAGTCCTTTCTAGGTGCTGATCCACCATCTGGTCTGGATACTGACTGGATCCGGGTGACTGCATTGACCCTCTGATCTAGATACACACTGGATCTGGTGGCTATGGTGACCTCGGAATAAGAGAGAAACAGACTAATATTAACATAGATGCCATTCTTCTAATGATGTAGCAAGTACATCAGGTGTTATGGGAAGTGCACCTGGTTCCGGTTTACCTAATTAATGCAGCCTAAAAAGAGCTCATTCAAATACTGAGGTTCTAAACCATTCAAGGCTTTTATAAGTAATAAGCAATATTTTAAAATCTATACAATGTTTGATAGGGAGCCAGTGCAGTGTTGACAGGACCGGGCTAATGTTCTAATGGTCTAACTTCCTGGTTCTAGTAAGAACTCTTGCTGCTGCATTTTGGATTAGCTGTAGTTTGTTTTACTAAGCTTGCAGAACAAACACCCAATAAAGCATTACAATAATCTAACCTTGAGGTCATAAATGCATTGCTTAACATTTCTGCATTTGACAGTGAGAGCATATGCTGTAATTTAGATATATTTTTGAGATGGCAAAATGCAGTTTTTCAAATGCTAGAAACGTGGCTTTCTAATGAAAGATTGCGATCAAATAGCACACCTAGGTTCCTAACTGATGTCGAATAATTGACAGAGCAACCATCAAGTCTTAGACAGTGTTCTAGGTTATTACAAGCAGAGTTTTTAGGTCCTATAATTAACACCTCTGTTTTTTTTTTTCAGAGTTTAGCAGTAAGAAATTATTCATCATCCAGTTTTTATATCGACTATGCATTCCATTAGTTTTTCAAATTGGTGTGTTTCACCGGGCCACGAAGAAATATAGAGCTGAGTATCATCAGCATAACAGTGAAAGCTATGGAGCCATAAACCTAGTGTTATCAGATAGTGTCCCTTTGGTTGCTATTGAACCAGAGGCCTGTTCTGCCTTTTTTTAGGTGATAGTTGCATTTTGGAGGCAAAAGTCAATAGCCCCTTTTGGTTAGTTGAGGGGGCATTAGATATTACAGTTTTTTTTTATTCGCTTTGGTACTATTTTCACAAGCAAGGTGTAAATTTTCACAACTCATAGTACTAATATCACAATAGTTCATCAAAAGTGCACTTTTTTCAAACATTTCAGCCTATTTTCGATTGAGTTAGTACAATAGTCATTACAGTAGTCCTGTCCACACTGCACTGGCTCCCTATTAAACATCGTATAGATTTTAAAATATTGCTTATTACTTATAAAGCCCTGAATGGTTTAGCACCTCAGTATTTGAAAGAGCTCCTTTTACATTATACTCTACGTCCGCTACGTTCTCAAAACTCAGGCAATTTGATAATACCTAGAATATCAAAATCAACTGCGGGCGGCAGATCCTTTTCCTATTTGGCGCCTAAACTCTGGAATAACCTACCTAACATTGTTCGGGAGGCAGACACACTCTTTGAGTTTAAATCTAGATTAAAGACCCATCTCTTTAACCTGGCATACACATAACATACTAATATGGTTTTAATATCCAAATCCGTTAAAGGATTTTTAGGCTGCATTAATTAGGTAAACCGGAACCGGAAACAGTTCACATAACATGAACCTTCTACATCATTAGAAGAATGGCATCTACGCTAATATTTGTCTGTTTCTCTCTTGTTCCGAGGTCACCGTGGCCACCAGATCCAGTCTGTATCCAGATCAGAGGGTCACTGCAGACATCCGGATCCAGTACGTATCCAGACCAGATGGTGGATCAGCACCTAGAAAGGACCTCTACATCCCTGAAAGACAGCGGAGACCAGGACAACTAGAGCCCAAGATACAGATCCCCTGTAAAAACCTTGTCTCAGAGGACCACCAGGACAAGACCACAGGAAACAGATGATTCTTCTGCACAATCTGACTTTGCTGCAGCCTGGAATTTAACTACTGGTTTCGTCTGGTCAGAGGAGAACTGGCCCCCCAACTGAGCCTGGTTTCTCCCAAGGTTTTTTTCTCCATTCTGTCACCGATGGAGTTTCGGTTCCTTGCTGCTGTCGCCTCTGGCTTGCTTAGTTGGGGTCACTTCATCTACAGCGATATCATTGACTTGATTGCAAATAAATGCACAGACACTATTTAACTGAACAGAGATGACATCACTGAATTCAATGATGAATTTTGCATTATTGAGACACTGTTTTCCAAATGAATGTTGTTCAGTGCTTTGACGCAATTTATTTTGTTTAAAGCACTATATAAATAAAGGTGATTGATTGATTGAATACACAAAACCACAAAGTATCCTTTTCACTACACAAATTTTTTTCATTTTTATAAATGTTTCATTCACAGTAACCACCTTTCATAAATCTCTTACTATCAAACTTTTGATTTGCATCTCTTCTCGTTCAGTTTAGTACATTTGTCTATTATTTAATCCAACTGATCTTAATGGTTAATCACTGAACCGTTTGGTAAACCTATAGATTTTAAATTGGTTTTTCAGCAATATACAGTATATGGATTTTGAGAACTACAGAAATAAAAATGTGTGTTTGTACGAACATATAAATTATGTCCAAGTGCCTGGACAACGTGGAGGAAACATCTCCATGCGCGCAGCTATCTCTGAAGATGGTGTTGTAGGACATAGGCTGTTACTTGGCTCCTATAATGCTGCACTCTTATTGAGTTTCTCAATGAAATTGAGCCAGCCTGTCAAGGTGAAGGGGTCACTTATGTAATTGTGTGGGACAATGTCAGGTTCCACCACGCAGAGGCAGTTCAAGCATGGTTTCAGGCCCAACCCTGATTCATGACCCTCTACCTGCCTCCATACTCTCCCTTCCTCAACCCTATTGAGGAATTTTTTTCAGCATGGAGGTGGAATGTGTATGATCGCCAACCCCTTGAGCGTGCTACCCTCCTTCAGGCCATGGATGATGCATGTGATGACATCAGTGTAGAATAGGGCTGTCACTTTTGTGAAAAAAAAAAAAAACATTTTCGATTTTTAAGATATAAGTGTTCATTGAATCGATTATAAAATCGATTTTCCATGTCTAAAAAAAAGACGTTTCCTTTTTCAAGGTCAAATAACGGACAAACGTTAAGAGAGCGCTGGAAACGCACAAGTCAGGAACATTTCTTATTTATTGGCATGAAGTTTTGTGCAGAATAACATACAGCCACATGAGTGCAACATTCTCAAAAAAATATATATGCAGAGGGGGTGGCTGCCATAACAATAGAAAAACATCACTGCATGCTTCAACCCGGCTGCATTTATGATTTAGGCAATTCAAAAATCTCCAAGATTATTTTAAATAATGATTCAATCCATTTCAAACAACTGTTCAAAAAGAAAAAGTGCTGTACTCCGTTACAGCTGCGCAAGGTTTGGGTTGTAGCAGAAATGACTCGACTCCAGACAAATTAAAGAGTCGATCAGAGCTGTGGCTGAAACACAAGCTGAATTCCTCAGTAAGGCAACAGGAAGTCATAAAACATTCTGTGCCACAAGTCCCAAGCAAGATAACCAACCAACCAACGTTTTCACAGAACTGCTTTCAACATTAAAACCACTAGAACAATTATTGAAATTTCAATTCGGAGGAAAGATTTGTCAAATCTGTTGTTCGTAATTGAAACGCAATGCTGGACATCACATGCAAACCTATGAGAGTTATACACCAGATCCCTTGACTTCCCTCACCAAGCAGAACCAGACTGAAATTCAAAGGGGGCTTTGAACCTCTGGTTTCCATAGAAATCTTTGTCAAGAGAATGACAAAGAAACTGTCTTTTGTACATATATATGGACCAAAATGAACTCCAAAATGACTTCTAAATGAATATCAGTCCATCGCTTAACTCCATATTCATTTCTATGTAACCCACACATGTGACTATCATGTTATAATCACTTATTGTGTATGTCTTTGAATAACTATGGGATAGCTTAAGGATACATATTCATGTGTAGTATCTATGTAATCGAATCTGCTTGCTTGAAGTAGTCCTGACCATCATTTATTTGTCACATGTATCATATTCTGGTTATAGGAATCATGTCCAAAATTAGACTCTGCAAGAGCGGGAAAATTCGGACCACATACTAAGATAAGATAAACATATGATTTATGATGCCCCCAAGCCAAGACAATATCTGATTGGTCAAGACAACATTTGAGGTGTGGCCAACAGGCCAGTTTAAATATTCAGGACACCATAAAATCTTGCTTTTAGTCTCTAGCTATGCTTCTGCTATTAGTCATGTCTGCTTTTAGTTGTTAGCCTTGCTTCTGCTACTAGTCATGGCTGCTTTTAGTTTTAGCTTTTAGCTTTGCTTCTTAGCTTTAGCTTTTAGCCATGCTGTTTGTCATCACTGTTCTTTGAGCGCGGCCAGCCAGCATGCCTGCTGCTACTTAGCCACGATGAGAAGAAACACCACCTTGTCTCGTCAAACTTTACTTCTTTTCTTTTCCGTTTGAGAGTTTCGTGTTCTGAGTTAAGTTTTGTAACGGAGTTCAACTTAAACCAGCCCACACAACTCTGCGTCTTCAGCCAACGCCCAACCACGGACTTCCCAGGACGTCACTTCAGCGACTACTGAACTTCCAGCTAATCAGCGAGGCAATGTACCCTCATACATTTGTACTGGTGTATCTAATATAATTTTAACCTCATTGAGGAACTCAATGCGAGTGTTAATTAAGTGATTGATGGTTGTTCATGTCTATGCAATTTAACGTATTGCTGTAAACTTGGGATTCCATATTTCCATTCTCTTAAACACATCTTTCCCTAACTTTCGATGTTCCTGCAACTTGTGTGAATGTGTGAGTGTGTGCGTTTATGTGTTAGATTAGTTTGAATGTTATGTTTTCTTCTCATTTAGTTAAATTTCATTATAGGAAGTATACCTATATTACAATTATATCTGAAAAATAAAAACTAATTTGCCCAAATTATTGTAGAGGATGTCTTCATTGATCCTTAACTTGATTACACATAGGATGGATATTTTGGAAATTTTAGATTATGTAAATGTTGGGTAATGTATTAAATATATTGGTATATAAAAGTGTATTGCCTAATGTGAAAACTGTGTAATCTGTCTTTTATTTTACTGTAGCATATTAATTTCAGCACTTCTACGGCCGATTTGAAACCAGTATCTTGCATTGTTTGCTGTTGGATGAACTGAATGTTAAAAGTACTAAACTGAAAGAAGATCATACTGTTGTGTTTCGGTGATTAAACCAAATGTTCTCATTACATATTACAATAATCTTGTGTTTGAAACAATGATTATATGAAATGAAAACATGTGCAACTGAAATTAAAGCATGAGATCAGGTTTTGAAAGAATGACTAGCTGTGTTACAAGTGTGATCAGTTTGGATTTTTGTACTAAGAGTTTTGAAAATGTACGCCTTATTTGTGAAAGTAGTCCCAAAGCAAAAAAAAAAAAAAAAAAAAAAAAACTGTATTTGTAATATAATATGAGGTCCAACTGCTACATAATTCACCCCTTTCAAATGCTATCGTCCATCCAATATAAAACAGCGAGCAACGTCAAAGGTGCAGAACAATTGGACATTCACCTGCCGGTCACGGCTGGGATACAGTGGTGGATTTCTGGCTACTGGTGCCTCCAGGAGTGGTTGTGTTGCCGTGGTGGATGCTGTCAGGTGGTGCGCTGTGGTGATGTAGGCTGTAGCAAGGTGTGGGTCCTTGAGCCTATGCAGCAGGTGTCAAGGCTGTGTCACCTGCCATCCTGAAATGAGTTGGTCTAGGTAAGATGGTAGCTTGTCGATATTGTTAGCCAGTAGGCTATCCGTGGTACATGTGATGTGGGACAGTCGGGTTACACTCTCACCAGTGCAGGTGGTTCCAGGGATTTTAGGGAATTGCTATTGAGATTCTTTAGTGTGCAGAGAATTTTAGACTGACCTAGTGATTATGGCAGGAGAGCAGCAGGTGGTTGTTAGACCTCTGTTTTGCTTGAATGAAAATCTGGAAAATCTGATGTTTGCAGTGTCAATTGGCTCTTGTGGCGGCTGGTAAAGGTTTTGCTGTTGGGTCCTGTTGCTCCATCCAAACGTTGTCTGGCTGCTTTTGGGGTGCCAACTTGTTTTAAGAGATGCTTCTCCCTTGGTTTGTTGCTGTTGTGCGTCAGGCAAGGATTTGGAAGTTTGTCTTTCCCAGTACTCCTCAGTTGGGTTTTGTTCAAAGAGCTCTTTTCTAGTGTCAGCAGCTCCTGTAACTCAGAAGTAGGCATGTCCAGCTGTCCTTGTGTAGCCTCCGCTCAGCACCTGAGTGAAGGGTGTGGAGGAGGATGTTGTGGTGGGCTGCTGTTGGACATACCGTGGTGTTTGCAGGATGATGATGCCTTATTCCTTGGCTTCTCCCAGTGTTTGGTCTGGAACCTGGGTCTGTTGTCATGGTTGTGGCTCTGCTGGGTCATCTGGTGCCTGTTTTGGATTCTGGAATGTGTAGTTCAGAAGCAGTGGGTGTCATGATTCTGCCTTCATGACCTGACTTTCCTCTAGTCTTGAGGCAGGATCATGACAGACCCGTGTTTTGTGTACAAGCACATGGCCTTGTCTTTGGGCCATGTGCTTGTGTTGTCTCGTTCCCTTGCCCCGCCCCCCTTGTTATCCTAGTTGTCGTGATTGCCTTACCTGTGCCACCTGTTGTGTCTTGATTAGTCTTCTTATTTATATCCCCTAGTGTGCCTAGGGTTCATTGTGATTGTTTCTACATGTTAGCTTGTGAGATAGTGTATCATTGTTACCCCTTGAAGAAGTCGTTGTATTACCCGTGGGCGTTTGTTTGTAGTTAGTGTTCTAGTGTTTAGAGTCTTTGTTTATCGTGTCAACCCAGTCTTGTTTAGTATTTAGTCTCGGCCCAAGTCATTGTTTTCCCCCTCGTGGGTTTTGTTTTCCCCTTTTTCCCTTAATAAATCCTGTGTTTTGTGCATTCCTGTCTGAGCTTGAGTTCATCCCACCCTTCCACATAACAGTGGGGTCTTACAAACAGCTTTAGTGGAGGAATTGTTCTTGTTAAAGGCTTTTTGTGTCTGGTCACGCAGTTGTTGAATAGGCGTTGTGCGGCAGGCCATAATGCCTAAATGGAGACTTACAATAGGACAGATGTAATTGTGAGCTCCAACGTAAGCTCGTCAAAGTCTGTGGTAGTAAGTGTTGGGATTTTCATGCCTGTTCTGTTTGGTCTAGGGCAGCGATCAGTCCATGTTCAGACTCTGGGTCTGATAATTCCTTTATGATGGCTTGTTTAGACTGCTACTGAGGTCACTCTCAGGATCAGTTCCTTTGATGCCCTCAGGGTCTCTGTTGCTGAGCAAGAACTCTTTTCGATTTCATGATTTCACAGTCGGCAGGACTGTTTCAGTTAATAATAATAATAAACTTTATTTTATATAGCACCTTTAAAAGCAACTTCTCAAAGCGCTGTACTCAAACAAGCAATACAAAGCTCAAACAATAAAAGTAACATCGATAATCAAATGCTAATTTAAAAAAATAAGTCAAGTCTACCTTTAAAAATGTCATAGCCCTTTGCTTCCCTAAGATCAGGAGGCAGAGAATTCCAAAGGACAGGAGCATATGAAGAAAAGGCCCTGTCACCCATAGATCGTAAGCATGTTTGAGGAACAACCAACAAGTTGGATTGTGAAGAACGCAGTCTCCGAGTTGCAGTATAGGAAGTTAACAACTCAGATAAATAATAAGGGGCCAAGCTATGCAATGCTTTATATGTCAGCATCATAATTTTTAAATCTACTCTGAATCAGACTGGGAGCCAATGTAAGGGCTCCAAAACTGGAGTGATGTGATTGCATACCCTGGACTTAGTCAATATCCTGCCGGCCGAGTTTTGTACATATTGTAGTTTGTTAAGTGTGGATTAAGTTCTCTCTGAACCATGTGAAGCTCCTCTTTAATGTTGTAGAATTGCAGAGTCAGGGTTTGGACCTCAGCTCTGGCTGCATGCAGATGGCCTTCTAAGTCCTCAGCTCTGGTGTCTCTCTCATTAAGATCCACATGCACTGTTTTTAACAGTGACTTTGTGTGCAACAGTAAATAAAAATCAAAGAGAAAATAAAATCAAAAAGAAGCATAAACAGGAAGTGAAACCAAGAGTGAGGAGGAGGAGGTGGGGGAGAGAGAGAGAGGGGAGTGGTTTTAAAGTTACACTTTACACGCACACCTATCTAAGTGTCAGTCAGATGCTGACAACTAGCAGTTGAAATAAAGGGCTTAGCTCAGCCTGTATGGCTGCTAGCTTTGGCTACACACAGTTCTTTATTTACACAAAGTTCTGTGAAGTGAGTGCTGTTATCAGATTAACCCGGAAGAGTTTGCCTACACTTGCCTACACATGGGGTCACATGGTGCTAGGAGACCAATGCAAGCTCACATCACAGCCCAAGCAAAGCAGTGATTGTTCTTTGCTGTCAGCGTGAATAGGAAATTCACATATGTTCAGATGAGGTGTGCTCAGTCATGACATCACATGCAACTCTTTTACAAATCAAAACAGCAAGTTCACTTCACAGGCAATGGTGAATTCATAGTTAACTATGCTAGAATAACCGTTAATTTTACATAAATGTTTCACATGAGCGGGTTACCATGAATACAATGATACGCAACACATAATAAGGCCTTAAATTGGTGAAATGAGGAGCATCGCTCTGATCACCTATAAAAGTGCTGAAAGTGGGGATTTCTTCACCCAAGATCAGACTGATTTATTCTGGTACCATTTACATGGGCGGCTAATCTGAGATTGCTTCATCAGAAAAGCCATACCTTCTACTAACAACAGAAATTAGGGTTCCTTCGCTAAAATCAGGTTAGCTTTTTATCGTATGATTTAAACACAGTATAGAACTGAAAACTTTCTACTGTTTGTAGGAAGGCACATTCAAGCTATAGTTTTATCTGATTTTAATCAGAAATTGGTCCGCGCATGTATAAGAAGTTACTAAAACTTATGAGACAGACACATAAGATTAATTACTGGGTCTGCTTGCAAGCAATGTTTAAAATGATTCCACCATTCTAAATTACTGCTGGTACTGCATAAAGTAGGATTTTTCCTGGTTATGTGCATGCTGGGATGTTTCTGGCTTGCTTGTCAAGGTCTTTGGGGGTCACATCATGTACCGCTGCAGGGATGCTTGGAAGGGACCCATCCTCTCTGTGGTTGCTGGAGATATTATGGTTCTGTCTGCTGAGTTGTTAAGCAGAAAGGGCTGGCTCCTTCCTTGTAGTTTGGTGAAAACCTGAGGGAAATTGGACTGCTGAGAGAGAGTAAGGGAATAGGGTATCTCTCCCACTGTGGTTCCTTTTGCAGCCTTTAAGAGTACCTGTGTTCTCTCTGAACCATGTCAAGTTCGTCTTGAGTGTTGTCTAGCTGCTGGATCAGAGTATAAATTCTGGCATCTCTGTGTAGAAGTTCAGAATTTGCTGTGTTTAACAGTAACTTTGTATGAAAAGGTACCTTTTCCAGGTCCTATCTGGCTGCCTTTTCCAGCTGCTCTTGTTGTTCAGCAGCTGTCAAAGCCATCTGAAGTCTGTCTGATTCCTCCTGTAATTCCTGTGACCTAACACGACAGCTGGACTACATCAAAGAGAAGTCAGACAGTTTCAGAGAGGAACCCAGACATGCCTATGAGTTGCACCCTGAGCCTCCAAGGACACAATGGGTATCAGTCTCACCCCTGCCAAGCAGGCCTGGGTCCCCTGTTCTTGGACTGACACGTGATCAAAAGGGGTAGGGGACAGTGCTGAAACACTCAAGAACTTTATGTCACGACGAAGCTAAAAGAAGCAGCTCCAGCCAGCCACAGATCATCACATGGCTTGGACCTCATGGACCATGACAAGCTTGCTAGGGACATTGGCAAATTTACCCCAAATGTGCCAGGCAGTCAAGAGATCAATAGTTAACTGCAAGATTTCATCTGGAAAGGAGACCCAGTGTCACCCTGATCTGCCCCCCATTCACTGACTGACGATCCAAGGTCAAAGCCAAGAGCAAGCTCAACTCTGAACAGCAAGAACCAAGACCTTTCCTCTGCTCATTGCAAGCATCTGACTCAGGTTCTCTTCAAAACAGGACTGCCATAAATGTCCAAGACACACCAGTGTCTAATGCAGCACTAGCACTGTGGACTGAAAACTCAGAAATCAGCCTAAAGCTCGTCAAAACATTGTTGCAGAGACATCAGAGCCTACCACATGTCTCAAAGCAAAGCCGCTTACCTCTCAGTCCCTGGTCAAATAACCATGGCCACCTCCAAGATTGTCTACGCTGTAGACCTACGATGCAACAACAGACTTTTGAGTCACTAATTCCTCGTCATCCCCAACCTACCTCATGACATCTATATAGGAGGTTTGTTTCAGTGCCTGCGTTGACACCGTGAACAACATCATATGGACTCCCCCATAACACCAACTGACCACTGCAGTCAATCTCAAGAACCTTCGATCTGGTCAAACAATTCCAGATGCATGCAAAATGATCAGTGAGCAAGGAGCTACAATACCTGCCTACAACAAGAATGTCAGTGTCTGTCTCAATATGTTACCTAGCCACACTCTCAACAGTAAGCTAGGTTTCTTCCAACCTTCGAGGACCTGCCTAAGACTAGGACTGACCTTGGAAGCAACAACTCTCATGTCATCTTGTGCTGTGTATGTGTTGATCACAACTGTATGGCCAAAGACATCAACATTCCCAAAGCCAGTCACCTGGGATGGCTCATCAACCAGGCGTTCCATGACTTTGAGCTAACAGTTCCTGTGATTGGCCCCATACCAGCCGAACTAATGTCAGATGAATGCAACGAAACCCTAACAATCACAAAGCCTCATGAAGTCATTGCCATCACTTCTATTCTGCCAGAGTCCAAAGAAAGCATCTGTCAGAACAAACAGATGACACTCACCTTGTTGTTTATGCTATCTCAACACAAGTGCGACACAATCACCTGCACAGAGGAACCCTACGCTGGTTTCAATGCACAAGTCCAACAAATCCTGAGTGAGGCGAATGCCCTACACAGCTAAATGGATCGCCTTTTTAAGCCAAGGACTTAAAAAGGTTCTGTATAAATATAAGGACTCCTTTGCAAAGGATTCCCTGGACTGTGTCCTGACTGATATCCATACTGTGTACATCACAACATATCCAAATGCGCCACCCACATTGGTGCGGCAGTACAAAATTCTGATAGCATCATATGAATCGGTTCAAGAGATCATTGACTCCATGCTGGAGAAGGGGGTCATCCACCCCTGTAATAGCACCTACTCTGTCCCAATATGGCCAGTCCTAAAGCCCAATGGCAAATGGCGGCCCACCATCAACTATCGCAAGTTGAACCAACAAGTTCCCTTATCGCAATGGCCTATGACTCAGTTGGACCAAGATATTTCCATAATCAAAGGCTCATCGATTTCCACGCTGGACATCGCCTCAGGATTTTGGACAATCTCTGTCCACCCTGATGACCAAACTGATGCCCTCGCCCAAGCAGGGCAGGTGCATTACACGGAGAGTCCCAGACTTTCCTGCCCTCACACCCATCCACCCCATCAGTAGCAACCATAACACGCTGCCAGCAGGCCACTGCCACGCAAACCCACACTGAACTATCTCCTCAGTTCGCTGCTGATGATCTCCTCACCCTCCAAGCTTCGGATCCAGTGCTACAACCCATTGCCACTAACATTTCCGACCTCCGACCTAAGTCATCTGATCTCTGCCAACTTCATTCAATCAAGCACATGCTGAATCTTAAAGATGTCATTCTCACATATGTCTGTGAGCCTCTAACTCCACCAAAGCTCATAGTTCCTCAGGGCCAAAGTCAAGTCAAGTCAAGTCACCTTTATTTATATAGCACTTTATACAAAATACATTGCGTCAAAGCAACTGAACAACATTCTTTAGGAAAACAGTGTGTCAATAATGCAAAATAATAGTTAAAGGCAGTTCATCATTGAATTCATTGATGTCATCTCTGTTCAGTTAAATAGTGTCTGTGCATTTATTTGAAATCAAGTCAACGATATCGCTGTAGATGAAGTGACCCCAACTAAGCAAGCCAGAGGCAACAGCGGCAAGGAACCGAAACTCCATTGGTGACAGAATGGAGAAAAAAACCTTGGGAGAAACCAGGCTCAGTTGGAGGGCCAGTTCTCCTCTGACCAGACGAAACCAGTTGTTTAATTCCAGGCTGCTGCAAAGCTAGATTGTGCAGAAGAATCATCTGTTTCCTGTGTGCTTGTCCTGGTGGTCCTCTGAGACAAGGTCTTTACAGGGGATCTGTATCTTGGGCTCTAGTTGTCCTGGTCTCCGCTGTCTTTCAGGGCAGTAGAGGTCCTTTCTAGGTGCTGATCCACCATCTGGTCTGGATACGTACTGGATCTGGGTGACTGCAGTGACCCTCTGATCTGGATACAGACTGGATCTGGTGGCTATGGTAACCTCGGATTAAGAGAGAAACAGACAAATATTAGCGTAGATGTCATTCTTCTAATGATGTAGCAAGTACATAGGGTGTTCTGGGAGGTGTTTCCAGTTCCGGTTTACCTAATTAATGCAGCCTAAAAATCCTTTAACGGATTTGGATTTTAAAACCATATTAGTATGTTATGTGTAAGCCAGGTCTTTAATCTAGATTTAAACTGCAAGAGTGTGTCTGCCTCCCGAACAATGTTAGGTAGTTTATTCCAGAGTTTAGGCGCCAAATAGGAAAAGGATCTGCCGTCCACAGTTGATTTTGATATTCTAGGTAATTATCAAATTGCCTGAGTTTTGAGAACGTAGCAAACGTAGAGGATTATAATGTAAAAGGAGCTCATTCAAATACTGAGGTGCTAAACCATTCAGGGTTTTATAAGTAATAAGCAATATTTTAAAATCTATACGATGTTTGATAGGGAGCCAGTGCAGTGTTGACAGAACCGCGCTAATATGGTCATACTTCCTGGATCTAGTAAGAACTCTTGCTGCTGCATTTTGGACTAGCTGTAGTTTGTTTACTAAGCGTGCAGAACAACCACCCAATAAAGCATTGCAATAATATAACCTTGAGGTTGTGGCGATTTGGAAGAAATCCATGCCAGCTTTTCACTTTTTTTAATGGGCGGAAATCAATGAAGGAAATTTAATATAAAAGCGAGTTTAGAAACGGAAGTGAGATGGAGGGAAGTAAAAACAAAACACACGTGTAGGTTGTATTGGAATGGGACGCACGCTACCTGAAGGTCGTTGCTGTTTTGTGCTGGAATCTGTGCATGCGCTGACTGGGTGCGATCGCCGAAGTGTCGGAGAAATTGAGCTCTACTACATGGTTCTGTCGCCTGCCTGGGGATACACAATCCAGACTGGTTCGTTCGCCTGCCTCAGGTACTAGTGATGTTGTCCATCATTTGTTAACCTCACGTACTCTGTCCCCGGCCCGGGATTAGCTGCCGCTACACGGACTTCCCACAGCCACCACACACACACACACACACACACACATACTCTCATTGCACACGCATACACCCATACACAAACACTCGTTGGGATTATTTAGTTTTCTTTGTTGTGTTTTTTTTCTTCTCTCTTGTTTTTTTTTTCCCTTTGATTAAAATTGAACATGTAAAAAGAAAAGAACTTTAAAGAGGAAAACGAACTTTAAGACACTTGTGAATCAAGGACTCTCGTGATTTTGTGATTGTTTATGAAATCCTGAATTGAACTTGAACCGCAATATTGTTACTTTCTGTTTACACTTTCTTCTGTCATTTGTTATGTGAAGTAACGGAAAAAAATACAAATGGTGTGAAAATTTAACTTCATGTAGTTTTTTTTGGAAACCTTTTTTTTTTTCCCTTAAAACATATTTTCTGTTGTTGTGTAACAGTGGCTTGAGCTATTTACGGGGAAACCGAAATTAGTTACGCATTATAAATTTAATTGCATTATAATTTTCTTGACAAGTTTTGCTTGTCTGGCGCCCGAACAATTTAAATTAAATATACATTTATGAAGTACCATTCTTTTTGGGGCAGCCACCGTTACATAAATGGCGCCCGAACAGGGACCTGAAAATTAAACGCTTTGATAAACCTGGACGACTTGAAACTTAAACATTTATATCGTGACCACTTAAACGGGTCACTGGAACTTTGAATTATAGTTTCCCTAAAGGATTACTTGAGTGTTGGTTATTGTCACTTAAAACTGCATATTTTTGTGTTTGTGAAATGTATACTGAACTGAAACAGTTTTCTTTATTGAAGGGTTTTGTGGGAAGATTTTTTTTTTTGTTCATGAACTTACACGTTGTTAAATATATAATTGTTACCCCTTAGTTGTTTTGCTGCTATACTGATTGACCTAATTCATGTGAAAGCTGGGGAAATAATCATTTGTGTTATTGAAATCTTATTATTGTTTCTGAAATTAAGGGAATTGTAGTGTGAATTGGACAACTGGACAGACACTTCACACTGAACTGTTAGAGTATTCTGTTCCAATTTATTTTTTTCAAACATTTGTACATTGTTGTTTGTTTGTTTTTTTTTCACTCAACGTACATTTCACTACATTTTTACGCTGACTACACATACATTGACAATCAAACATGGCTACCACTCCTCTCTCTCCATCCACTTTTGTGGAGATTGAACCACCGGCACCCGATGTTGCTACCCCAGTCTGGCCTCCAGCACCTCGTCCTCTACTTTCTCCACCTGGACTCTCTCGTGTTCCTCTCCATGTCACTCCTACTCAAGCCAGCACCACTGATGTACCAGGAACCCAGGTGCGGTTTGCAACTTCACCACTAGCTGGCAGTACTCCTGTTCAACCCTTCATCTGGGAGGAGGAACCGAATGGCGACTCTATGCAGATATGTACATTACTTGACCCTTCATCTCAATCTTCGGCGGCACAGCAGGACTTGCCTGGTATCCTATCAACTCCTGGAAAAGGAATGCATCAACTCACTCAAGTTAAAGCAAACTGGGAAACGTTGACACAACATATGCAAACCCATGAGAAAACCATTGGTGAACTTGCCATAGAACTTAAAACCCTGTCTGCACGCCAAGACAGCCTGATTTCTAACCTTGCTGATAAACTCAAGCACAATCAACAAGAAGTGCTCACCCACATTTCTGAAAGTAAGAAGCATGTGAAGGAAGAGGCTGATCAACTCACTAAATCACTTTGAAGTTATGATTTCTGATGAACTTCACAGAGCTGAGACTACATATGTGTCTGAAGTGCGGTTTATGATCGACCAACTTCAAGTGGAGTTTCAGCAAGACCTCAAATCCTACCTGGTAACCCATCAAAGAAATCATGATCAGTTATCTACAGAGCTCACCCAGTGTACCCAAATCACAAACACATTGTGTGCAACTGTAAAGCGCTTACAAACTGAACTTGATAGAAGACTCGAAAAGCAAGAGAAACAAATGACTGACCTGCAGACAAGAGATTACTCACATTTGCCTCTTAACGCTCCAGTTTCAGCTGTATCACCAGTGACCGCTCCTTTGCTTCCTGCTAATGTTGTAAAGAGTGATCATCTTAAGATTACATTTCCTACTTTTGGGAGACAGTCAGATGACATGGACCCCTTGCTCTATCTAACTCGATGTCAGGATTTCTTAGCGTTACATCCTCTTACTGATGCTGACATTCTGGCCACTTTCCGCACTGTCCTTTACGGTACTGCCCGGGACTGGTGGGAAGTTGCACGATCCTCAATAACCACGTGGGAAGAATTTGAAGCTGCTTTCCTCTCTGCTTTCCTCTCAGAGGATTATGAAGATGAGTTGGCTGAACGGGTAAGGACACGAACACAGGGAGAAAGAGAGAGCATTAGAGACTTTGCATTTACATACAGAGCTCTCTGCAAAAGGTGGAAGCCCTCCTTGATGGACAGTGAATTGGTGAAAATGATTTTAAAAAATATGAACCCCTATCTTGCAAGCCAGATTCGCAGTCGGGTGAACACAGTCGATGAACTTGTGAAATTGGGCCAACAGCTGGAAAAAGACTACGAACAACAACTGCAATATGAAAAACGTGTGAGTTCTAAGCAACCCTTATCCATGCCTCAAAGACCTATTGCCAACCACCCGGCAGAGAAGCCTTTAGTGCAATGCTGGCGATGTAAAGGCCATCACTCCCCTGGCCACTGTCCTCACTTTGTCTCTTCTCAGTCCCAGTCACCTCAGTCCACCAGCAAACACCTTTCCTCTAATAGCAAGCGGACAACATTTCCAGCTTCTAAAGGTACTGGTCCACCTGGCAATCGCTCTGTGTCTGCCACCTTTCTTCAGAAGTCACCCACAACTGGTAAGAAAACACCACCTACTGAAATTGTTCCACAACAGTTAGTGATACCACTCTGTATTGGTACCTGGAAGGGAAAAGCCATTGTTGATACTGGGGCTAGCTACACCCTTCTACATGAGAATCTCTGGAAGGAACTCTCTTCACAAAAACTCAATCCATGGACCCAGGGTCCACTCTACCTCGCCAATGGGGAAGCAGAAATTCCTTTAGGTTGGGTAAACCTGCCAATTACCCTACATAAAAAAATATTCACCATATCTGCTGTGGTTCTATCAGCCAAAGCCCTGGCCTATGCAGTCGTGTTAGGACTGGACCTTATCTTTTCCAGTGGGCTGCAGATCAATGTTGCAGATCAAAAGTATTCATTTCAGTCCAATCCTAAAGAGTATTATCCTTTCCAGCCAACAAATGCCAGTGTACCAGTTATCAGCTCCCAACATCCAAAGGGAAAGATTGGAAGTAAAAACTCCAACAGTCTCTCTCTACTATCTTCTGTTCCTCCTCCTCAACTTAACATGGTTCAACCAGCCTATCTGGATGACAAGACATTAATTGACACTGCTGTACAGCATGCCCACTTACCTCCGGAAGGAAAGCAACAGTTACTGCAGATCCTCGAGTCAAACCCTCAAGTTTGTACCCTTCGCCTGGGACGTACCGAAGTTACACAGCATCACATATATACTACCCACCAAGTGCCTATAAAACAAAGACCGTACCGTACAACACCTGCCAAACAAGCTGTCATTACAGAGCAACTGGAAGAGATGTTGACTGCCGGCATCGTAGAACCATCACATTCTGGATGGGCCTCACCTGTCGTCTTGGTCCCTAAAAAAGACGGAAGCCTCAGGTTTTGTGTGGACTACAGGAAAGTTAATGCCATTACAGAGAATGATGCTTACCCTTTACCCAACATCACTGAGATCTTAGAGTCACTATCTGGAGCCGCCATCTTTTCCACGATTGACCTTAACAGTGGCTACTGGCAGGTGAACATGGATCAAGAAAGTAAACCAAAAACTGCTTTCACAACTCCATCAGGATTGTTTCAGTTTAATGTTATGCCGTTTGGGTTAAAAAATGCCCCAGCAACCTTCCAAAGACTAATGGAGACTGTTCTAGGAGAATTGCGTGGAAACATCTGCTTTGTCTACATTGACGACATAATTATTTACTCACCATCTGTAGCCCAGCACTTCTCCGACCTCCAGGCTGTCCTCCATAAACTGCAAATGGCTGGCCTCACCATTAATTTAAAAAAAAGCAAGTTCTGTCTTAAAGAAATAACCTTTCTGGGACACATTGTCAACGTCCAAGGCATAGCTGCAGACCCAAGTAAAGTGGAGGCTATACGGGAATACCCTGTGCCCACCAACATCAAGGAGGTCCAGCGCTTCCTGGGGTTAGCCGGGTGGTACCACCGGTTTGTACCAAACTTCTCCAGGATCGCTGAACCCATCAATGCACTGAAAAAAAAGGATGTTCATTCCTCTGGTCACCACCATGTCAGCAAGCCTTTGAACATTTGAAATGCTGTCTAACCTCTCCTCCCATTCTTGGCCATCCGGACCTTCAATTGCCTTTTACTGTTTACACTGATGCCAGTGACACTGGTTTGGGTGCTGTGCTGACCCAGCGCAAGGAAAAGGGTTTAGAACAAGTTATTGCTTATGCCAGCAGAACCCTGAACAAAGCGGAGACCAATTATACAGCCACCGAAAAAGAGTGTTTGGCTGTAATTTGGGCCCTGGAAAAATGGCAGCACTACCTAGAGCACAAATTGTTCACCGTCATCACAGACAACTCAGCCTTACAATGGGTAATTTCTTCCACAAAAACCAAGAGTCGCCTTATCCGGTGGGCCTTGCGACTTCAGAGATTTGATTTTATCATTGAATATCGCAAAGGAAAACTAAATATGGCACCTGATGCTCTGTCTCGGATTCGTACCAGCTGTAACCTGTACACCAACCAAGACCAGCAGGAGAATGCTGAGTTTCCGATGTCTCCAGCCACAATCTGGGAGGAACAGCACAAAGACCCTCACATCATCAAAACACTTCAAGCACTTGCAGAAAATGATTCCCCTCTAAAAGATCAGTATGAGGTAGTGGAAGATAAACTCTATCACAAAACTCACCTGCCAAACAATCAAGTTCATTACAGAGTGTACATTCCTAACAGCCTTGTGTCGTCCATTCTACACCACTACCACGCAAATCCCTGGAGCGGTCATGTAGGTATTTATAAGACCTACAAGCGTATCCATGATGTTGCATTCTGGCCTGGAATGTGGACTGACATAAAACACCATGTTAAAAAATGTGTCAAATGCCAGACTCTTAAGGGAGAAAATCAGAAACCTGTGGGCAAACTACAACAAGTCACCACCACCCATTCCAACGAGATGCTTGGAGTGGACATTATGGGCCCAATGCCACGCAGCACACAGCAAAATGAGTACCTCTTAGTCGTTGTAGACTATTACTCCCGGTAGGAAGGAAATTCTAACCCGTTGGGGGGTACCGGACTTCATTCTGTCGGATAGAGGAACACAATTTGTGTCATCATTGTTCAGAGAACTCTGTCAAAAGTGGAGTATCAAACCTAAATTGACGACGTCATACCATCCACAAACAAATATGACAGAGAGGGTAAATCGTACGCTCAAATGCATGATTTCTGCCTATGTGGACAATAATCACAGGAAATGGGACCAATACTTACCTGAACTCCGTTTCGCTATTAATTCAGCTGTCCAGGAAACGATTGGGATGACCCCTGCAGAGCTTCATTTGGGAAGGAAACTGCAAAGTCCCATGGACAAGTTGTTACATGGCAAGAATATAACTCCAGATTGTCTATCTTACGATACAGTCCACCATCTAACTGAGCTTCAGACCAAGGCCATGGAATGCTGCAAAAAAGCACAAAAGAGACAGCTTCGGAATTATAATAAAAAAAGACGAGAGGTTACATACAAGGAAAAGGATCGTGTGTGGATGAGGACTTTTCCTCAGTCTAGTGCACAACATCACTTCACTGCAAAATTGGCTCAGAAATGGAAAGGCCCCTACCGTGTCATAAAGCAGATGGGTCCATTGAATTATCGAGTAGCGCTAGAGTCCACTGGCGAAGATGTTCGTATAGTGCATGTGTGCAACCTGAAACCATGCTTTCCCACGGCTGAAGAGCTGGAAAGCCAGGAGAAGAAAAGACTCTGCCAAATATTCAATGAATCGTCTGATGATGAGGAATTCATTGGATTTTAAATATGATTAATATTTCAACAACCATAGGTTGTTTTCTCCAGGGAGGGAGAGTGTGGCGATTTGGAAGAAATCCATGCCAGCTTTTCACTTTTTTTAATGGGCGGAAATCAATGAAGGAAATTTAATATAAAAGCGAGTTTAGAAACGGAAGTGAGATGGAGGGAAGTAAAAACAAAACACACGTGTAGGTTGTATTGGAATGGGACGCACGCTACCTGAAGGTCGTTGCTGTTTTGTGCTGGAATCTGCATGCGCTGACTGGGTGCGATCGCCGAAGTGTCGGAGAAATTGAGCTCTACTACATGGTTCGGTCGCCTGCCTGGGGATACACAATCCAGACTGGTTCGTTCGCCTGCCTCAGGTACTAGTGATGTTGTCCATCATTTGTTAACCTCACGTACTCTGTCCCCGGCCCGGGATTAGCGGCCGCTACACGGACTTCACAGCCACCACCCACACACACACACATACTCTCATTGCACACGCATACACCCATACACAAACACTCGTTGGGATTATTTAGTTTTCTTTGTTGTGTTTTTTTTCTTCTCTCTTGTTTTTTTTTCCCTTTGATTAAAATTGAACATGTAAAAAGAAAAGAACTTTAAAGAGGAAAACGAACTTTAAGACACTTGTGAATCAAGGACTCTCGTGATTTTGTGATTGTTTATGAAATCCTGAATTGAACTTGAACCGCAATATTGTTACTTTCTGTTTACACTTTCTTCTGTCATTTGTTATGTGAAGTAACGGAAAAAAATACAAATGGTGTGAAAATTTAACTTCATGTAGTTTTTTTTGGAAACCTTTTTTTTTTTTTTTCTTAAAACATATTTTCTGTTGTTGTGTAACAGTGGCTTGAGCTATTTACGGGGAAACCGAAATTAGTTACGCATTATAAATTTAATTGCATTATAATTTTCTTGACAAGTTTTGCTTGTCTGGCGCCCAAACAATTTAAATTAAATATACATTTATGAAGTACCATTCTTTTTGGGGCAGCCACCGTTACAAGGTCATGAATGCATGGATTAGCATTTCTGCATTTTAAATTGAGAGCATAGGCCGTACTTCAGATGGAAAAATGCAGTTTTACAAATGCTAGAAACGTGGCTTTCTAAGGAAAGATTGCGATCAAATAGCACACCTAGGTTCCTAATTTATGACGAAGAATTGACAGAGCAGCAATCAAGTCTTAGACAGTGTTCTAGGCAGTGTTGGGCCAGCTACTTGGAAAATGTAGTGAGCTAAGCTACCAGTTACTCTACAGTAAATGAAGCTTCACTACACTGAAGCTACCCCCCCGGGAAATGTAGCAAGCTAAGCTACATCAACAGTAGCTTGCTACATCTAAGCTACTTTTAAAAATAAATTTTTATGCTGAAGACGTTTTATTACAAGTCAATGCTATCTCAGTGCTCAGAACTGTCAGTCAAACAGATAGGCAGGTGTAATTGTTTAGTTTAATAGTTTTTTGTGTCCATTATCAATTTGGCAACAAAAACAATCAAAATACATGTAATTAACAATGTGAGCACAAGTAAGTGTATGCACCTGTTGCATGGGCATGCTTAATATACTGCAGGCCTTTGCAGAACAAAATACAAGACCTCCAAACAGTACAAAAAATGGCCAGGCTGGACCCTGATAATTTTTACAAGCAGCATCTGAAAACATATTTTCTCTCTGTTATCTCGGTCAGTGTCATGTACTTGTCGAGGTACGGCCACGGCGACTCACTCCTCGGGATTAACTGTTCTCCGACCTCATCCTATGCCATAATTTCATCAAATACATTTTTGCGTGACTGGCCAAGGAGTGGTACCATCCGGAGCAGAAGGTGGCGGTAATGCATCATAAAGATGGTTGGTTGCTATCCATCGTAAACACAAACAGGATGAACTAGCGCCGTCGCGTCACTCACTACTGATCCAGGATCAGCGATCTTAGCAGTGTATTTCCCTATTTGACTTTGAGCTTCAGAAATGCTTGCGAAAATGTAGCTTGTGTGGAAGCTACCGCACTACTTGGTAAAAAAAAGAGCTTCGCCCTTGAAAAGCTATTTGATTCAGAAAGCAGCGAAGCTACGACCAAGCTACTGAGAAATGTAGTTAAACTAGTAGCTTCACTGGTTCTAGGTTATTACAAGCAGAGTTTTTAGGTCCTACAATTAACACCTCTGTTTTTTCAGAATTAAGCAGTGAGAAATTACTCGTCATCCAGTTTTTTTTTATATCGACTATTAGGGGTGTAATGATTCACTCGTTTTCTCGATGCATCGATTACAAACCCTGTCGATTCATATGCATCGATCTTGAAACATGATTTTTTAATCGTGAATCGCCGATCTTGGACAGTAATCGATTCAAAATGCTAAGAATCGAATGAATCGCGATTTCTATAGCGATTCAATGCTTTCAAAATGTATACACATTAAATTACTACACACACGAATTAATGGAGACCTTGAAGAGTGTTCGTGAATCGTGCCTCTTATCTGTCCTTCACACGCTCCACTGTTTACCACCTGAGACTGTCACGGGATTGCGCTCGTGCACCGTTCGTCTTTGACGCAGCTGACGTGTGATCTATAGGACTCGTCTTGTGGCCAGTAATGCTAACGTGAAGTAGTATTACTTTTCTGTAGTTTGTCAATGGCTCTCTGCATCTTACCGACGGAGTTACCGGAACCGTCGACAGCTGTATTTATTGCATGGACGGAGCAGAAATGTAAGTGTCTAAATGAGACGCACAGATCCATTGAATGATAATTTTTTTTAAACAAGGCGGATGAACTGAATATACGAAGGAAACTTTTAAAATTTACCACAGCATTAACAACGACCTTGAAATAAGAGCGCGAGATTTATCTGATAATCAGATGCATGAAAGTAGCGTGTTTCATTAGCAAACAGACATCTGGCGCGTTTTCTCTCAGAATTATTCGCTCATATATTAACAGCTCCATGCAATATTGTAATTCTAAAATTCACGTTGTACTTGCAAACACTTTGTATGCATGCTGGAGTAGTTGATTGTTGCCTATGAAAGCAATAGTACAGTATGACAAAAATTTCGCTGTATTTATGTGGGCATGCCCAGTAGAGCCAAACGGATCCCTTCTAGCCTTAACTGTGCCAAGGTATCAGTCATATACTTTTTTTGACCACAGACATAATGTCAGCAAAAGCAGCATTATTAAGTAAATAAAATTAAAATAAAGTACATAAAAATTATTTTACCTTACAGCTCCAAACTCTGTTCTAGAGGGCCAGTGTCCTTTATAGTTTAGCTCCCAGGGTCGGGCTGGGGGTAAAACCAGTACTCATTACCAGGGCCCCATAGGAAGAGAGGGTGCTTGAAAAGTATGAATCTGAAATATATTTTATTTTACCTGGATATTTTCATGGGTGGGGGGCATGGGGGCCCATCAGGACAGCCTATGCATAGGGCCCGGGATCTTGTGTAACGCCCTTGTTAGCTTCAACCCTAATTATACACACTTGAACCAGCTAATCAAGCTCTTACTAGACACACTAGAATCTTCCAGGTGTGTTAAGGCCAGTTGGAGCTAAACTTTTCAGGACATTGGCCATCCAGGATCTAGTTTGGATACCCCTGTCCTACAGAGTTGTTACTTTGCACATGCTTTTTGATCATTACAAATAATCATGTAAAATTATGTGGTCTTGAAGAGGACCCTTTTTTCTCTCATTTGGACTCGGTCTTGACTTGGACTGGAAACATTTGGACTTGGACTTGACTTGGACTCGAACCTCTTTGGACTCGGTCTTGACTCGGTCTCGACTAGTCATGGACTTGGACTTGACTTGGACTCGACAAAGCTGGACTTGACTACAGCTCTAATTTAAATAATTGCTAATTAAATGTAGCCTAGTATATAAAACAATCATAAAATTAGGAAAATAATATTGATTACAAATGATTGATTATTGTTCAGCAGTGTATTTGATTTATTACAGCTAATTAAAAGTAATTAAAAAAGAAGGTAATTCCTTAATTATTATTATTATATAGGCTACATACATAAAATGATTGTTTTTGACATTTCGGTCACTTCTGAAATTATGGCTACGCCCCTGGTGTGACAAAATGTTAGTTTATACATAATACTATTTAAGCTCTTTTTAAAAAACTTGGCTTACATAAATTTTTTACGTAGGCCTTGTCGCATCATTAAACTAGCATTTAACAATGGACAAAATGGTTTTTTTTCTAACCTATGGTTCTCTAACCATAAATGCTACTGTAATTTGCCCCCCTGACTAAGCATTTAAAGAATTTAGTAGAAGCATTTAAATAATCCTGTGAATGCAGTTAAAGAATGCAGAATTGAATCGTTATAATCAAATCGAATCGAATTTAATTGTGAATCGAATCAAATTGAATCGTTCTAAATTTACAAAAATTGTTCTTGAAACGAATCGAAAACCTATGAATCGTAATCGAATCGAATCGCTGCCTTGCCAAAGATTCACAGCCCTATCCACTATGCATTCCATTCCAAGTAGAAGTACTAAAGTATTCAACATTTTTTGTACTTAAGTATTGCAAGTAGTCTATTTTAAAATTTACTACCCAAGTACTGAAAGTAAAAGTACAAGTATTGTTTTATGTAGTTATTAAAGAAAGTATTAAAAAGTTTGAACATATTGTTTTTACTATTTCAAATGATTAACCTAAAGGACAATCACAATTCCTTTGACTATAACTTTTTGCAAACAAAAAACAGATTAAAGGGTTATTTCGCCCAATTAGCAAAATTATGTCATTAATAACTTACCCTCGTGTTGTTTCAAACATGTAAGACCTCCGTTTATCTTTGGAACACAGTTGAAGATGTTTTAGATTAAGTCTGAGAGCTCTCAGTCCCTCGATTCGGGGGTCTATAGTGCACTGTCTGATGCGATACTGTAGCTGACGGCTTAATGGTTGCAATTTTATCTCTAATAGTATCGATTTTAGAAGTAAAGTAGTTCATAAAGTCATTACTGCTGTGGTGTTGGGAAATGGCAACACTTGTTGAGGCTTTATTTTTCGTTAATTTAGCCACTGTATTGAATAAATACCTGGGGTTATGTTTGTTTTCTTCTAAAAGAGAAGAAAAGTAATCAAATCTAGCAGTTTTTAATGCTTTTCTGTAGGATAGGTTACTTTCCCGCCAAGCAATACGAAAAAGTTTTGTTTTCCTCCAGCTGTGCTCCATTTATCCGGCTGCTCTCTTTAGGGTGCGAGTATGCTCATTATACCATGGGGTCAAACAGTTTAACCTTTCTTAGGCAAAAAGGAGCAACTGTATTTAAAGTGCTAGAAAAGAGAGAGTCCATAGTTTCTGTTACATCATCAAGGTGTTCTGAGGTTTTGGATATGCTAAGGAATTTGGATAAATCAGGAAGATAACTTAAAAAGCAGTCTTTTGTGGTAGAAGTGATGGTTCTACCGTACTTGTAAAAAGAAGTAGAATTTACAATTTTGGCTATATGAAGTTTGCACAAAACTAAATAATGATCTGAGATATCATCACTTGGCTGCATAATTTTAACACTATCAACATCAATTCCATGTGACAGTATTAAATCTAGAGTTTGATTTCGACAATGAGTAGATCCTGAAACGTGTTGTCTAACCCCAATAGAGTTCTGAATGTCTATAAATGCTGATCCCAATGCATCTTTTTCATTATCAACATGAATATTAAAATCACCAACTATTAAAACTTTATCTGCAGCCAGAACTAAATCAGATGTAAAATCACCAAACTCTTTAATAAAGTCTGTATGGTGCCCTGGTGGCCTGTATACAGTAGCCAGTACAAACATTAGAGGGGATTTATCATTAACATTTGTTTCTCTGGATAATGTTATATGAAGCACCATTACTTAAAACGAGTTATACTTGAAGCCTGCCCTCTGAGAAATCATGAAAACGTTGTTATAAATTGAAGCAACACCTCCTTTGCCTTTTAGACGCGGCTCATGTTTATAACAGTAATCTTGGGGGGTGGACTCATTTAAAATAATGTAATCATCAGGTTTTAGCCAGGTTTCTGTCAAACAAAGCACACCTAGATTATGATCAGTGATCATATTATTTACAAAAAGTGTTTTCGTAGAAAGGGATCTGATATTCAATTAGCCAAGCTTTATCATTTGTTTATCCATATTGCATCTGTTTTTTATTTGTTGAACCTCAATTAAATTGTTCATCTTAATTTGGTTTGGACGTTTTTTGTATTTTCTAGTTTGGGGAACAGACACAGTCTCTATAGTGTGATATCTAGGTGAAAGAGTCTCTATGTGCTGAGAATTAGCTGACCTCTGTGACATGAGGCAGCTAGCAGACGGTTGGTTTAGCCAGTCTGTCTGCTTCCTGACCTGGGCCCCAGTTAGTCAAGTATAAACACTAAGACTATTTGCCATATTTCTAGAGAGAAGAGTGGCGCCACCCCAGGAGGGATGAAGACCATCTCTTTTGAACAGGTCAGGTCTGCCCCAAAAGCTCGTCCAATTGTCTATGAAACCTATGTTATTCTGTGGGCGCCACTTAGACATCCAGCCACTGAGTGATGACAATCTGCTATGCATCTCATCACCACTGTCAGCAGGAAGGGGACCAGAGCATATTACAGTGTCTGACATCATGCTTGCAAGTTCACACACCTCTTTAATGTTATTTTTAGTGATCTCCGACTGGCGAAGTCAAACATCATTAGCGCCGGCATGAATAACAATCTTACTGTTTTTATGTTTAGCATTAGCCAGGATGCTGTTTTTATGTTTAAATTTACCAAGATGTCAGGCACTCTGGCTCCCGGTAAACATTTGACTATGGTGGCTGGTGTCTTTATATTCATGTTCCGTACAATAGAATCACCAATATCTAGAGCACTTTCATCAGGTTTCTCAGTGGGTGCATCACTGAGTGGGGAGAACCTGTTTAATGTTTTGATCGGAACAGAAGAGCGGTGTTTTGACCCACGACTACGCTGCCTCACCGTCACCCAGTTGCCCTGCTGCAGAGGCTCTGCTGGAACCGGACAATGTACAGGGATCCCTGAGCTAGACGCATCCAAAGCTGTATCTAGAGCCAAAACATTCTTACTGTCCTCAATTAAAGTTTGGATGCGTGTCTTTAATTCTGAAATCTTCTCTGTCAGCCTATTTCTCTGCATTTATCACATGTGAACCCCTCATCTGCGACAGAGATAGATAAACTCTACATGTGGCAAGAGGTGCAAATAACAATAGCAGGAGAAGCCATTACTCACCATCCTTGATGAAATGTTCTTACTGCGGTTGTTTGATGAACTTGTGAAAAACTGGAGCGAGAGAGAGGATAGGAGAGGAGAAAACAGCGATAGGTTCGAATGAAAATGCTAATTACAAGCTAACGAGTGCTAACGCTTTGCAGGTGTACTGCAATCACGGATATAAAGTAAAAGTGAACGATCAAAATGTATCTGATAAGACTGATCGATAGTATCAGAAATATGGTGTGAATTAAGTTATATTTATCACTTAAAAAAAGAAAAAAAGAAATAAAACAGAGAGTGAAAAATTTTGTCTGAAGAGAAGTCCTGGGACATCTTCAGCATGGCAATGCAGCGCAGCATCTCATTCTGCTTTCTCAGGGAACAAGGTTACAGTTAAGTAACTGTGAATGTTCCGTTTCGAAAGCTACAATCGATGCTGAGCTGCTTAGTGAATTGGGAACGAGAATACCCACGCCGCCATGCTTGAAAATGTCTGGACCTCTATGGTTGTGCAGGTGTGCTCACAAAACCACAAGAAGGCCTCAGGCTTTATCTTGTGACGTTGACTCATGGACATGAGAGCCCGGAGTAGCATGAACATCCAAACTATAAAATCTTATGAATGTGTGGGGAACCAACCTGCCGCATCACAAACCTGCAGTAAGGGGCACCCCTTGCTAAAGTACTACAGAAGGCGACCCAGCTGGTGGAGTGAGCCCTAAGACCTATCGGCAAAGCTTGACTGCGTGCCTCATAAGCAAGAGAAATAGCATCCCTGACCCAATGAGACATGGTCTGCTTGGTGGCAGGTGTTCCTCTGTTACCACCACCCTAACAGACGAACAGTTGTTCTGACTTATCAATCAATCAATCAATCACCTTTATTTATATAGTGCTTTAAACAAAATACATTGCGCCAAAGCACTGAACAACATTCATTTGGAAAACAGTGTCTCAATAATGCAAAATGATAGTTAAAGGCAGTTCATCATTGAATTTAGTTATGTCATCTCTGTTCAGTTGAAATAGTGTCTGTTTTAATTTGCAATCAAGTCAATGATATCGCTGTAGATGAAGTGACCCCAACTAAGCAAGCCAGAGGCGACAGCGGCAAGGAACCGAAACTCCATCGGTGACAGAATGGAGAAAAAAACCTTGGGAGAAACCAGGCTCAGTTGGGGGGCCAGTTCTCCTCTGACCAGACGAAACCAGTAGTTCAATTCCAGGCTGCAGCAAAGTCAGATTGTGCAGAAGAATCATCTGTTTCCTGTGGTCTTGTCCTGGTGGTCCTCTGAGACAAGGTCTTTACAGGGGATCTGTATCTGGGGCTCTAGTTGTCCTGGTCTCCGCTGTCTTTCAGGGCAGTAGAGGTCCTTTCTAGGTGCTGATCCACCATCTGGTCTGGATATGTACTGGATCCGGGTGACTGCAGTGACCCTCTGATCTGGACACAGACTGGATCTGGTGGCCACGGTGACCTCGGAACAAGAGAGAAACAGACAAATATTAGCGTAGATGCCATTCTTCTAATGATGTAGAAAGTACGGTGTTATGTGAAGTGTTCCGGTTCCAGTTTACCTAATTAATGCAGCCTAAAAATCCTTTAACGGATTTGGATATTAAAAGCATATTAGTATGTTATGTGTATGCCAGGTTAAAGAGATGGGTCTTTAATCTAGATTTAAACTGCAAGAGTGTGTCTGCCTCCCGAACAATGTTAGGTAGGTTATTCCAGAGTTTAGGCGCCAAATAGGAAAAGGATCTGCCGCCCGCAGTTGATTTTGATATTCTAGGTATTATCAAATTGCCTGAGTTTTGAGAACGTAGCGGACGTAGAGGAGTATAATGTAAAAGGAGCTCATTCAAATACTGAGGTGCTAAACCATTCAGGGCTTTATAAGTAATAAGCAATATTTTAAAATCTATACGATGTTTGATAGGGAGCCAGTGCAGTGTGGACAGGACCGGGCTAATATGGTCATACTTCCTGGTTCTAGTAAGAACTCTTGCTGCTGCATTTTGGACTAGCTGTAGTTTGTTTACCAAGCGTGCAGAACAACCACCCAATAAAGCATTACAATAGTCTAACCTTGAAGTCATAAATGCATGGATTAACATTTCTGCATTTGACATTGAGAGCATAGGCCGTAATTTAGATATATTTTTGAGATGGAAAAATGCAGTTTTACAAATGCTAGAAACGTGGCTTTCTAAGGAAAGATTGCGATCAAGTAGCACACCTAGGTTCCTAACTGATGACGAAGAATTGACAGAGCAACCATTAAGTCTTAGACAGTGTTCTAGGTTATTACAAGTAGAGTTTTTAGGCCCTATGATTAACACCTCTGTTTTTTCTGAATTTAGCAGTAAGAAATTACTCGTCATCCAATTTTTTATATCGACTATGCATTCCATTAGTTTTTCAAATTGGTGTGTTTCACCGGGCTGCGAGGAAATATAGAGCTGCGTATCATCAGCATAACAGTGAAAGCTAACACCATGTTTCCTGATGATATCTCCCAAGGGTAACATATAAAGCGTGAAGAGTAGCGGCCCTAGAACTGAGCCTTGAGGTACTCCATACTGCACTTGTGATCGATATGATACATCTTCATTCACTGCTACGAACTGATGGCGGTCATATAAGTACGATTTAAACCATGCTAATGCACTTCCACTGATGCCAACAAAGTGTTCAAGTCTATGCAAAAGAATGTTGTGGTCAATTGTGTCAAACGCAGCACTAAGATCCAATAAAACTAATAGAGAGATACACCCACGATCAGATGATAAGAGCAGATCATTTGTAACTCTAAGGAGAGCAGTTTCAGTACTATGATACGGTCTAAATCCTGACTGGAAATCCTCACATATACCATTTTTCTCTAAGAAGGAATATAATTGTGAGGATACCACCTTTTCTAGTATCTTGGACAGAAAAGGGAGATTCGAGATTGGTCTATAATTAACTAGTTCTCTGGGGTCAAGTTGTGGCTTTTTTTATGAGAGGCTTAATAACAGCCAGTTTGAAGGTTTTGGGGACATATCCTAATGACAATGAGGAATTAATAATAGTCAGAAGAGGACCTATGACTTCTGGAAGCACCTCTTTTAAGAGCTTAGATGGTATAGGGTCTAACATACATGTTGTAAGTTTAGATGATGCCACTGGCTAGTGCGGTGGATGTAAGTCTGAAGGGCACAGACTGGACACAGTCTATAAGATATCTTCTGCTCCGGCTTTGTGAACGGCGGAGGACAGAATGCCTGTAAAATGTACAGCCGAAAATGGAACCTTAGGAAGGTAATCAGGATTAGGATGCAAAATCACTTTCACTTTCCTGGGGCAAAGTCTAAGCATGATGGAGAGATAGACAGAGCCTGCATATCCCCAATTCTCTTTAAAGAAGTTATTGCCATGAGAAAACCCATTTTTAGAGTCAGAGGTTTATTCAGATGCTGATTGTAAAGGTTCAAAGGGCGTTTCAACAAGACCCTCGAGAACTATAGCTTAGTCCCAAGAAGGCATCTTGGTATTTATTGTCCTTAGTCGCCTGGCCCCATGAAGGAAGTGATAGAGCAGATGATGCCAAGTGGCATCCCGTCAACCAAGGCGTGGCAAACCGAAAGAGCAGCCACATAGACCTTATGAGTGGCAGGGCATGTGCCTGTTGATAATTTCTCTTGCATGAAGTCCAGAACTGAAGCAATCTGTCAGTTGACTGGACCTACATTGTGTACAACACACAACCTTTCAAAAACACCCCAGGCCTTATTACGGGCATAACTCTGACTAGCGGAGGAAGCCCTAGCACTCAGAATGTTATCAATAACATCCGGTGAAAGCCCTGTGATTCTCAATTGGTACCCATCAGGGGCCAAACATGAAGATTCCACAGGTCGGGCCTGGGATGGATTTTCTTGCCCTCTGCCTGAGACAGAAGGTCCTTCCTCTCCGGAATTGCCCATGGCGTTGACGTCGAGGAGAGATATTATCTCCAAGAACCACACTCTGTTCAGCCAACATGGCACTATCAGCAAAAGGCAAGACCCTTGTTGGTGAACTCTGGCTAGAACTCCCGGGAGCAGAGAAACTAGAGGAAACACATATAGGCACATTTTGACCATTTAGGCAATCGCATCCAGACCCAGGGGGGCTGGGTGACTCAGAGAAGAAGTAGAGGGGGCATTGCGCTGTATGATGGCAGGTGAAGAGGTCCATCTCCGCTTTGTAAAATCTTTCCAAATCTGTTCAGGTTACGTGAGCACAGACTCCCCTGGTGATTTATATAAGAGACTGTTGCTGTGTTATTCACCTGTACTAGGACATGACAGCCCCTCAATTGATGAAGAAAATATTTCAGAGCCAGAAATACGACCATCAGCTCAAGGAAATTGATGTGCCAATCGAGCTGATGACCCTCCCATTCCTCTTGAGCTGGATGGCCATCCAAGACCGCTCCCCAGCCCATCAGGGAGGCATCCGTTGTTGGTAGTCTGCAACGGCACGGTACCACTAGAGTGGGACCCAAGGCAAGGAACCGGGGTCTGAGCCACAGAGATAGTGTACGAAGCCCGCGGTGCGTCACTTTTATTTGCTTTTGAGGATTGGCTCTCGGATGAAATCCTCTCGGATTTAGCCACAACTGAAACGATCTCATGTGCAACAGCCCCCAGAGGAATCACCGTGGATGCTGAAGCCATGAAACCTAACATTTCTGACGAACAGTGCAACCTTGGCATAGCCTGACTTTGCTCATGGTCTGCCGAATGATCTCGATTCGAGCAGAAGACAGTTGTGCCCACACAACGAATCCCAAACGATCCCGAGATCGTTCTGTCGTTCTCTGTCATTCTCTGTATCGGGTCATCAGCTTCGCCCCCGAAAGTGAAAAGATCAGGAGTTTCCTTTGTGGCAAAATTTTTATGTGAAAATATGCGTCCTTCAGCTCAATCGTGATGAACTAATCGTGAAGTCGGATTTGTGACACAACCGTCTTGACAGTTAACATCTTGAACTTAAGCGCTTCGACTGTACGGTTTAAGCCTTGAAGATCTAAGATTGGATGCACCCCCACATCCTTTTTGGGAACCAGGAAGTATCTACTGTAATAGCCCGACTCTCTCCTTGGAAGAGGAACATGTTCTATGGCCTCTTTGCTCAGAAGAGTTTGCAGTTTTTGGGAACCAGGAAGTATCTGCTGTAATAGCCCGACTCTCTCCTTGGAAGCCGAACATGTTCTGTGGCCTCTTTGCTCAGAAGAGTTTGCAGCTCTTGTGACAGAACCTGCATCAGCTCTGGTGTCACAGAAGTTGAGACCACGCCATTGAAACGTGGAGGACGGTGAACAAACTGTATCCTGTATCCTATCTGTACTGTGCTTAATACCCATGCAGAAATGCCTGGCAGAAGTTTCCACGCTGCCAGACTCTCTGAGAGTGGTACCAACTTTAACACTTCCTTTTGAGGGGATGTTAGATGTTCCGTGTCCTGAATGACGGCAGGAAATACTGGAACAAGGAGTACTGAATACTGGAGCAAGAGAGGTGGCGGGGATGGAGATTTTTTTGAGGGTAACGGGAAGAGACTACCCCCACCAGATCGGGCGCCAGACCATCAGGGATTTCTTTTCTTGTTAATGATAGGCTTGGGAGGTTGCTGAGTACGGCAAACCTGCCCCCAATCCCCATGAAGGGGAGCACGGTCCGCCACTCCCTGCTTTTTAACCTCCCTGGCCGATGGCCCCTCCCCTTGAGTGCGGCAAGGAAGGAACTGAACGAATGCTTCTTCATGTTTTTTTTTACTTCCTAAAACCTGTTGACAACCATATTAACTGAATTGCCAAACAGGCCAGATGGAGACATAGGAGAGTCTAGAAGAAACAAACAATCTCAGATGCAGAGTGACACAGATGCCTCTCCGTGCTGACTAAAGCTGACATAGAACGGCCGATGGCATGGGCCATTGATGAGCGAATGCTCCACGTCGATTGTATACTCAAGTCCTTCAACAGATCAGCCTGGTATGCCTGTAACACTGCCATAGTGTGGAGCGCAGCACCAGCTTGACCTGCAGCTTATAAGCTTTATTTTCTATTTTGATTGGACAGAAACCTATCCTCTAGCTTACTACATTTGGGGGTCTCTTGTTCGCGTGGCAGTCAAGCTGTAACCTGTCCACTGTGAGAGTAACCACGTCGTGCAGCTCCTCGACAGATTTTTTTATTGTGAGAGGAACGCTCAGAGGCGGGCTGCTCGCTGCTCGAGATCACAAGAAGGGATGTGTGGATCAGGTGACACAGCAAGCGAATGCGACAGGCCCATCGCTCGCTTGTCATGCAGAAAAAGTGTGTGTGGTGTGGAAATAGTTCAGAAAAGAGCAAAGCATCTTCACTGAGAACAGTTCACAATGCTTGCCCATCTCTAAAGCCAGAACCGCGTGCTCTTCCCCCAAACAAACAAAACAATAATCGTGTGTATCCAGCTCAGACATGGGACGGGAGCATGGAGGAACACAACACTTACCATTTCGTTTGCTCATCCTAACAAAGATCTGTAGCAGATGAAAGAGTTTTCATTGACACACACATGCACAGAATGATCTGAAGACAAAAGACCTGATGATGCACCTGTGGCTTATCTATTTATAGCCCTGTGTTGCGCGAGCGTCAACCGAGGCTATATTACCTCCGGGTCAATTCTATTGACGTGTTACACACATCATTCACAGCTGGTCACGATTAAGATGCTTCCCAATTTGCTGTGCAGATATATATACTATGTCATTAGGTGACAGAGTTGAAGCGGATCCAAGCCCCGCTGAAGTTGTGTTCCCTCTGGGACGGTGCCATTGTAACATCAGGACGGTTCCGGTTGTGTATCTGTCACCATAACAACGGTGGATAATGACAGATACGCATCAGGTGTGGAGGATTTAAGCTGGGCAAATGGAGTGTACAAAAGAAAAAGTGATGAGACAGTTGCGTGTGGTTCTCTCTCTCGAGAAGTCGTTTCTTGGGTGGTGTTGATGTTTTATGGAGGTTTCTGGAGAAGTGTTGTGAGAGCCCGGCTGTATTGAGGGTGCAACAGCGATTGTGTGAGCATGAGTTGAAGACATCAAATGCTGGAAAGCAAGTGAGATATGGAGCTGAAGACGACATTGTGAAGTGTATTAATTACGAGTGTAATCGTCACTTGAAAGTGGTTGGATTGGGTTATCATTGAACTCTTGTTTCTCTTCTTCTGAGTGTGAGCAAGTGTCGAGGAAGCTCTGTCCACTGTGCCCGTAAGGAGGCACCCGAATTCCCTCGTTATGTGATGAGAACTGACTCAGTACGACAGTGGAAGGATCGATCGTTGGGTGAGTGCTGGCCTTATTGCACAGAGAGAGAGTGGATATGCAGTGCCTGATTTGATGTGTCACACCGTATGGGCTTGAAGTGAGATTGCAGTGTGTGGGGATCATATATACTGACCGCCGTGCACTCCCCATCTTTTATTCTTATCCGCTGTCATTGAAGAGGGATTTCAGGTGCTGAATGTGGACATTTCACATTTACATGTTGGAAGAATGTGCGTGCTTGTATAACTTTGTCTGCTCATATAGAAGAATCTTTCTGTCAAGTGTCCCTCTACGTGATGTCTCCTGGAAGGAGACACTCATGTTAGAAATACTTCTTCGTCTGTATGTTTTACAGAAACACACCCCAGCCATAAGCTCTTGTCTTTGTATTGAGGAAAACATAAATGCACTTGTATAACTTCCCCTATCTGTCCAATAGAGAATTCCTCTGCTAATGTCTCCTTGTGTGATGCCTGCCTGAAGGAGAGACACATTGGACACACCCTCGTCTGTTTTACAGAAACTCACTCCAGCTGTAAGCTCTTGTCTCTGCATTGAGGAAAACATACATGCACTTGGATAACTTACTCTGTCTATTCAATAGAGAATTCTTCTGTTAATGTCCTCTTATGTAATGCCTGCCTGAAGGAGAGACACACATTGAACACACCTCCGTCTGCTGTATAGAAACACGCTCCAGCCGTAAGCTCTTGTCCCTGCATTAAGGAAAAACATACATATACTTGCGTAACTTACCCTGTCTATTCAATAGAGAATTCCTCTGCCAATGTCAACTTATGTGATGCCTGCTTAAGGAGAGACACACATTGGACATACTTCTGTCTGCTTTACAGAAGCACACCCCATCCGTAAGCCTTTGTCTCTATACCAAAGAGAAGCACGCCCGTACTTGAATTACTTACTTTTCTGTTTCGTAGAGGAATCCCTCCGCCAAAGCTCCTCCGGTGGAGGTCTGCTTGAAGAAAGAGACTCGCGTTGGAAGCATTCACGTTGTTTGTTTGGCAGAGGACCGCTCCCCTTCCTTGTCCCACTCCGTGCCTTAAGAAGGTATTCGTACCTGGATATTCACCTGCCTGGTAGAAGATTTTGTGGTTACCATGGTTTAACTATAGTAACCATGGTTTTTTGGTTTTATTTGTAGTAAAACCATGGTTAATTTTCGTAAGGGAAGCCAGAGGCGACAGCGGCAAGGAACCAAAACTCCATCGGTGACAGAATGGAGAAAAAAACCTTGGGAGAAACCAGGCTCAGTTGGGGGGCCAGTTCTCCTCTGACCAGACGGAACCAGTAGTTCAATTCCAGGCTGCAGCAGAGTCAGATTGTGCAAAAGAATCATCTGTTTCCTGTGGTCTTGTCCTGGTGGTCCTCTGAGACAAGGTCGAAATCATACCAGACAAAACCATAACATTTAAATAGTTAACTCAAAACTGAAACTTTTTTCATTTATTCACCTTCATATTGTTCTAAACCTGACTTTCTTGCTTTGTGTGTGGAAATGCATCTAGTAGAATGTCAAGCTGCTCTTTTCCTTATAATGTAAAACAAAGTGAATAGTTACAATGACTATTTCAATATACCATTTTGTGTTCTACACAAGGAATAAAGCCATAAAAGATTGGAACAACATCAAGTGAGCAAATGATTATACAATTATAATTACACATTTTTGAGTGTAATATCCCCTCAGATTAATCTGTATGCTATAGTAATAATAATAATAAAACATCCAGAGGTTGTCTTGAGAAGGGGTGAGAGATATCTCTGTTCATAAGGGGTGTAGACCTTTTCAAGGCCACAGGGTCATCTAGGTCCATATTTCAACTGCCACATCTTCGAGTCCCTTGTTAAACAACAACAACAACAACAACAACAACAACAACAACAACAACAACAACAAAGTGTTTGAACACTGGAAAAGGAATTGGAATTATAAGCTTTTGTTGAGACAAGACTAGACAAGGCAAAATTGTTCTTAGAGGTGACAGTGGCCATTTTGTGTTTAACAACTGCCAGTTTAAAATTGAGAAAAAGAGAAAGAGTACAATTTCGAGACAAAAACCTTGAGCAGTTTCTTTATTGGTATAACAGTAATGCTTTGTTCTGTCAATTTTTATTCTAAATTATATTCATTGTCTGGGTATAAAGTCCATGGCATTTTGTTTGTGTGTGAAGCTCTCTTCAAAACATGCTTTTCATATATTTTTGCCAAAATGCTGAGGGATTAGATAAAGGAATATCACAGAAACCAGGGGACTGCAAGGGTATACAAAAAGATACAAAATAGATACTTTGTTTCACTACCCCAAACTAACAATGCATAATGGTTTATAATTTATTTATTTATTATATTATATTCCATGCTATTAGAAAGTTTGAAAATCCCAGGTCTATAGGTCTTATCATATGCTTTCATTGCACTTGAAATATTTAGTATAGTGCTCAAGTCAAATTAACTCTTATGAAGTTTTTGTAGTAAATGCTTTGCAGGAAATAGTTAAAATATTCAAGAGCTAAAATATTTAGCAGTACTCGTTAACTTTTTTTAGTGACCTTAGTCCTATATTTCTGATTCATTTTCTCCATAAGCATTTTCCCCCTAAGCAGAAAGACAACAACAACAACAATGTTACAGGACTTATAGCATGGGTCAACTTTTCAGCTGCACAAAGAAAGAAAAAAAAAAGAAAAAGAAAAAACTTTCATATGCCTTCATGGCACTTGAAATATTCAGTATAGTGCACATCATATTAACTTTTATAAAGTTTTTGTGGACTTTGTTCTTTTTTGAGCTCAACAGCAATGATAGGGAAAATATCTACATGTAAATAATTATTAATTAATAATATTAATAAATGTTTTTGTTCCATAAAAAAAAATAAAAATAAATAACAAATTGCATGTTTGAAGTGTCAGGAAGGGGTGATTAAATAATAAGAGATTTTTCATTCTGGGGTGAACTATTACTCTAGTTAAGCTCATCAGTCTGAGATGTCATTGCTTAGCACTCATAATTGCAGCTTTCCCCAATTTTGGCCAGTACTTGTGAAGCTGATGTTTATTGATGGTGATAAGAGCTCAAGGATTGCCTCATTTGGGCTCCAGCTGCGGTATGATGAGGAAAGATGATTGCATGATCTCGTTACATTCATCAACATTATCCACAACACTGATCAGACATAACTGAGTTCACTTGATGCTTTGGCCATGTATCATTTAATAATGCAGAAAAACTGCCAAATAAATTAGGAGATAATGAAAGGAGGAAAGAATATAATTGCCTAATGCCACGTTTCCATTTGGGAAGTGTTAGATTTCTAAATGACAGTGTGTTATCATTAATCTGTTTTTCAAAGTCAGTTATGCTTAGAATAGTCTTTGAATCTCTATAGAAACACTCATTGTATTGTCGATTATTGGTCTACCCTGTGGTGTGCCATTATCAGTGAGGTCAAAGTTACTTTACCAGTTAAGTTAATGCAGATAGATTTGTGACCCATCACCTTTGTTCTTTTAGTGATCAGAATCAGATTTATAATATTAAATATGTTACTATAACTATTTGCGATGTCATAGTGTCTTGTCTAGTGTAAATGTCAGAAACTTGGGATAAGAAACAAAGTTACACAACTGGAAACAAATGGGAACTTTTTATTGCTGGACATACCTGTAGTTGTCAAGAGTTAAAACAATAACTGATGAACTGGGAAAAAAAAGAACACAAAATCTAAATCACAGCACACAACTCTGAGTGCTGTGATGATGACAAAAATGGAATGAATACACATGAGAAAAAAAGAGGAATTGCAACTACCACCAACACAAATGGTCATAATGCAACAAACCTAAAATAATGCAGGACAACAGCGCAACATATTGAAAATTAGCAGAATGAGAAAGACAAAAAATAAATAACTGTGAATTTCAGAAATGTGGTGGCAGTATGAATCTAATCCATCATCCACATTTATTTTATGAGCTCTTGTAACATTGTTTAAATAGAAATCAAGAACCAGATATTGTGGAGGTTGATTTCTACCAGTTTACATCTTATGATTTTCAAACATCTGACTCAATAACGCCATCGAGACAGATTAACATACAATACTCTTCCATAACACTTTATGCAAGTACAGTGGGGCTCAAACATCTGGGACCACAGAGATACAAATTTTCATTTATTTTTGTCATAAAATATTATTATAATAAATAAGCAATTTAAATGAAATGTTAGAATTCATTTTCATATTTATAAAAAAAATTCATAGTAGATTTTCGTCTGAGATTGATGCCAAAAGTTTGAGCAAAAACCAGCTGTTGTTATCCAGCATAATTTGTGTACATCAGTGGAAGCAAGGAAATTTTACCCCTTCATAATTGAAGTTAGACAAATTATCTTACCTGATTAGCAACATAGAAATTAGTGCAGTACCCTAAATATTTATTTTTGATAGTTCATAATATTACTTTATTTGAAACCCTCTGTTAATTCCTTTGCTTATATTAGGTTTTGAATCTCAGATTTTCAGTGTCGGCTCTTCACTGGATGAGCTACATTAAACTAGATTTTTGTTAAATTTGTACAGAAAAAGTATGAAAATGTCAAAATGTTATGAACAATAGTGAGCTACAAAGTACTGTATCTATGATGTAATAAAATATGTAAACATTTATTGTTTGACACAGGTTACTGTGACAACATGAAATATTCACTTGTTCGCAGTGAATTTGTCTTCCTCAAATCATTTCATATTTCAGTGAATGGATTTTTTCGTTAACACTTGATCCATATGTGAATTGTGTGCAAATGTGAGTAAATTTAACTGAATTTAATGTTGAATGTCTCATTTTCCATTTGTAAAAGATGGATGCTTTTCAGCTGAATCTGGCTATGACAGAGCTCAATCAGAATATGAATGTTAAAGCAACTAAGTCCTTGACGAACACTGTAAATAAATAAATAATAATAATAATAATAATAATAATAATAATAATAATAATAATAATAATAATAATTAACAAAAATAAAATAACAATAAAAAATGACAAACTATTCGTTTAATGGAACACTTCTTCTCCAGCATGGTTTAGAAAAGTACTGTTTTATGGCAAATTTTCCCACTTTGCATCTCCAAAATTTTTCATTTGCAAAGATATCTGTATTTCATCACACACATTACATGCATGTCCAAAATCATGACCATTACCCATGATCATTATTGATTTGTACAGGGTTACAATGGACAAGGGTTGCTTTGTGTGTGTCTTTTTTTACACCAAGGATTTTGTAACTCAGAAAGTCACTTGAGGGATAAAAATGCTGCAATGAGATATTTTACACGGGCATTGTCCCCCAACCAGACAGAAAGTAAAGTATCAAGGTCCCCAGAGTCCTATTTTTTCCTTCTCCCTATGCTTACCAAATGCTTAAGTGTGCTTCAAATCACATAACTTGGAAATAGGTTCAATGTGTTTGAGCTTTTAAAGGATGTGTAAAATCCCTGTTTCATGTTCAAGATTTCTCAGATGTTGTTCTGTGTATATTTGTCATTCAGATTTTCATTTTACACATAGTATTCCTTGTCCTTGTCTTTGGGTCTCTTGTTGCTGGGACCCTTAGTGTTGGGCTGTTTGTCTTTGATTACTGTGCCATTATTCTGTGCAGAATTGCTGATGTAGTTCCGTGTTTCATCTACCTGATAGGAGCCCTCATCCCTGTTCCTGTATTTGTACATGGCATAGAGGAGAATGAGGATGCACAGGGCGGCAGCAGAGATGATACCCACCACCATACCCATAGTGCTGCTGGACTCACGTATTACCTCCGAGGCACCAGGAGGCACTCTCCTGATACCTGGCACGGTGGGCAGGGCACTGGGGATGGTGCGCAACATGGGCTGGGTGATGTACGGCCCCTTTGGTTTGGTGCCGTCTATGTCAAAAGACGTGGGGAGTGGTAGTAGCACTATGTCCGGTTGGGGTTTGATTTCACGGTTGTTCATTTTCCCAGCTGGGATTTTAGGTGCACGCTCAGGCATGACAGGTGATGCAGCTGAGCTCCTGAAGTCAGGCTGAGGAGGGATGGCCGTAGTCCTTCCTGCCTCAGAGGCCTTGCTAGGTTTAAAGTCCTTTACTTCCCACTTGGGCGCAAGAGCTTTGTAGCCACCTTCGTAGGTCGACGTAGTCAAGATCTTATCTGTTACCAGGGAGAAGGTGGTGTAAAAATCTTCATCATCAGTAGGGGGTAGGCTAGAGTCGAAGGCCTCCCCAGAGCCAAAACCCGATATCACCAAACCATCACCATCATCATCATCATCACAATCATCGCTGCCTTGGTCTGACAAGCAAGGTACACCCGCCTTGGTGGCAATTGTCAGGGATTCTTTGGTGGACTCAATAATGGTGAGGACGGGGTGAAGGGTCAGGGGAATGGGGATGAAAGGGGCTCGAGTGGAAATAGGGGGGATGTCTATGGGATCCTCAACAAGAACAGGGATAACTAACTCCCCTCCTGGCAAGCAGAAGAAAAAGAAAGGAAATTAGTGTCCGTTCAAGTCTGGCTGCTTGCAAACAAGCATGGAAAAAAATAAAGCAAAGCAAGAACATTTGAAAAGAGATATGAAAACAAACAAACAAAAAACACTTGTCTAAACCAATGGCCAAAACAAACCAACTAAGAACTAAAAGATATAACAGAAATGTAAAAATGCGTGGTAAATTTATCAAAAGGCTTAAAGGGACATGCAGGGTCTTGAGCTTTCTTTTTGGCATACTCTATTTAATTGACCTCTAAACAGAACACCTGTTACCCACAATTATTGCACCCCTAAAACTTAAAGTGACTGAAATGAGTGAACCTTGAACATCTTTGTTTTGCTAAGTGTACGGACGAAAGTGCAAAGCTGAGCCGAACCGTTTTGAGCAACTGCTCACATTGTGAATTCATTTAGGAAATTTATGTCTAAGCATGCTGTTGGATCAATGAACATAAGACCAATGAAGAGCGTAATGTATGGAACACTCCCAAAAAAAAAAAAAAAAAATATATATATATATATATATATATATATATATATAGTATTGAAATTTCTAATTTTCTGAACAGCTTATTAAGACTTTAGAAAAAAATTACTTTATTTTTTGTTTCTTTCAAGTCTGTCACACTTGAGATAAGAGGCAATGGCCTTTTGAAAGTTCTTATTAAATTGCCACACTAGCACAATTTACATGACAGTTCAACAACACCTGAATGTTTGTCTATGTGAACACTAGTACCATATGTTATATGATTCGCATCACTCAGTTTGACAGAGACAATTTAATTTTTGAGAAAATAAACACATTAGGTTTCACGTGAAAAAAGATTGAACTTTAGTTCAAATTTAAACCAATTTATGGCAAAATATTGCATTTAGCTTGATTTACTGAATAAGGCCCAGTGTTCTTATGATTGATTACACAGAAACATGTTCTGGCTGTTTTTCATGAAGTTATTATTATTATTATTATTATTATTATTATTATTAATAATAATTTTTATTATTTATTTATTTTTTAAACAAGTCATTTATTCAGATGGTGGTTGAATCTGCTCAACTTACACCAAGGTGGCTTTGCAGTTTACAAACAGAGGGCACTACAAGGCAACACAGGTTTTAAACAACGAACCAAAAGAAATAAAAGAAGAGGAAAGAAAAATAAAAGCAATGCAAACAACAATTAATGGTTAGAGCAAAACATTAGAAATATTCACAAACCAAATGCACGGAGAGTCAAAAAGAGAGTAGTAAAATACATAAAAAGAAAATTAGTCTAAATAAATAAATAAATAAGCCCATAAAACAATTAATCAAAAGGTGGAAGCATACCATCAGTTTTGTGACTTACATCAACAAATTGCCCGCATGATTTTGGCAGGAAGAAAAAAAAATTACAAAAAATTAAGAAAGTTGTGTAAGAATGCTTGGGGATAAGTATGGTAAATATGTAATGATTTAATTAGGCAATCAGTTTATCCTTTGATTTTATATTTTTCTTCTTAGACAAGATGATACAGGAGGCAACGACACATACATTCACACCATGACATGAAAAATAACTTCACCATTCTTCTTTTGATAAATAAATCATTTTATCTACAAAAGAAAACTGAACAATTTTCTTTTTTAAGATAAGTTTGCTTTGAAGTATCTACAGCTAAATATTTTCTTTGTTTTATTTAAAAAATGAATTCTTAAATGACTGAATATGGTACATACTGTACCATTGCTAAGAGGAGAAGGGGAGTTGCAAAAGACATAGAAAGAGAGAAAGAGAGAGGCCTATGAACAGACTAGGTAGAAAATGACATAGATGGAAGGGAATGTGTAAGTCAGTTGCCATGTCCATGTAAAGGCGGTACGAAGCGGTCGGGTGGCAATAGAGCTTTGGGCTGTAAGGAAGTGATGGGGATATACAAACAATCAGCATATACATGCCCATCTACCAGATCATATAGCACTCTCAAGACTATAAGTACAGACCCTAAGATGCAACTTCTGTCCCATGCAGTCTCCGTTTTGGAATTCAAATTTATACAATTTAGAAGTCAGATTTGAGAAATGTTGACCAATATTTAATTGATTTTGAACATTTGAAGTAGACAATGGTACTTATTATTATTATTATTATTATTGTTTTGTCTTGAAAAAATGTGTGTATATATGTGACTGTATTTACAGGTATATAGTTCTAAAATGTCTCTGAATATAAACTTAATATTGGCCAAGCTAAACAAAAAAAAAAAAAAAAAAAAAAAAAACTGACTCAAAGTGTTTAATTAATTATTATTAAAATTATTATTTTATATAATGAAGCACAACATGTTCCAAATGCCTCTAGCCAGTATACTGATCCATTAAAACTATATGGAAAATACAGCATTTTGGATAGAAATCTCTTTTGAATAAATTTATGCAAAACACTATCTATCTATATATATACACACACACACACATACATATATATATATATATATATATATATATATATATATATATATATATATATATAAACTCACCTAAAGGATTATTAGGAACACCATACAAATACTGTGTATGACCCCCTTTCGCCTTCAGAACTGCCTTAATTCTATGTGGCATTGATTCAACAAGGTGCTGAAAGCATTCTTTGGAAATGTTGGTCCATATTGATAGGATAGATAGATTTGTGGGATCCACATCCAGGGCATGGAGCTCCCGTTCCCCCACATCCCAAAGATGCTCTATTGGGTTGAGATCTGGTGACTGTGGGGGCCATTTTAGTACAGTGAACTCATTGTAATGTTCAAGAAGCCAATTTGAAATGATTCGAGCTTTGTGACATGGTGCATTACCCTGCTGGATGGGTACATGGTGGTCATAAAGGGATGGACATGGTCAGAAACAATGCTCAGGTAGGCCGTGGCATTTTAACGATGCCCAATTGGCACTAAGGGGCCTAAAGTGTGCCAAGAAAACATCCCCCACACCATTACACCACCAGCAGCCTGCACAGTGGTAACAGTGCATCATGGATCCATGTTCTCATTCTGTTTACGCAAAATTCTGACTCTACCATCTGAATGTCTCAACAGAAATCGAGACTCATCAGACCAGGCAACATTTTTGCAGCCTTCAACAGTCCAATTTTGGTGAGCTCAAATTGTAGCCTCTTTTTTTTTGCTATTTGTAGTGGAGATGAGAGGTACCCGGTAGGGTCTTCTGCTGTTGTAGTTCATCCGCCTCAAGGTTGTGCGTGCTGTGGCTTCACAAATGCTTTGCAGCATACCTTTAGTGGTTATTTCAGTCAAAGTTGCCCTTCTATCAGCTTTAAACAGTCTGCCCATTCTCCTCTGACCTCTAGCATCAACAAGGCATTTTAGCCGGCAGGACTGCCCTTTTCACACCATTCTTTGTAAACCCTAGAAATGGTTGTGAGTGAAAATTCCAGTTACTGAGCAGATTGTGAAATACTTAGACTGGCCCATCTGGCACCAGCAACCATGCCGCGCTCAAAATTGCTTAAATCACCTTTCTTTCCCATTCTGACATTCAGTTTGGAGTTCAGGAGTCTTGACCAGGACCACACCCCTAAATGCATTGAAGCAACTGCGATGTGATTGGTTGGTTAGATAATTGCATTAATGAGAAATTGAACAGCTGTTCCTAATAATCATTTAGGTGAGTGTATATCTATCTATCTATATATCTATCTATCTATCTATATATATATAAAGCACATAGTGAAGTCAAACGGAGAAGGGACACTGTACCATCACCACCTTCTCAACTAATGGTACCATTATTAGTTTTCTGTTGTAAATCTCTTGTTAGTAGCTTGACAGGCAGGTGTGTATTTCAGGAAAAAGAGGGAAAATCAATTATTTTATATTTTCACTGCAAGGCCAAATGAGTTTTTTTTTTTTTTAACAAGTTGCATTTAGGGAAAGTAGAATCACAGTAATGTGAGCTGGGAACAAAAGGGCTAAAAACAGGGTTACAGAATATTGAGAAACTTTTGGGCAAATGGCTTTGGGATACTGTATATGCCTGTACCAACTTTAATCATACATGTATGATACATTTGTCAACAAAATCTAAATCGCAATAGAAAGATAAAGACCTACTGATCTTATTTGAGCATAATGTTAATTCTGAATGAATCAAGTCAATTTAGAACAGATTTTTGGCAGAAATCATTGTATAACCAACAGCCGTTCGCTCAATATTAATGAAAATAAAGATTGGGAATTACACAAATGCCATCACAGTAAGACAGAAAATATTTTTCTAAAATGTATCTGAAAAAAAAAAAAAAAAACTGCAAAACTGCAAAAATGGACAATATTTAATAAACCTAAGAAACCCTAGCATAAATTAGATTACCAACTGAAACAAGTATAGCAACTGGCAAAAAGCTTTCCTAATTACATTTTTTTTTTTTTTTTACTGATTCCCTGAACCATCCTGAGCTAAATTACTTTATTGAGTAAGGGATTTTATTGGCTGCTTCAAATGATTTCATCAAGATGAAAGCATCTACTAAAACCACAGACACAAATACAGTGCCACAGTGGACCCCTACATGCCTCAGTAAATACTTTAATCTTACATTAGCACTTCAATAAGCAATGATAATTTTCACAGTTTTAATTCAACAAAAACATTGTGTGCTTGTCTTAGGGGACAATATTTGTTTTGCAGAGCGTAGATAGGAGAAAATGTTCTTTGCGCTAAGCTCCATTGCAAAGCAAATGCTTCTACATTGCATTAAGCCTCCAGCTCAGATGCAGAGTTCTCTGCATTTGCTTACAGGAGTTAATTCTTGTAAACAAATCTAAAGAGCCACCCTACACTGTAAAAAAACAAAAAAACAACAACAACAAAATTGTTTTTATTTTTCAGAGAGAATGTGAAGCAAATTAAATAAACCATAAAAGTTGACATACAGTACTGTTTTCAAAAAGCTTTCCTATGTGACCCAAGGTGATAAATTAATATCCTCGGCCAGTGGCATGTGACTGCTGTCTGCTGCTCAATTTGTTGTATGGCCATTAAGCTAAGTGTGTCAACCTTAAACTGATCTGAGAGCTGCTTCAAAGTGACAGCCAGCCCAATGGGGCCTGACTACCAAAATCTAAATCAGCCTGTGTCAGTGGTTCATTGACCCATTTTCCCCAGGGTCTCATTTTCAGTGTGCACCTCTCCATGCTCTCCTGATTGATGTCTTACATTGAAGACTGTTTTTTCATCTTAATCAACTGAGCCGATGACTGCACGATAAAACCACAGGAATCTTGCAGACACAACATCAGTGTTACTTTAAAAGTCTCTTCCTTGAACTACAATGGTGCCAGCTTTCCCCCCTTTCCAAACATAAAATAATTGGAACTATGTCAGTTGTCTTTGTGCTTTGAGTTTCTTTTTAGTCCTCAGAGATTAATTGTATACAAACTGAAAAATAATAAAAAAAATGTTTATGACTTACAGCTTTGGAAAATTAAAAATTCAGTATTAAAAAAAAAATTATATTCCATTCTGAGTTTGATTAGTTTTGATTAATTTTGAGCATAAATATTGGGTACCTCTTTAGCTAGTTTAGAACATGCAACCAGAATAATGGAGAAGACTACTGCCTTGAAAGTTGTCCAGAAGACAATTATCAACACCTTCCACAAGGATGGTAAGCCACAAAAGGTCATTACTGAAAGGGCTGGCTGTTCACAGAGTGCTGTATCAAAATATATTCATAGAAGGTTGACCAGAAAGAAAAAGTGTGGTGGGAAAGGTGCACAAGCAACTGGGATGACCACAGCCTTGGAAAGATTGTCAGGAAAAGCCGATTCAAGAACTTGGGAGTGCTTCACAAGGAGTCGACTGAAGACAAAGTCAGTGCATCAAGAGTCACCACACGCCGACGTTCAGAAAAAAGGGCTACAGCTGTCATATTCATAGAACCAAGCCACTCCTGAACCAGAAAAAAAAAAAAAAATTAAAGCTGCCCGGGCCCTCGCACCCGGGCTCACCGGCAGCAAGTGGCTTTAGTAAAAAGGTGAACGTTGATAAATATGCATTTAAAGTTATAAATATAAGTGGAATATATTAAAGTATATTCCATATATGTGCCAATCTTCCTGTTGCCAGCAGGTGGCATGTGAAGTTTGGGGAAGAACGGACATTTTATGCCTGAGTTACAACAACTTCTCTTGCTTTGGTGAGACTTCAAATTTTGTCATGGCACCATGGACACGCCCTTTAATGAAACCTCAAGATCTTTGCAAATTAACATCGCAAATGGATTTAGATTACACTGACCAAGTTTGGTGTTGTTCTGAATAAATATCTAGGAGGAGTTTGTTAAAGTACAACCTCTGAAAATGGAAAAAACAACAACAATTTTGCAGAGAAAATTCTAAATAACTGACTTCCTGTTGGGATTCGGATTTTGTACCAAGAAACTTTTTCATAGGTATTGGTGTGTTACATGTGTGTACCAATATTTGTACATGTACATGAAACATAGATCGAGGCGCACTCTTTTGAAAGTGTATAGGTGGCGCTATTGAGCCATTTTGCCACACCCGATGGAATACTGGCCTCCAGATGTGTTCAGGCCAGGACTCTTATCACACATGTGAAGTTTGGGGAAGATCGGACATTTTAAGCCTGAGTTATAACATATTTTATTCCCATGTCGAGACATCGAACTTCGCCATGGCGCCATTTTACGCCATGGACATGCCTTTTGATGAAAACTCAAGATCTTCACAACTGAACATCACACAGGCCTTTAGATTAGACTGACCACAAAAAAGTCATTGATGTCATAACAATTCTAGGAGTAGTTTGTCGCAGTGTAAAATATGTCACTTCCTGTTGCCAATAGGTGGCGCTATGGCTATGGCTATAACTGAATATGGGCATGTCAATCTGTTCAGGTTCAGAGTCTTATCTAACTTGTGAAGTTTGGGGCAGATTGAACATTGTATGTCTGAGTTATAGCAACTTCATTTTTCATGGCAAATCATCAAAATTCGCCAGGCCGCCACTTCAACGAATCAAGCCCTTCGAGATCTTCACAATTTACCATCGCAAAGGCCTTTAGATTAGACATACCAAATTTGGTGTTGATCTTTATAAATCTCTAGGAGGAGTTCGTTAAAATACAATGCATGGAAATTACAAAAATGACACAAAATTTGCTTATAATATTAAAAATAACCGACTTCCTGTTGGGTTTAGAATTTTGCTCCAAGAGTCTTTTTTGTAGGTCTTGGTGTGTTACATGTGTGTGCCAGTTTTCTTGCATGTACATGAAACATAGCTGGAAGGCTGTTGATTTTTTTTAGTACAGGCGGTGCTGTCAAGCCATTTTGGCACACCCTCTTCTGAATCCTATATTAGACAAAAATTTTCACCAGGTTTGACAGGAGTGCAAAGTTTCATGACTTTCTGAGCATGTTTAAGCCCTCAAAAATGCGATTCATTTGGAGGAAGAAGAAGAAGAAGAAGAAGAAGAAGCGGAATAAAAATAATAATAATAAACAAAGCAGACACAAGAGGGTCCTCGCACCATCTGTGCTCAGGCCCTAAATAAATGTCAGAAGCATTTCACCTGGGGTAAGGAGAAAAAGAACTGGACTGTTGCTCAGAGGTTTAGAGCACTCTTTTCAAATTAAAGTAAATTTTGCATTTCATTTGGAAATCAAGGTCTGGAGTCTAGAGGATGAATGGAGAGGCACAGAATCCAAAGTCCAGTGTGAAGTTTCTGAAGTCAGTGATGATTTTGGGTGCCATGTCATCTGTTGGTCCATTGTGTTTTATCAAGTCCAAAGTCAATGGCATCTACTAGGAGATTTTGGAGCACTTCATGCTTCTATCTGCTGACAAGCTGTATGGAGATTCTGATTTCATTTTGCAGCAGGACTTTAGCACCTGCTCACAGTGAACCAGTTCCAAGTGGTTTGATGACCATAATATTACTGTGCTTGATTGGCTAGCCAACTCAACTGACTTGAACCTTACAGCGAATCTATGGGGTATTGAAGAGGAAGATAATTAACATCTGACCAAACAATACAGAGGAGATGAAGGAGATTTGATTGCTACAATCAAAGCAAAAAAGGTTTTAAAAAATGCCTCACCACTGCCACAGACTGATCGCCTCCATGCCACGCTGCATTGAAGCAGTAATTCGTGCAAAAGGAGCCCCAACATTTCTGTTTTGTAAATCTTTTTTTTTTTTTTTAGATACTGAATTTTTAATTTAGGAATCCTTTCATTTTCACATTTTTTGAGATGCACACTTTTCACACAAATTAAAGGGGGGGTGAAATGCTCGTTTTCACTCAATATCCTGTTAATCTTGAGTACATATAGAGTAGTACTGCATCCTTCATAACTCCAAAAAGTCTTTAGTTTTATTATATTTATAAGAGAAAGATAGTCTGTACCAATTTTTCCCAGAAAAACACGAGCGCCTGGAGGCGTGACGTGTGGGCGGAGCTAAAGAATCACGAGCGCGAGTAGGCTTTTGCGTTGAGAGCGTTTGGAAGCTGTGACATAACCGATTAGCCGATTGCTAAGTTAACAACACAGAGATATTTGAAGCAGTTTTACTCACCGCCTGCGGTTCCAACACACGATCGTGACTCTTTTTCGTTGGGACTGCATTATCCTTAAGAAATAAACGATATGCAAATCCGGCGTCAAACTGGGCCTTGTTTGTAAAACAAGCATCTTCGAAATGCAGGGAACAAACAAAAACACTTGCACAACTCCATTGATGCTCTGTAAAAATAAACTCCATACACTGGTCCCTTAATGCTGTTTTTTTTTTTGGTAATCTGTGCAGGGTTGTCTTGCCCTGGCAACCAAAAACACACCTCTTTTGTGACAATTCGCTCTCACTCTGATCAGTGAATGTCTCTGCTCTGCTATACGGGAGCGCGCGCTCTTCCGGGAGAAGTGCCCTTAGGACCCATATAAGGAAATTCCACTCCAACTAACGTCACACAGACCCATACTCGAAAAAAACTGTCCGAAACTTGACAAACCGGAAGAGGTATTTTTGGAACAGAAATACTCCTTCAAACGTACAACTTAATTTTTGAATGTTTGCACATGTTTAGCATGGCAATCCAACTCTTTAACAGTGTAAAAAACTCAGTATGCATGAAATAGCATTTCACCCCCCCTTTAACCCTTTAACTGCCCCACCAAGAAAAAAAGCATTTTTTGTTTGCATTTCTTATCTCCTTATGTCATTAGATACCACACTCAATGTATTTTTTTTCCAACACGTCCCATAATTTTTAAAACATTAGCTTAGCTTTTCTACGTTTACCATAAAGTGACAAATCAACCATTTGGTTGAGCACGTTTTTGAAAAATTATTGAAAACATACAAAAGTTTTTTCATGGCACCAAGTAAAATAATTTTGTAAAGTTAGGGCTCTTACAGTGTAATATGTCAAAAAAATATGCTTACCTTGCAAAATTTCACCAAAAACAGTTTACATGGCAGGAGTGATTTCTTTCTCTCTGACATCCATCAAAGAAGAAGTGTTGTGACAAATGCTGTTGATTTTTTTTGGCTTAACATACCTCTACCAGATGGTAGAGATGGCTCAATCAGCTTGAATTAAGTTAGGTACTCCTCTCAATAAAATATAGTGACTCAAAATGTGCTCAACCATTTGGTCGAGCGGCAGTTAAAGGGTTAAATAATTATTACAGGGACATATTATAGATTCATAAAGCACAATACTATGTTATGACCTAAAAAAAAAAAAAAACACTTTTCCCATTCTGCATGATTTTTAAAATAATACATTTTAATATTTGCATCACATAACCAACTTTATTCATATGTCTTTTCTGTTGTAGTACACTTTTTCGGTAGCTATCCTGGTTCAGCATTGTACTTGGAAAAAGCAACCAAATATTATTTTGCAGAAATGTCGTCACAGGTTGTTTTTTTTTCAGTGACCCTGGGTTAGTTTCTAAACACTGTGTTCGCTTAAACGTCCTGACGAGCTGTTTGATTTGCAAAAGTGATCATTTATAAGACAAGCACACATTGTTTATTTCATGTCATGTAAAACCTGGATAGTATCTCCACACTAGAATCACTGCACGATTTTAGGGTTTCCCATCTTCAAAATTCCAGTGTAATCCCTGTTCTTGGTATAAATGTTAGCCTTTCTGTGGAATTCCCATTATCCAAATGTGTTTCACAGAACAGAGAGCAAAAATACAAGAAACAACAACATCAGCAAGACATCAGAGACAAAGACATCAGCACATAGATGGGTAATATGCACAACAGCACACATGGTCGGCCTGTTAGTAAGCTCATGGATGGAGAAGCACACAAGATGGAGCCAATAACATCCATGCAAGAGTAATGATGGAGATCTCCCACTGGGGATCAGTTAGTTTGCAATCAACGCATACGTCAAATGCGACTGATCCGTAGCAACAAATAGAAAAACAGATATACTTTGTGGCAGTTAAAGTCTTTTTATGCCATCTGCATTCAAACAGACATGTCTATGCAGAAAGGCACATAAATAAAGATGAGAACAGGGATGGAGGGGTGGGGGTTGGTCATTCTTTCACACACAACTTTCCTGAGAGATAATGGGGTTGCCTGCACTAGGCAAAAATAATAAATAAAACATGATGGCAAGAAAATATTTTGTTGCCTTTTATTTCCAGTTGTATGGAATGTGAGGATGTTTAATTTGGGCCTAATAGTGCAAAACATAAAAAAAATGAGAACGTTTTTTTTTTTCAACCACCAAAATTCCATGTGGCACAAGATGAGGCGAAACAAGAGGATCAACTTTAATCCTGGAAAATGGAAGGATGTGGACATCAAAGAAAACGGCACCCAAGAGGGTAAAAAAAGAAAAAAATTATTGGAAATAAACCCAAATCCCATGAATGGAATATAAAAGAGTGGATACAGTAGGAAGATGTTTTTTTCCACATGAAAAGGCTCAACCAAAACAGAACAGATAGTATCATGCAAACTATCCAATAAATCTGAAGTGAAGATCAGACTGATGATTTAAATCTTATGAGTATGGTGGTTTGTGTCTAAGTGTACTCGTACCGGATGTCAGAGGAGAAAAAAATTAAAGGTAACAATGCAACTGTCCCTTGGCATATTTCCTGTTACCACTGAATTTGAGAGGACTTGGGGATTAAATTAGATTTACCACAGTTAGGGAGAATTTATCCAAAGCACAACAATTACAGCAAAGTTCTATAAAAATGATGTTTTATCTTAATCATACTAATTAATACATCATAGTCATAAAGTGCAAAAAAAACTAAACAAAAACAAATTATAACCTTGAGGAAACAGAGGCTATGTGTGGAGAAAGGTGAGCACAAAAATAATAAGATATCTGTTCTCTATTAGATGTTTTAACGTAAGGCAAGCCTTCAATGTGAAGAAACAAAGGAACAAACAGAAGGGAGGAGTTGCTTCTGTTGCTGTTAGTCTGCTACACATCAGAAATCTCTATGCTCAAAGCATTATTCTCATTTGATTTGTAAACAACTCAAAATGTATCATATGTCAAAGACGCACACACATGCACACTGCAAGAAATCCATCGTGAACAGGATTGATACATTTTGAAGCATCAGAGTGAACTACATGGAGTTTGATACTAATTTTGGACTTTTGTCATAAAGTTTGTCTCTCTGTTGATTGCTGAGAGGACAAAATTAGTATAAACACACAACCATGTTAGTGATGTTCAGCCCTATGATCAAGTGTAACTCTGAAACAGCCCAAAGCTTCCTGACTCATTTCACAATATCATTTGCACGAGAAGTGATTGAAAGAAATCAGCCCACAGACTTCAATACAACAGAAGTCAATAGAAATGAATTTGGACACATAAATCACATTTCAAAATCTATCAATGTCACTACACAACAGATAGCAAGATAAAGCAAGTGACATTGAGGATAATTATATACTGTTCAAAATTAAGAAAATCTTATTTAGACTAAGGCAGTCTTCTTCTTTATCTTTCATCTGCCACAAACATGTAATTTCTTTTGAATATCATAACTCGTGAGCAAATATTTATATATTGTAATATATGCAATATAGCCCTAATTTAAATTTAATTATTTGACAGACATTTTCTGAGAGCCAGATATTAGTGTAACATTGCCCACAGTTAATGTGTTGGAGTCAAGTGACTTTTTCCTAAAAGTTATTACAAAGAAAAAACGATATTAAAAAGTTATTCCTCAGAGATCGTGAGAAAATATTTAGTAACATTTTTTTTGCAGATGCTGTTTGGTTTAATATTTTATATTCTAATCCAGTAACATGCAGACATTTATTGTGATTTAAGTGTCCAGATACTATTGTACATCAGTCATATACCACTTTATATCACTTTAGACATATGTTTTTATTGCTATTGTTTTTAAGCTTGAAAAATGGCTTTTAGTGACTCTTTTGAAGTTACACTGGGTTCTCAGGGGGTGATGCTTTGAGAGGGAGAACTCAAACAGAAGAGACTGAAAGACCAAGTTTAAGCAAGCACAAACGTAACACATCCATCCTACCTGTGTGTCCCCCATCACACTCCTCCAGATCCTCGTCATCGCTGGAACATTCTGCAGAGGACACAATGTCATCCGTTGTCTGCTGGTTCAGCCAGAGGCGTGTGGAGACAAACCAAAAAGAACAAAGGTTTAAGTAAAGCCAAATCTGCCAATACAAAGAGGATTGTGGGTAAAAACAATAAAAACACATCATTGCAGCAAGCATTATATTTTTTTTTCTCCCTCTTATTTCTTAAGGGCAGCAGACTGGGGACTGAAATGTCAGGTTTGTTTTTCTATTTGGGTTTATTTATGGTGGCTGACTCTTCATATATCTCCTACCCTCTCCAGCTTCTCATTGGCCATCACAGATCATCACCGTCTGTGGACGCTCGCCTACTGCTTGCTCATCAGCACCTTCCTCTATCACACAATTCTGATTTATGAACACACTTATTACGGCCTCCTTGTTCTCTCCCAGCCTGGACACTTTGACAGTGTTGTATTTCACCCCACATGCACGCACAGCCTGATAATCAGAGTGGATCGGCGCCTCAATAAAATAATCCCTGTCACAAAGAAAGGGTTATGAAATAACACCACTGATTGAGTTTGCAGTGCTCTGTGAGAGGACAGGCTTTAACTATTATGGAGTTTGACAGGCAAATGAAACAGAATTCAGCTGGAGCCTGGAAGAGCACCTCCGTACTAGGATAGAGAGGATGCTTTTGGTAAAAAGAACATTTGTACTAATCTGCTCATAGAGTGAGAGAAACTCGCCACCATAATACTGAATATGTTTTGGGATGATTGTCAAGTTCCCTCACTCTAGTGAAGTTCAACCCTGCAATTTCCCCCACTTGAAAGGGTATGCTTGCTCTTGAAGGTTTGGACTGGATTTTACTCAATGACCAGGAATCAATTCTTTCTTTTCTTTCTTTTATTTGAAAGTTGCCATGGCCAAAAGCAGGTAAAAAACCTTAAACACAAATACAAGTAATCAAGAAAATATACAATAAACCCAAGTAACCATATTAAAGCATCAAAACCCAGGATCAAATACTTAAATTTAAACACAAATTAGTCTTGAAAATACATTGAAAGAAAAACCCCATATCTAGAGCACCCAAATAAATTGAAGACACTTTTAAAGCACTACTCAAATAATTCTACCCTTAAACTCTAACAGCTTTAATCTATAAAACCACAATTTCTCACTTCCAGCTTCCTTAAAAATCTTAACACATTTCTTTTAACTACCTTCATAAATGTTAAATGTATAACACTTTAGCTTACAATCCAAACATGATTTCATAACATTTAAACACATTTTTCCTTAAGCATAATTACATGATTTACTTAAATGTTAAAATCCACCACACTTTACAAACAAATGCTCACCGACTCCTTCCTTGTTCAAACAAGCTTTAGTCCTGCAATATCACTTTTCAGGCCCAGTTTCTCCACACATCTTTTCAACCTGCTTTCTATCCTGTGAGTGACTCTGATTCCCTTAAAATCACTAGATCCTTCCCACCTGGTGACTAATTAACTATCTGCGGCTGGGTGCCACACCTAGCACCAAAACCACCCGGGCAGAAAGGGTGTGGTCTGTAGCTCAGCTCAACACCTCCCACTCGATCTTCCCACGGAAACCGCTGGAAAGATCGCACACAGTAAACTAGTAGTCAGAGATGTCCTCCTGGGCTCCCTGCCTGCTCCTCCACTGGCAGTAGGACCACCAACCGCCGGACATCCCGGTGAAGAATTGTGGACTGAAGGTCCCTCCGAATGCTGGAGACATGATGCTTGGATGTAGGATATTTGGATGCTGATGTTACAGGCCTCACCTCCGGAATACAGGAGCTTGCCACAACTCTAATATTCACATCCCGTACAATGTTTCTAGAATCAGGATTTACACTGATGACTCTTCCAAGCTTAAAGTGGCCCCTCAATGCATTCTGATCACAGAGCCAGACAATATCTCCAATTGCGACATTCCTCTGTGCAGTGTGCCACTTGCTCCTCACGAAAAGATTAGGACCAGCAAGTTGGCTCCAGAATCTCCAGAATTTGTTGACCTGATGCTGCATTTCCTGAAGTCTCTTATAGGGATAGCTTGCAAAGTCAAATGTTTTCCAGTCACCACTTGATGATGCTCGTCCCAGCAGAAGTGTATTTGGCGTGACGTACTGCACTGTATCTTCAAGGCTCTGCACCCTGGCATCAATGGGCCGCTCATTTGCCAGATTAGCGGCAAGCTGAAGAGTCGTCTGAAGCTCGCTGAAACAGAGCCCTGACTCTCTTCCCAGACTCTGGAACGCCTTCTTCACAATCCGAACAGCTGCTTCCGCAGAGCCATTCCGATGAGGTGAATCAGCTGGCAGAATTTTCCATTGCCAGTCAGTTCCATTTTGAGCTGAAGTATCCTCCACAGCAGACCTATCCAGGCTGTCCAGGAACTGATACAACTCCTTCAGAACAGACTTGGCACCAACAAAATTAGTCCCTGGATCAGACCATATCGTCTTAGGGTGGCCTCTAATTGCGGTGAACCTCTGATAAGCCATCAGGAAGCTTTCAGTTGACATTGTGTTGGTGAGCTCCGTATGTATTGCTCTGCTGACCATACAGCGAAATACAACTCCCCAGACTTTTTTTTACTCTTTTCCTAACATCATCTTTGACCTGATAGGGTCCAAACAGGTCAACGGCTGTGAACTCAAATGGAGATGCTGGCCTGGTTCTCTCTTGAGGCAGATCACCCATAACTTGCTGACATCTTCTCACTCTGGCTTTCTTGCAGACCACACAATTTTCAATGACTTTTCGAGCAATTATTCGTCCCTTGATGACCCATGCTCTCTTTCTCACCTTCAATAGAGTGGCAGCCACACCCTCGTGACCCTTGCTATGAGCTTCCTGAACAAGCAATGTTGAGACCCAGGCGCTGCAAGGTAAAAGAGGGACACTAACTTGGTCTTCATTAAAGGCTTGGACTCGACCACCACAAACCAGTAACCCAGTTTCTTCCTCTTTGAAGACTACCAGCCGGTCTATTGTGGTTGCTGGAAAGGTCACCCCCTCTTGTGTGGCAAGAAACAGATCCCTTAAAGCATCTTGGCGCTCTATCGTAGTGATGACCCTGGCTGATGAGACTGCCTCCCACTTTGGAGCTCCCAGGATCTTACTTTTAGCTGCAAAGCATTTTGCTGCCCTCCAGACCCAGGCAATGGTCTTAACCAGACGAGTCAGGTTGCTGAACCGTCCTTCATCCACCAGGTTTCGGACAGCAGCCCCAGCAGGTGGCCTTCGATGCTCCAGGTTTAGTGCCTCTTTCACCTTAGCTCTTGTGAGAGCCGCAGCAAATGATTTCTTCTGCATCCTTCCAACACTCTCTCTGGCAGTTACAGATACATCCTTTGCAGACTTAATCGGCCACTCCTCAACCGGTAGACTCAGGAACTTTGGTCCTTGCTGCCATGGTGAATTTTCAGCCAACTCCTTTGGGCCAGACCCACGAGTAATGATGTCAGCGATGTTCAGGGATCCAGGAATCCACCACCAATCCTGAAGTTGTGTGCTGGTTTGGATTTCTCCAATCCTGTTGCCAAAAAAGGTCTGAAAGCCATAGCTCTCACGTTGAATTGAACAAAGTACAGTTTGACTATCAACAAAGTGGTACCATTGCTTAACTTGAATTCGGCTATGTTGCTCAAAGTACCTCTTTAACCTGGCGGCGAATACTGCTCCACATAGCTCTGCCTTGACTGCTTCCCCCTTGTGGTCTAGGGGGGCCAGTTTAGCTTTAGACTCCACCAGCCTCACTGTTGGACCTTGATCACAGTCCCACCGCAGATACAGGACGGCACCATAGGCATGATCGCTCCCATCAGAAAAGGTAATTGCATCAGGCTCAGCTGTCACACTCACTGGTGTCAAGGCTCTAGGGAACTTGACTTTGCTCAGCTCAACGTATTCTTCAAAAAGGCTGATGGCATCTTCTCTGAGATTTTCTGATAGCGCAAGGTCCCAAGTGTCCCTGACAGTGCTGCATTTGTGTTTGGCCTCTTGAAATGCTCTCCGAACCAAAATGGCTCCTTTCTGCTTTACAGGCGTCGTCAGACCAACTGGGTCATACAGCCCAGAAACTTGGCTAAGCAACTCTCGTCGTGTCAGTGGGTCTGGCGTCTGAGATCTCACCTCTTCCTTTTGAAGGTCTTGGCCAACTCTCATCTTTCTCTTCCTCTTTGAAAAGTTTACACCAACCATAACATGAAGCTTGTCATCCTCCAGTGTGTAGCCGAGGCCAAGAGCTTTGTTGTCCTCCTCCTTGAGCTGATTTGGCAGGATTACAGTCTTTGGAGTAGCCTTCTGTTCCTGTTTTCCGAGAGAATCCCTCCTACTTTCACCAGAAAAGACCCACGGCTTCAACTTGAACCCTCCTGCTCCCAGGATCTGTTCCACATTTTCTGTGATCACTTTGAGCTGGTCCAAGTTGTTATGGGAGGTCAAGATATCGTCAACATAGCTGTCCTCCTCTAGCACCCGACGTTCTTCCTCAAGATGGCTAAACTGGGGGAGATTCGCGGTCTCTCTCATGGCGAGTTGAGCAATACAACCTGCTGGCTTGTCACCAATGTTTACTCTTGTGACTGCATATATGCCAAGCTCCTCCTCTTCAGAGTCACGCCACAGAAACCTATGCAACTGCACCTCCCGATCTTCAAGCCACACTGAATTGTACATTTTCCTTATGTCTCCCAAAGCTGCAAACTCTCCCCTCCGGAACCTGAGAAGCACAGCACGAATGGAATTTAAGACGTCGGGGCCCTTTAACAGGAGGTAATTTAGGCTCACACCTCTACACTTCTGACTACTGTTCCAGACCAGTCTCACCGGAGTTGTGACGGAGTGTGGGTTGGGTGCGATGAGGTGGCTAATGTACCACACTGGGCCAGTCCATGTCTGAAGGACATCTTTAGGCAACTTCATTGCCGCCCCACGCTCGACCATCTCGTGAACTTGAGCAGCATAGGCAGCCTTCCACTCCGGCTCCCTGGTCAGCTGCCTCTCCGTCCTGAGGAAAGTTGCCTCAACTGCACACCTATTACTTGGTAATGTGGCTGGATCTTCTACCCAGGGGTACCTGGCGTGCCAGTGAGGAGTCTCACTGTGCTCATCAGCAACTACATATGTTAGCCCATTCTTTACCACCTCCAGCTCCCTTTCTTCTGCGAGGGTCATTTCTTTGCCGCCTGGCTGGCAGTTTCCACAGCGACAACCCCCACATTTTGGGATGCAGCCAGCACCGATGCTATCCCATTTCCACCACTCGAGGAAGCTAGACGTAGTAGTCCCACAACTGAATCCCTGAAGTTGCTGGCTTTGTTGACGATTAATGGGAATCACGCAGGTGTGTTCTTCATATTTTACCGCAGCAGTTCTCATAGACCTTGCGAAATGCGTTCTCGATGTGTGGGCTGAAACAGTTACCGCCTCGAACAACTCAGGATGGGTTCCAGCAACGGTCTTTCCCATTGGTCCGTCCCACAACACAAGGTCCCCCACAGTGCGGACTTTCTGCGGAGCCAGCTGTCCTTCCTTGTGACTTACAAGGAGGTGGATCTCCCTTGGCCTTGCCAGGTCACTGAGTGGAATGTCTGGGAAGAACTCTTGTAGTTTTTTAGCAGACACATGTCTTTGAATGTCTGCAATGCTGTCTAGGCCATAGCAAACCAGCTGGTGGGATCTGAGAGTGCCTCTTAAGGTGTTGACCCGAATTTTCAGGAGGTACCGCTTTGTCTTGACAAAGGCTTTCATGCCTCCTACACCATGGACTACAAGCGTGATGTCTTCACTTCTGAGATTGAGCCGACCTGCTGCCTCATGGGTGATATAATTTGTATCGGAAGCTAGGTCGATAAGGGTTCCAATTTTCTGCCCAGCATTTGCTGTTACCTCCAACAGCATCATGATGACAGGCCACTCCGCTAGGCCCCTCTCTACCAGAAGACTTGAATGACTCTTTGCAAGATGGGAGGTGCTCGCTGCCGTGTTACAGAATGCATCCCGACACTGTTTGGCTAATTCAGGTGAGAGTTTTCTGAAGAATTCCTCCTGGGTCTCGGTGTAATTCCTCCAGCTCTCACCTCCCACTGTGGTTTTTCTCCTCCTCTGAGCTGTACTGTCTCTGGATACCTCAGCACTGGGACACAGATAATAGTGATGGTCTGCAACTCTCTGCTCTCTACAATCAGGACTTTTGCACAGAAACAAAGTTTTGCAGTGATTACCCTCGTCATGGACCTCCAGACATTTCCAGCAGGCTCCCAGCTTCCGCACCGCATCCTTCTTCTCTGTGAGCTTGAGCACACGAAACCTTTTGCAGAAGTACAGTTTCTTCTTATGCTTGATGTCCCCACAGATTACACATCCTGAGAGGTTGCTACTTGACTGGATTGATGCTCTGGTCCTAGCCTGCCTTTGTTCAGGCCGGTTTTCTTTCCTCAGTGGCTCTTCATCCCTCAATTGATCCAGCTGTTCGTAGATGCTCTCTTGACTCTTGAGAAAGGCCAGAAGATAGTCGAAGCGCTTCTCTGGGTCAGTACTGCTTCTCTCAGCTGCATAAAGAAGCCACTCTTTCTTCAGTGCATCTGGAAGCTTACTTTCAATCGACTTTGTCACCAGAGGATTCTTTAAAGCACCAGTGTCACCCAGGTCACTCAGGTCTTCAAGGGCCTTCTCCACGGCTTGGATGAGCTCAACAATTTTCTTGGGCTGGTGACATTTTGCAGCTGGAAGTCTCTGGAGCTCCTCTACTATTTCAATAGCAATCGCAGTTTGGCTTCCAAATCGATTCTCTAGGACACGAAGAATGTCATCTGCTGTGTTATAGGTCATCAATCGAAGATCTCTCATTAATTTCTCATCCAAGCTGTCAAGAAGCTGAAACTTTTTGACTTCTTTTGACCCAGTGGGTTCTCCTTGCCTCTGGAGGGCCTCCCAGTCCCTTTTCCAGCGATGAAAGTCTCGCCTGATGCCAGTAAACTTGGGGAGGGAAGTAGGCTTCAGTCTAATGGCTGCTGTTGGATAGCTGATAGAAGCTGCACTCACAACTCTTTCGGCGTCTTCTTTAGCTTTTACTTGAATGAACTCAGCTTTTCTTGACATTAACTTGGGGATGATCTGCTCAAGACCTCTGACCCGCAGCTGGAAACCTTGTCGTTCAGCGGCAGGAGCCCAACACTTCCACTGTGCGTGCAGCTCTTTTGCCCTCTTAACCAGTTTTTCCATGTAATCAAACATGAAGTCATAAACCTCTTTATTTCCACCAGGTCCAAAGGATACCACCCTCTCTACTTCCTCCTCCGCAGCCTTCACTGCCATTGTCAGTTCCTCTTCTCCAAAGTTGGTCCAGAGTGTCTTTTGGATAAGCTCTTTGAGCTCATTCAACCTCATCTCGCACTCACTTGCGGTTTTCCCAATGTCGGCCTTTTGCTGCTCATTCAACCTGGGAACTCCTTCGGAATCTGGATCCAGCTCGGCTTCTACAAGGTACTGGGCCCCTACATCATCATTGGCTTCCATGACCTTGTTGGCCTCAATTATGAGCTTTTTGAAACTGTCCCTGAGCTCCTCTTCAGGTGTGATGGCATACATTCGGACTACGTTGTTAGCCAGCCGTGAGAATTGTCGCTTTGCGGATGTCCTATTGCTCTTTAGCTGCTCCAGTGTCTTTGAGTCAGCCATCTTTTCAGCAGGATTGGGTGAGAGGATTTCCTGTTTTATCAGGCCTGGCTGGTTGCTGTTCAGGATTCTTTGTTCCAGTCTTCACAGCGGTTTTTTACTGTCAAGTTCCCTCACTCTAGTGAAGTTCAACCCTGCAATTTCCCCCACTTGAAAGGGTATGCTTGCTCTTGAAGGTTTGGACTGGATTTTACTCAATGACCAGGAATCAATTCTTTCTTTTCTTTCTTTTATTTGAAAGTTGCCATGGCCAAAAGCAGGTAAAAAACCTTAAACACAAATACAAGTAATCAAGAAAATATACAATAAACCCAAGTAACCATATTAAAGCATCAAAACCCAGGATCAAATACTTAAATTTAAACACAAATTAGTCTTGAAAATACATTGAAAGAAAAACCCCATATCTAGAGCACCCAAATAAATTGAAGACACTTTTAAAGCACTACTCAAATAATTCTACCCTTAAACTCTAACAGCTTTAATCTATAAAACCACAATTTCTCACTTCCAGCTTCCTTAAAAATCTTAACACATTTCTTTTAACTACCTTCATAAATGTTAAATGTATAACACTTTAGCTTACAATCCAAACATGATTTCATAACATTTAAACACATTTTTCCTTAAGCATAATTACATGATTTACTTAAATGTTAAAATCCACCACACTTTACAAACAAATGCTCACCGACTCCTTCCTTGTTCAAACAAGCTTTAGTCCTGCAATATCACTTTTCAGGCCCAGTTTCTCCACACATCTTGCCAACCTGCTTTCTATCCTGTGAGTGACTCTGATTCCCTTAAAATCACTAGATCCTTCCCACCTGGTGACTAATTAACTATCTGCGGCTGGGTGCCACACCTAGCACCAAAACCACCCGGGCAGAAAGGGTGTGGTCTGTAGCTCAGCTCAACAATGATGATTATGCATAATCATAGCCAATCATGGTTTACATTAGTGGTTTTCAACCTGTGGTCCTGACTCCTGCAGGTGAAAATAATTAATATCTAGCACATGGGCATAGAGAGAGTTGTGAGTGCACAGGATGCAGTTAAAGTGAGAGGAGACACATTTTAAGTGCGCACACTCTCTCCGGACATCTCTCTCTCAGCGTGTATCTGAGCATGCGTGTCTGGTTTTGTGACAAAGCAAAGGAAATCTGCGTGTGAGCTGAGAGATTTGTGCTCGCGCATTAATTTAATGTGTCTTCACGTTACATTAATGTGCTCTCGCTGCTGCTTCTGCACCACATACACATACTGTACACACTGCAAACGGAGTACGTGTGAACCTGTATAATGTATAACAAATCTATTTCAACATCTGAGGCACAGCTACAATTAATGAGCTCTATAAAAAATGCATGGTAAAAAAGAAAAAAAATACCTGGACATGGGATTTATTTATTTATATATTTTTTTTGCCATAAGTCTATAAATTTTGTTACACCTTTACTATAGTGATTATTTTGACTTATGTCTGTTGTAGAGACATTATAACTTTTTGATAAAGCTCTAATTGGTTTTCTTTTGGAAATATGTTTCAAATTCATCCTGAATGCATTTATGACTGTAAAGCATATCTGTGTGTCAAAATTGTGATTAAAATCAAATCACAAAATTTATCAAAGAGATCGCGACAACCCTAGTTCATTCAATAAATACAGTTAACAATCTAGTTTCTGAGTATTAAGTTATTAAACCAACAATAGCGGGGTCAGTTATTATTATTTTTTTTTAGTGGGTCGCGCAAACATATGTGTTTGGTGGGCTGGGCCGCGAGTTGAAAAAGGTTGGGAACCACTGGTTTACATTATCGATCATTGGTGTCACTGCAGAGTTCTCATGAACACTCCCTAGTAAACAGTAATATGTATTAGCCAATAGGCCTGTTCACACCAAGGATGATAACTATAAAGGCAACTCAAGGCAAGTTTATTTATAGAGCACATTTTGTACGCAATGGTAATTCAAATTGTTTTAAATAAAAGAAAGTAAAATAATAATAATAAAAAAAAACATAATAATAATAAATCAAGATAATGATCAAGATATAGTTCTCACAGCAGAGTCCACACCACAGCTATAATGACAAAGGCACAGAGAAACAATATCATTGGAATCAATTTCAGAATGATTTTTTTTTTTTCAGCTGATGAACGATAAAACCATTGACAGCCAATCAGAATCAATTCTGCTATAACGAGCTTGAGAATTTAAAGCAACAGATGAGTGTGTGCTTGGAATAAACAAATGATATTCTCCACTGGTGTGGACACTAATATAGTTATCTTTATAGTTATCGTTCTTTTTTTTAACAATATATTTATTTCCTTTTTCAGTGCAGCTTCGGAACAACAAAGTGCATTCTGTTTAAGTAAAGGGTAGACTTAACAATGACATGTTGTGTGAATGTAAAAGTTTACAATCTATCAGAACAAAACACCAAAAACTTGTGCTGTTTAGTTGTCTACTCCCTGTAAGAGCAGAACTATAATTGCTAAAATGGTACATCATAAGTGACTGATTTGAAAAATAGACAGCAACTCAGTCTTTCATTAAAGTGCACATATGGCTAGAAATAGTATCTCAAGTAGAAGTAAAAGCAATAATGTTAATAGTAAGTGTAAGAAATAATAATAATAAAGTAGTGAGTTATTAGCTATCTTGGATCTGATTCAGAACAAGCTAAATGATGTTGGTGAAGTTCATGTTTTCTCCCCATTATGAGCACACTTGAGAGGTGGTGTGTTAAAATCTTGATGCACCTCTTCAAAATAAACAAATGCTGTCATTAAATTAAAAGATTTTCAGAAGATAAACTGACAGTATAATATCACTAACAAAACACTTTTACATAAAGCCATCTAAATTCAGAGTTCCTTCAGGAAATGATCTGCACTATTCACATTCAGTGTATAACAAAGATCTTTCAAAAGAAACTGAAATGGGAATAGGACCGAATTTACAGCATGTTTGAAAGTGATACTGTTTTCGCAGTGACATCAAATCTATCCATCTATCTATCTATCTATCTATATATATATATATACAGTATTGTTCAAAATAATAGCAGTACAATGTGACTAACCAGAATAATCAACGTTTTTAGTATATTTTTTATTGCTACGTGGCAAACAAGTTACCAGTAGGTTCAGTAGATTGTCAGAAAACAAACAAGACCCAGCATTCATGATATGCACGCTCTTAAGGCTGTGCAATTGGGCAATTAGTTGAAAGGGGTGTGTTCAAAAAAATAGCAGTGTCTACCTTTGACTGTACAAACTCAAAACTATTTTGTACAAACATTTTTTTTTCTGGGATTTAGCAATCCTGTGAATCACTAAACTAATATTTAGTTGTATGACCACAGTTTTTTAAAACTGCTTGACATCTGTGTGGCATGGAGTCAACCAACTTGTGGCACCTCTCAGCTGTTATTCCACTCCATGATTCTTTAACAACATTCCACAATTCATTCACATTTCTTGGTTTTGCTTCAGAAACAGCATTTTTGATATCACCCCACAAGTTCTCAATTGGATTAAGGTCTGGAGATTGGGCTGGCCACTCCATAACATTAATTTTGTTGGTTTGGAACCAAGACTTTGCCCGTTTACTAGTGTGTTTTGGGTCATTGTCTTGTTGAAACAACCATTTCAAGGGCATGTCCTCTTCAGCATAGGGCAACATGACCTCTTCAAGTATTTTAACATATGCAAACTTATCCATGATCCCTGGTATGCGATAAATAGGCCCAACACCATAGTAGGAGAAACATGCCCATATCATGATGCTTGCACCTCCATGCTTCACTGTCTTCACTGTGTACTGTGGCTTGAATTCAGAGTTTGGGGGTCGTCTCACAAACTGCCTGTGGCCCTTGGACCCAAAAAGAACAATTTTACTCTCATCAGTCCACAAAATGTTCCTCCATTTCTCTTTAGGCCAGTTGATGTGTTCTTTGGCAAATTGTAACCTCTTCTGCACATGCCTTTTTTTTAACAGAGGGACTTTGCGGGGGATTCTTGAAAATAGATTAGCTTCACACAGACGTCTTCTAACTGTCACAGTACTTACAGGTAACTCCAGACTGTCTTTGATCATCCTGGAGGTGATAATTTGCTGAGCCTTTGCCATTCTGGTTATTCTTCTATCCATTTTCATGGTTGTCTTCCGTTTTCTTCCACGTCTCTCTGGTTTTGCTCTCCATTTTAGAGATCATTGGAGATCATTTTAGCTGAACAGCCTATCATTTTTTGCACCTCTTTATAGGTTTTCCCCTCTCTAATCAACTTTTTAATCAAAGTACGCTGTTCTTCTGAACAATGTCTTGAACGACCCATTTTCCTCAGCTTTCAAATGCATGTTCAACAAGTGTTGGCTTCATCCTTAAATAGGGGCCACCTGATTCACACCTGTTTCTTCACAAAATTGATGACCTCAGTGATTGAATGCCACACTGCTATTTTTTTGAACACACCCCTTTCAACTAATTCAACTAATTGCCCAATCGCACAGCCTTAAGAGCGTGCATATCATGAATGCTGGGTCTCATTTGTTTTCTGAGAATCTACTGAACCTACTGGTAACTTGTTTGCCACGTAGCAATAAAAAAATATACGAAAAACCTTGATTATTCTGGTTAGTCACATTGTACTGCTATTATTTTGAACAATACTGTATATATATATATATATATATATATATATATATATATATATATATATATATATATATATATTTTTTTTTTTTTTTTGTGGGAGCAAAATATTCCTCATTTTGTGTGGAAATCATTCTCCATCTCATTTTCTAGACTCATTCAAACTTAAGAATGTCTGTTTCAAATGTACACTTTCACCTCTACCTGAAATAGCCTTCTCAAGCATTTGTTTTGATCGGGTCACTTCTGATCTGCATTATTATGTCAGATCTTGGCTTTGACAGTTGGACACGAGAAAAGTTTGTATTACAAACAATCGATGCCATCAGACCATATCCCTGTCAAAGGCCTGCCACTTCAAGTCTGTCTTCCAGGACAGTCAGAAGAACAAACAAGATCAGATTGGCTAAGTTTACATGCACAATTTTTGGTTCAATCAGACTAAATTCATTCAGATTGATGAATCTGAATGTAGTGTTTACATGAACACTAAATAAAGTGATTTGGTGGATGTGCACGTTTATATGTCAGAAGCTTCAAATCGTAATTGATTTTTTATTTTTTACATGCGCACACTGCAAAAATATAGTTTGAGAGTTTTTTACTGTTTGCACATAATAACCACTCTCCTACTGTAAGTATTTAGGCCGAGTGGATTCCATAAACAGGTCTATATTAAAGGATCTGATCAAAAAAAGATTGTCACAACTCATGGTCAGGTCACAGGCTTTGGTCAAAACACAGGCAAAACAATCCACAGGCAGACAAATCCAAAACAGTAATCCAAAAACATGAGTCAAAAGAGCAAAAGCAAGGGTCATAATAATCAACAATGGAACAATGTCAGAACGCTTAGTAAGGCAGTGAACTGGCAATACTTCGCAATGTGGCAGTAAAACACATGGCACAACACATGACACAATACAGGGTGACAGGAAATGACAAGACAGGGACTGATGTGGCAGGAACAGGAAGTGGCAGAGTTCAATATTCAGGTGAAAGCTCTCTCTGGTGGACTGGAGCCAGATCAAACGTTACAGATTCCCTCCCCCTAGGAACACCTCTAGGTGTTCTTCTAGGACAACCCCTTGGTCTGTGTGAGTTTGGTGAAAGTGTCTGATAAGCGATGAATCCAAGATGTCCTTAGTTGCTACCCACAATCTCTCCTCCGGGTCATATCCCTCCCAGTCAATGAGATATTGCATCTGGCCCCTCCCCCTGTGAGAATCTAGGATCTCCCGGACTAGGTAGGCAGGAGCTACCTCGATCTCAAGTGGTGGAGGCAGTTCTAAGTCAGTGGCTTGGGGGCTCAATGGGCAGTGGCCCGGTTTCAGGAGGGACACATGAAAGGAAGTAGAGATGCGGTAATTAGCAGGCAACTCTAAACGGATGGTGGTGGAGAAGGACATCAGCATTGCCCCAGACCTGTTCACTTCTTCTAATCCAATCATACACAGCAGGCACTTCAGATGGCTCCCCAGACCAGGGAAACAGAGAAGACTCTGCCCATGGGAGGAATATGCTTCATTTTTCCTTTTCCTGGCTACAGTATGATCTCAAGTATCTACCAATCTCCTGATTAAGATGCTCTACTAGACCATTAGCTTGAGGATGATAGCCAGATGTGAGACTGACATTGCAATGTTTGCAAAAAGCTCTCCAGACACCGGATGTGAACTGTGGCCCTCGATCAGTAACAATATCATCTGGTAGTCTGTAAATCCTAAATACTTGATTGAACAAAACTTGGGCAGTTTCCATGGCAGTGGGTATTCCTTTTTAATGTAATGAGACGACAAGGCTTAGAGAAGCGGTCAATGGAGACCACGATGGTGGTGAATCCTTGAGAGTTAGGGAGATCAGTGACAAAGTCAGTAGATAGGTGTGACCAGGGCCGTTGGGTAATTGGTAGTGCTTCTAGAAGTCCTGCAGGCAATTGTCGAGGTGTTCGTGACGGAGCACAGATCTGACAAGCACTTAAATAATTACTGACATCTGCAGATAATGTGTGCCACCAAAAATTATTTCTGACCAAAGCAGTGGTGTGATTAATTCTAGCATGTCCAGAAGCAGGGGATGTGTGCAGTTTGTGCATTTTTCCAGTTGGGCTCTCTGGAGGGGATGGCTCTTTGCGTTGGGCATGTTGAATCTCTTCCATAATATCCCACTGGATGGGTGCGATGATGATGGAGGGTCGTAAGATGGTTTCTGGTCTCATATGTGAATTAGCATGAATACGTGAAAATTAATCTGCCTTACTATTTTTGCTCCCTGGACAGTATGTGACTGCAAAATTAAAATGAGTGAAAAAGAGTGCCCATCTTGCCTGACGAGGATTCAAACGCTTGGCATACTTGATACACTTTAGGTATTTGTGGCCTTGATGGATAATAATTCAGTAGTAATTGTTTTCAGGCCGGAGTTAACTTTCATGAGAAGAATGCACAAGGGTGTAACTTGCCTGGTGTTCCATGAGATAGGACAGCACCGATTCCACAGTTGGAGGCATCAACCCCAACAATGAAGGGAAGTTTAGGATCTGGATGCTTAAGAATGGGAACTGTGGTGAAACTGGACTTGAGCTTGTTGATTGATTGTTGATTGAAGTAGCTGCCTCCGTCCATGCTATCTTCTTGGGTTTCCTTTAAGTAGTGAGGTGACAGGTGTAGCTATGGAAATCATGGATGGGTCTACGGTAGAAGTTTGCAAATCCTATAAATCATCCTTGACCATGCTGGGTATGGGCCAGTCCGTGACAGCTTAAATTTGGTGTCAGCCATCTCACCTCCTGATTAGCTAATATTGTATCCCAGGAACTTAATTGATGTAACATGAAACTCACGCTTTTACACCAGTTGTGACAAAACAGTTCTTACATGAGAGATATGTTCTTCCATGGAGCAAGAGTAGATCAGGAAATCGTAGACAATCACATACTGATTCAAGAGATCTTTGAAAACTTCATTAACGAAGGACTGGAAAATTTAAGGTGCATTGGCCAACTCAAATGGCATAACCAAATACTCATAGTGCCCCCTGCTGGTGAGAAAAGCCATCTTCTATTCATCACCCTCACATATTCTGATAAGATTGTAGGCAGATCTGAGGTCCAATTTAGTGAAATAGCTGGTCTCACGTAATTGCTCCAGAGAAGGGATAAGAGGCAAAGGATGGCGATTCTTAACAGTTATAGTGTTGATTGCTCGATAATCAATACAATAATCTTTTCTTTGATAAAACCTATGCCCAGTCATCATATCAATAGGGACATTAGTGGGTACTGAAAATTGATTCTTGGCTAGATGTGTAGTGCAGACTGGAAGTTTGGTGGGCAGCTCCAGACAGTGAGAGTGATAATGAGGTGACCAACTGACCAATTTCTTCTCCCTCCAGGAAAACTGTGGGTCGTGCTTAGACAACCATGGATATCCTAGGATAACTTTGTTTCATGGTGATGACATAACATAAAGAGTGATTTCTTCCGTGTAAAACAGGCCAACTCTAGGTTTTATGGGAAGTGTTTTATGAGTGATATGATCTTTACCGACAGGACCATCATCAACGGCAGTAATAGCATTGGGTGGTTCACATTTGGTTGTTCAGGTGAAGGCTCCCTTTAATGGACTGGAGCCTGATCAAACATTACACCTACACAGTTTCATTATTTGTTTTTTACATTTAATATTTACAATTAATATTTATCCTGTGCTGTGCTGCTTATATTTATCATGCAGTAAAAATGCTCCTCCCCATGTGTTTTCCAAAATGGTTTGCCTCTGGATAATAATCCAAAACAAGGACTGGTTGTCCGGCTCCACTTCACAGTTGCAGAGTGAAAGGGGTTTTCTAATGACAGCACACACATTTATACAACACTTTATTCAAAAAGAAGAGCCGCTTGTTCCGTGTGTCATACGTCATTATGCTATTTCTGCGTTATTGCACATGCACAGTACTTTCACTTTTGGGGTTCAGTCCAATTGAATGTTTACATGCACTCTCAATTGTATTAGAAAACGAATAAACCACCCCTTTCAATTCGATCAAAATTTAATTCAGATCAAATAAGGTGTTTACATGAAGCCTTTTCAGTCCGATTGAGTCGTCAATGCAATTACAAATGGATTATTTGCTTGCATGTAAACTTAGCCAATGATATGCATTGTTGTTTGCATGGTAGACATAACAAAGCATTATATTGTATCCTTTAGGAGCCTGGCCAGTGATCCTTGTTTCCATTAAACAGTGTGTATTGAGAACAGTAAATAAATGAAAATAAATCAGTGGCATTGCAAAAATTCATTGTTCACTCCTCAACCCTAAACATATTTTTGACTGGGTAAGATCTGATGTTGTGTGGTCATGATGCATTTGTCTTCTAAAGTCAACATTATTTTCTGGTTTCTGCATAGAAGGGCCATAGAAAAACAATAACCCACAATTTCCTTAGCACTACACTAGGTGGGGAGTTCCATAAACTCCAGGACCATTACAAACACAGATACAATCTGCTTTATTAAGTTTTTTTTTTTTAAAAGAAAAGAAAAACAAAACCTTAAACTTGTGAAAGTTATTGTGATTAGTTCTCAGAAAATCTATATTTAAATAAGCTTATTTTGTTAACCCTTAGGCAAAAAGATTTTTCTTCCTATTTTACACAATTGTTTTTTTTTTTATATTATACATTTAAATGAAACATCATTCTGAAAACAAAATAATTTGTTCAAAATCAACAGTTGCAATTCCGTACTACTGTATTGTGTACAGTGTGACTCATGGCAAATGTTATATTTGCATCATTAATTCCACATACTATAGGTAGAGGAGTGGAAAAGTGGGATGTGAAGTGTATTTGCTTATCTTCTTTCATACACAATACAAGCCTGCGGTCTTCCCTCAGCACACTCTAATTGTTCCAAGCCATATAGCAGGCAGTTTCAAACAGGTTAATTTATCTTCCAGGGCAAAGGAAATGGTCTTCGGCCTTGATCTTTAATCACTCCTCTGCTGCAGTGTTCAAGGTCATCAGAAAAGTGGTGAAAAACAGCCCTATAGAACTGCCCTTGTCGCGCTGAGACCCGCTGACTAAAATTAGAGAGTGACAGGGCCCAACAGGATGTTCCAATTACAGCCGAGTTCAGAAAAGGAAAAAAAAAATTAAGAGTCCAGTTGCTGACGTGCTCTGTTTGTAATGGAGATGCAGAGGAAAAGGGAAATCTGGACAGAGAACCTCATGACAGAGAAAAGGCAGAGATGGGCATAGTACAGAGGATTGGAATCCAGAATGACTATAGAAAAGTATTTTATACAAGAAAAACAGAGTTCGCTGCTAATGCAGAACTCTAGGTAATTTGAGATTTGAGGCAAATTTCAGAATAGATCAAAATGGGAAATGAAAGGATAAGCACATTTTGAAACACTCCAAATAAATCAAAAGTCATTGTAGAGAAGGAAGAGTTCCAAATCATTCCAAACCCATATTACTCGATGTGTAAGATAAGAAAAATCCAGGATGGGAGATTCTCTTTTCCAAACAATGGCAATTAACTCAATAAAAACCATAAAAGTAGACCATACAACAAGTCTTCCAAGTCAAACAAGTCTAATCCATCATGTCACTACCTTTGTGGAAAGCTATTAATTATGTCCTTATTTTTCAATCAGTATCTAATTGTACTTCATCACGACAAACACTCAAATCACAACCTGTGAAGATGGACATGAATGCTCTTTTAGTTCTAAAAAATAAGTTATTTCATTAGCTTATTTATGCAGACATGCGTGAGCTTCCAAACCATCATCCAGACAGCAACCACATTCAGAAAATAAATCATTCTTGAGATGTTTTATTACAGAATCAGAAAGAAACTGCAGTGTGTTTTTACCCTGTGCTTATACTGTATACTCACTGTCATTCTCTAAATGTGAGTAGTGACGAACTGAATACTGATCTTCCAGGGAGCCTGAGCACAAAGGGTCTAACTTTCCATCTGTACCTCTCTGCGACAGGATGGCCCCCACCCCCACCTCTGAGGCATCCACCTCCACCACAAAAGGTCTGTCTGGGTCAGGGATCAGAAGAATAGGAGCGGAAGTGAAACGGACTCCGGACTCCAATGAACCTTGGTACCTCCTCCCTTAGTAAGTGCTGTCAAGGGGGCAACAACAGAACTGAAATTCTTAATGAACTTCCTGTAGAAGTTTGCAAAGCCAATGAAATGTTGTACCTCCTTCACATTAGTAAGTATGGGCCAGTTGTGGATCGCCTCTACCTTCTTAGGGTCCATCTCCAGGTGGCCAGGAGTGACAATGAATCCGAGAAACTGAGCCTGGGTAACATGAAATTCACACTTCTCTGGCTTTACATAGAGGTGATTATCAAGGAGTCTCTGGAGAACCCTGCTTACATGCCCCTCATGCTCCTCCAGTGACTTTGAGAAAATGAGAATATTGTCAAGGTATACAAAGACGAATTGATTAAGAAGGTCCCGGAGGACATCATTAATTAGTGCTTGGAACACTGCGGGGGCATTGGTGAGTCCGAACGGCATTACGAGATACTCATAGTGGCCTGTGGGGGGTGTTGATGGCAGTCTTCCTTTCGTCTCCCTGCCGGATCCGCACAAGATGGTAAGCATTGCGGAGATCCAGTTTAGTGAAAACAGAGGATCCTTGAAGCATTTCAAAGGCAGTCGCCATGAGCAGTAGAGGGTATCGATTTCGAACCGTGATCTTGTTGAGGCCCCGGTAATCAATACAAGGCCTAAGACCCCCGTCTTTCTTCTGAACAAAGAAGAAACCTGCCCCAGCTGGGGAGGTTGAGGCACGGATGATACCGGCTGTCAAGGACTCCTTAATGTAGAGATCCATAGCTGAGCGCTCTGGGGGAGACAGGGAGAAGATCCGACCCCTGGGAGGGCAAGAGCCAGGGAGTAATTCAATAGCACAGTCATAAGCGTGGTGAGGTGGTAAGGAGACCGGGGACTTGCTGAACACTGCCTTAAACTTATGATAAACTCTGGGGACTCGAGACAGGTCGATAGACTCTTGAAACTCGGGACAAGGGGCTGGGGAACTCTGAAGTTGGCAGGAGAGTTGGCAAGTAGAGCCCCAGTTTAAGATAGTGCCAGTGGGCCAGTCGATATGGGGATTGTGTCTGCACTGCCAAGGGTGACCCAGGATAACAGTGTACTCAGGGGAGTCAATAAGATAGAGGGTCTCCTCCTGCTGGTGTTGAAAGATGGTAAGTCGCAGGGATTGAGTGGCCTCTGTAACTCTGCCCGGTTCCAGAGGTCTGCCATCCAAAGCAGTAACTGCCTGTGGGTGAGGAAGAAGTTGTGTGGGGATATTAAGTTTCTTCGCCAAGGATAGGTCTAGAAAGTCGCCTGCAGCCCCAGAATCAATCATAGCCTGGACCTGACGCTGGTGGCCCTCCCAGGACAACGTAACTGGAACTGCTAGGACGGCATTAGCAGGAGGAGCTCTAATTTTCCCCATCACAGCCCTCCTGTTGCTGTATGGGGACAGGCGTTTCCCAAGAGCTCGGGGCAAGAGCAACAGAAGTGGCACATCCAGATGGCAGATCTCTCACCCACCACACCAGAGACCCAAGTTCTAGCCCGGCCCGTGACAGAAAAACCAAGTCACTCATGGACCCAGAAATACGCAGTTCCAAGGACCTATTGGCAGTGATTGCTCAACATGAGGCATCCTTTCAGCGCCATGAAGCCGTTCTCAGCCGACAAGAAGAGCTAATGACCAAACATTCTCAACTCCTGGCTAATGTGATGAGCTCCATCCGCGAGCTATTTGAACGCCTCCCGGGTTCTTCACCTTCCTCTGCATCACCTCAGAGTGGCATCAGGCCTTCTCCTGTGGCGGAACCCCGACTACCGCCTCCTAAGCTCTTTGCTGGAGATCCCAGTTCCTGCCAGGGTTTCCTCACCCAGTGTTTTCTCACTTTCGAGCTCCAACCATCAAGCTTCCCCACGGATCGCTCTAAGATTGCCTACATTATCACCCTTCTCTCGGACAAAGCACACTCTTGGGCCTCAGCAGTTTGGCAATCCCAGGACGCCTGTTGTAAGTCTTACATGGCATTCGTGGAAGAGTTCAAGCGAGTGTTTGATCATCCTGTCAGTGGTTGGGAGGCTTCTAAGTGCCTAATCACTCTCCGTCAGGGTCCCCGAAGCACTGCAGATTATGCCATTGAGTTTCGGACCATAGCTGCAAAAAGTGGATGGAACGATGAGGCACTGATGGTCTGCTTTCAGGGAGGGTTGTCTGAGCCCCTTCAAGATGAGTTAGCCACTCGAGAAACACCTGAAGATCTTGAATCCCTCATAGCAATGGCCATCCGTCTAGACAATCGTCTGAGAGAGCGGAGGACTGCCCGTCGCAAGGAGTCTCAGTCCCAAGTTCCTCTGAGGAGATCCGGTTCTCCAGTTTGTGCTCCTTCCTCCAGAAATTCCCCAGTTCCTGCAATTGGGCCGTTCCAGGCTTTCTCCAAACGAGAGGGAACGTCGCATGAGGGAGCGTCGTTGTCTCTACTGCGGTGCTTCCGGCCACTTCTGTTCCTCTTGCCCCGAGCTCTTGGGAAACGCCTGTCCCCATACAGCAACAGGAGGGCTGTGATGGGGAAAATTAGAGCTCCTCCTGCTAATGCCGTCCTAGCAGTTGGATCTGTTGGACCCAATTGAAATACTCAAGGCAGTACTTCAAGCAATATTGGTTTATTAAAAAAAAGGACTTTGCAAGCCAAAAAATCCAACAAAAGTTCTTCTCAGACAGAGGAATTAATAACAAGAGAGATAATGGGAAAACAAAACCACAATGGAAAATAAAAACTCCACAAGGGGAGAAAACAAATCAAGAGCGTGTGAACAAACAAATAACTAGGAACACCTTACTTGAGGTAGCATGGGAAGACTTGGAAGAACTAGTAAATACAGAGCTGGGTCCGTGTACCTTCGTATAATTCGTTTTTTAATTTAATATTGAAATCTGAAAAATGAAAAAACTGCACATTTTCTTTTTTTCATTTGTCCAAACAAAACGAAAAATTAAGACTTCGGTTTCGTTTTTACCTTCAGGGACAGAAAACGAATAAACAACTTGAATATTCGATCCCTAGATGTGGGCGGTAATGAAACGCCCCCCCTCCGCTGATTGGTCAACCATAATAACAGTCCTAAAAACGTGAGAGTCCTACAGATTCTTAACCTGTTTATTACTACTACATTTAATCTCTATCTCTTCATCAAACAGTCAGATCAACGAAAAGTTTGACACAAACCATACAGAGGCAGAGCCTTTTGGTCCTTTGGCACACGGCTGCTTTATTATGGTGTCCACATCTATCAAAATCTGCATGGTCTATTGGCTATTGTAAGGCTATTGTAGCGAAGTGCAGATCACTTTCAGTTTATGTGAAGATCTAGTTATAACTTTTGTTTTAGACAATATGCTGCATTTTGAACTATGAGGGAACTTAAAAAAATGGCATATATGAATAGAAATTAGCACATCTATTATTTATTACTTTTCTATTTTGAGTTTTATTCATAAAGCACTTTATGCAAATTTCAGAAACCATTGGTTGTTATCCCAAATGTTTAACTTATGCTGTGTTCCAGACAACGTGGATACAATATAATATTTTTATTATATTATATTGCATTATACGAATAAGATTATACTTTACATAATAATAATAATAATAATAATAATAATAATAATAATAATTATTATTATTATTATTAATATTATTATTATTATATAGCCTAGAGAGAGAGAGAGAGAGAGAGAGAGAGAGAGAGAGAGAGAGAGAGAGAGAGAGAGAGAGACATTATGTTGGTGTACGGTTGCTGGTTTTCGTGCAAGTCATTTATAGATTATCAATGAATAATTTTAGTATATTTCCTACACTATGTGTATTTAAATTTTTTCTGCCTTTTTAATTTTTTTAATTTACGAATTCATTTAAAACATGTCAGATGTGTGACAAATCAAATCTTTTGTCAAAATGATGACGAGCTAGAATCTGGAATAAACTAAATGCCTGACTTTAAGCTATTCTTAGCATGAACATAAGATTTTATTTTAGCATTATGTAAGCATGAAGGCAAAAGGGCCAACAAGTGCTAAGCATCTCTTGGGGAACTGTTTCAAGACTGTTGGAAGACCATTTCAAGTGACTACCTCTTGAAGCTCATCAAGAGAATGCCAGTGTGTGCAAAGCAGTAATCAAAGCAAAAGGTGGCTTTTTTGAAGAACCTAGAATATGACATATTTTCACACTTTTTTGTTATGTATATAATTTCATATATAATTCCACATGTGTTAATTCATAGTTTTGATGCCTTCAGTGTGAATCTATCATAGTCATGAAAATAAAGAAAACTCTTTGAATGAGAAGGTATGTCCAAACTTTTGGTCTGTACTATATATATATATATATATATATATATATATATATATATATATATATATATATATATATATATATATATATATATATATATATTTTTTTTTTTTACCTAAGCATGAACACATTAGACTACATCCCATAAACATAATCAAACCTTTGAAAAAAAAGCAGATCAACCACCCTTTTAAATGTTTAGAATGCATTATCTTCTTGTCAATCCACCAGATCACATTACATCTGCGTAAAAACATAGTTAAATTTTCACGTTGCTCTGAACAAAAACAGCAGACAGGCTTACTGAAGATGCACATTCATTTGGATCGACAGATATATATTGGTTTCCCCAGTAATGGTAGTGCACAATGCAGCACTGCACCTTACTTTGAAATGTGCAGCACTTTATTTATTCACTGAAATCATAGCTTTTTGAAGTTTAATATTCCCATTAGTGAAGAATGTGGTCTGGATGGATGCATCTACAGTCTGAATCTATCTAGTCATGAAAATAAAGAAAACTCTTTGAGTGAGAAGGTATGTCCAAACTCTTGGTCTGTACTATATATATATATTGGTCTGTATATATATATATATATATATATATATATATATATATATATATATATATATATATATATATATATATATATATACCTAAGCATGAACACATTAGACTACATTCCATAAACATAATCAAACCTTTGAAAAAAGCTGATCAACCACCCCTTTAAATGTTTAGAATGCATTATCTTTTTGTCAATCCACCAGATCACATTACAGCTGTGTAAAAACATAGTTTAATTTTCACGTTGGTCTGAACAAAAACAGCAGACAGGCTTACTGAAGATGCACATTCATTTGGAACGACAGATATATATCGGTTTCCTAACAGTGGGAATGCTCCCTTTACCTTTCCGACAAATTTGTCTCTGAGACACTCAGGTTGAGCCTAACTACATCTAGAAAATGCTTGCAGCTATTAGTATTGATACTCCTATCATGCTTAATCTGAAAGGGCACTGACTGCACCCTTTGTAAAAAAAAAAAAAAAAAAACCACTACTAAACAACATATGGTTGTGTGCTCAGAGAGTGGTCTTCAGTCGTGCCAGCATTTCTACAATGCCTCTTGCTTCTTTTGTTCACTAGTGTGTAGAAGCATCATTGAGCAAACAGTAGCCCGGGGCACAATTAAAACCCCTCCTGGAGATGAATGGATATGCACGCTCTCACTACTCTTATACAAGAGATCAAATGTGTTTCAAGACCTCTACCAGGAGTCCCATAATTAATTAGGCGTGAGATTGGTCTACCGTCTAATATGATAGCAAAACTCTTATTTCTCAGACCCTGGAGGTCCCTGCAACTGTGAGGAATCAGAGGGATGTGCCAAATAGCACCTTACAAGTGTAGCTGCTGGACCCCATACCACTCAGAACAGCCTAACATCGGTCACAGCCTGGGAGCCTCAGGGGGTGGAAAACCTGTCAGCTTCTACGGGTACTTCTCTTGCTGTCTGTGCTGACAGGCAGCAAGTGAGAACTAAAATTGAGACCTATGGAAAATTAATTTGTGGGCACAGCATGAATCAAACAGCCTGAGGGCTTGGAAATTTATCTGGGAGAGCTCATCTTAAAGAAAAAATACACTTAAACCTGAAATTGACCTGAGATCTTGTTGGACTGAAAACAATCCTGTAGAATTATTTTGACTATATTTATTAAGATTGTTAAGGCTAAAACCTGGACCTCTAATTTTGCTATTAATGTGAGAGTGTCTTACAAAATTCACAAATCAAATCAGCAAAAATAAAGCGCTCATAAAATGTGTGATTTGTTTCACTGAATCACTTTTATAATGCATTACAGATCAATTAGCTTTTATGAGCGCTATAGCATTTCATTGACAATAATATAGAGCTGTAGTCAAGTCCAGCTTTGTCGAGTCCAAGTCAAGTCCAAGTCCACGACTAGTCGAGACTGAGTCAAGACTTAGTGTGTCTAGTAAGAGCTTGATTAGCTGGTTCAAGTGTGTATAATTAGGGTTGCAGCTAACAAGGGCGTTACACAAGATCCCGGGCCCTATGCATAGGCTGTCCTGATGGGCCCCCATGCCCCCCACCCATGAAAATATCCAGGTAAAATAAAATATATTTCAGATTCATACTTTTCAAGCGCCCTCTCTTCCTTTGGGGCCCTGGTAATGAGTACTGGTTTTACCCCCAGCCCGACCCTGGGAGCTAAACTATAAAAGGACACTGGCCCTCTAGAACAGAGTTTGGAGCTGTAAGGTCAAATAATTTTTATGTACTTTATTTTCATATTATTTACTTAATAATGCTGCTTTTGCTGACATTATTGTCTGTGGTCAAAAAAAGTATATGACTGATACCTTGGCACAGTTAAGGCTAGAAGGGATACGTTTGGCTCTACTGGGCATGCGCACATAAATACAGCGAAATGTTTGTCATTCTGTACTAGTGCTTTCATAGGCAACAATCAACTACTCCAGCATGCATACAAAGTGTTTGCAAGTACAACGTGAATTTTAGAATTACAATATTGCATGTTTAACCGGTCCTTCTCTGACCGCTGCTACTATCATGTGCATTGTGTGTAAGAAGGCTCAGGACACTTTCACTTCTGCTCACCAAAGGGGATTTATTGACAGTGACGCCCAGCAATAACTTTACTCCATCTGCGGATTAATATGAATAAAGTTCAAATCTCTCTCATGGGCATTCCAAAGACATTCCTCTCATCAGCAAATACAATGCGAACTGACTTTAACAATTGAATATAACAATTGAGAAAGACACAATTAACACTGAAACAGAGTATTAACATAGTACAAGAATATAAAAGAAAATAAACAATAAGAGTGAAATACCTGCGGATTAATATGAATAAAGTTCAAATCTCTCTCATGGGCATTCCAAAGACATTCCTGTATGATATAATATTTGTTAGCTAATTAATGACTCAAAAGCATATCATACAGCCCACACGATACAACTTCATATTCTTAATCCACTCACGCATAAAATGTATAATACAACACTGCATACAGTCACAGAAGCACATATAATAAAATATTTAGTCAGTTTATACACTTTGCAAACCTAATTCACAGATAAAATGAAGAGCTCTGACAAACGCTTACCTCTCATTAGCAAATACAATGCGAACTGAAGAGAAGCGTGCACTCGATTAAAAATGGCGTCAGTACAGCGCCAACAGGAACTTTCATAATAAAAGTCTCTAAACAATAAATAACAGTATCGACATATACTGCTCAAAGAAAAACAGAAATAAATCAATAACGGCAAATACAGGGGTAAAGTGTTCCTTTAATTGTTCCCTGGTCGCTAGATTTGGCACTTTCACACTGCCAGTGATGACCCGGTATATGAAGATCCCGTAACGACACGTGACATCAGCGCGTGACGTGTAATGTACGAGTCGACAATGCTTGGCACGTTATACTTTCACTGAAGCAAGCAAACGATCTCGGCGTCAGCGCGGAAAGTGAGGAACTAACTGATCTCTGCTTCATTACAGTTTGCACATATGTTTTCGTCGCGAATGTTGATCTTCCTTTAAAACAGCCGGTAAAAGAGTCGCGCACTTCAATACGGAATTAGATCTGGCTTTTGTTCACACAGCGCTCGTTCCGGATCGATTACCGCAATGTTACTAGGTCCCCGACCCGGGTACAATTCGGTAATCAATTCCGGGACGTGGTTGCTTTCACACAGAAGGCGACCAGGCAATGTTACGGGAATATTGCGGGTCCGACGTGCAGTGTGAAAGGGGCTTAATACAATAAAAGGGATTTTAGTGAAAAAGAAAAATGTGTTACATTCAAACTGTATTCACTATAACTCGTTACATTCACCCCTTCCGGATTTCACTAAAATCCTCACTGACTCCCCATCACCTGGTACAGGTCCACAATGAAACATTCATTAATTCAACTTGTGAGTTACCCATTAATGGGCCAAGAAAAACCTCAGGGTGATCAAGCCTAAGATCATCTTGGAAGATTATGATGCCTGGTACACCATAATATGACCTGACCCTCAAATCTCTTGTTTGGAGTCATTATGTCTTTTCATCAAATGACTCCCTACACCTTGGAGGTTTAAAAGGCTTCTGAACCATTGACTCAATTAATCTGTTCACTTTCTTCACAACTCTACCTGCCCTTGTTGTGACACCCTGAACATCAGGAACTGGAACTTGAGTGTCAGTGTCAATTTGAATGTCAGCCTGAACTTGTGTATCCATGTCACTGTCAAGGTTAACCTCAAGAGATGTTGGACTGGTTTCAGCTTCACTTTGAGGAAGATCGCCATTACTATTCTCTTTATGATTTGTGCCCATGGCTTCCTCAACATCCAAGTTCTGGACTAGAAGGCTTTCAGACTCTTGATTAACCCATCTCATGGTTCTCTCCTCCAGGTCTGGTGGATCGACGTTTTCGACGCAGAACTCACTCCTAGCACTACAGGACTCATCCTCTGACTCTCTTGCAGAAATCAGGAAGCTTTCCTCCTCATCAGGTGACTCAACAGGTAGGAAACGTATGTCCAACATCAAATTCCTGTGAACTATCCTCACATTCCCTTTCTCATCCTTGAGTTTGTAAGTGTGCGTCTGCAGGTTCCTGTCCACTACGGTGTATACTACAGGGTGCCACTTATCTGCTAATTTCCTCTTTCTCCTTTATTCGCTACTAGCACACGATCCCCAATATCCAGACATGTCCCTCTGACTTTCTTGTTGTAACCATTTGCCTGTTTCCTCTGCTCTTTTTCAGAATGTCGCTGTGCTATCTCAGCAGCTTCATGGAGGTACGACATCAACGATTTTAGGCAAGTACCATGATCAACAACTACAGGGTCATGTAGTACCTGTCTGAACATAACATCCACCAGCAAACTTGGTACTCGACCAAACATAAGCTGGAAAGGAGCATACCCTGTTGTTTCATGGCCTGTAGCATTGTAGGCAAAGGTCAACGTTTGAATTTGCTCTGGCCACTTGTGCTTCTCTTTTAGAGGCAGAGTTCGAAGCATACTCCCCAAGGTCCGATTAAACCTCTCTACCCCCCCATTTCCCATTGGGTGGTATGCAGTGGTGTGAGACTTGGCAACTCCTGACAGTTTGAAAAGCTCCGCTAGAAGGGTACTCTCAAAGTTGGCTCCCTGGTCTGTATGGATGCGACTTGGGAATCCGTGCACACAGAATACACGGTCCCACAGCTTCCTTGCGACTTGTTTTGCTGATTGATTTGCACAAGGAAAGGTGTGAGCCAACTTCGTGAAATGGTCTGTCAAAACAAGCACATCAACGGAACGCTTTTTCCCATCCTCAGCAGTCCAGAAATCCAAACATACCAGCTCCATAGGCATGGAGGTCTTGATACTTTCAAGTGGGGCCCGTGCGGATGGTTCTGGAGCCTTGGCTAGAATGCACCTTTGGCAGCACTTGATATATCCACAAACATCATGCCCCATTCCTGGCCAAAAGAATCGTTGGCGGGCGAGATGGGTGGTCCTTGCTTGCCCTTGGTGGCCCGCCAAGTCATGTAATCCTGTCAAAGCTTGGTCCTTAAGGCTGGAAGGTAAGACCAACTGATACCGCTTATGTTTACTGTGTGGATCTTGTGTGACTCGGTACAGTATTCCATCTACAATCTTAAATTTATCCCATTGCCTGAAAAGAGATAATGCTCTGGAATTCATATTGGCCCTTTCTCGTCTTGATGGTTGACGCTTTAAATTCATAAAGGACATAACTTTTGAAATGACCAAATCAGCCTCTTGCAAGTCCCTGATTTCGTTTGCAGTAATCATAGGAAGGGTATCAGCACCAGCAGGTACTAGATCTTGATAATACTGAATTATCTGCACAGCTCTTGCTTTTGATGTTTCTTCCCACTGATCATGTAAACTTAAGCAGGCTTTGACAGTGGTGCTGTCAAAGGGGGAGGCAAGACAGGACTGAGGGCAGATTTGTAGGTTCTGAGCACCTTGAAGAAAAGCTTCTCGAACTCCATCTCCATCAACCTCTTCGGCTTCCACAAGCAAATCACGATATCGCTCCCTCATTAGCCTGACGCTCACAGTCTTGACAAAAGGGTCTCTACTCAGAGCGTCTGCCACTAAGTTTTTCGTCCCTGCTATATGCTTCAGCTTAAAAGTGTAAGCTGCCAGTTTTGACACCCAACGTTGCTAATAAGTATCGAGTTTTGCCTTAGACATAATGTATGTGAGTGGACTGTTGTCTGTCCAAACAGTAAATGTTTGGCCTTTCAACCAATGGCTAAATTTCTCACATACGTTCCACTTAAGTGCCAGAAACTCAAGCTTATGAACTGGATAGTTCCTCTGTGATTTGCTCAGGGTCTTACTTGCGAATGCAATTGGACGAGCTCGCTCTTCGCCTGCAGGCACTTGAGATAATACAGCTCCCAAACCGTCTAACGAAGCAACTATTGCAAGAATCAGAGGTCGAGTGAAGTCAGGATGTGCCAGTACCACACTTTGTAGCAAATTCTCCTTGAGACTAAATAATGCATGATCGCATTCCTTCATCCAATCCGTGGGTTTGAGCTTCCTATAAGTTCCTGCTTTAATATCTCCATTAATTCCTTTCTTCCTTCTCTGCCCAGCCGTAAGAGCAAAGAGTGGCTTTGCCAAAGAAGAACATCCAGGAATGAAATGTGGATAATAAAGGATCAAACCAAGGACGGATTTAATTCTTTGCACTGATGGGGTGCATCTGTCGTTTTCCATCAGATCAAATTTGGAGAGCTTCAAGATCACCTTGACTTTAGCAGGATCTACAGAAACTCCATCCCGGTCTATGATGTGACCTAGGAACTTTACAGAGGTTCTCAGCAGATGACATTTCTTAGGGCTCAACTTAAGGTTGTGCTGCCTCAAGCGACTGAACACAACCTCCAGCCTTTCCAACGCCCTTGTCCACTTGGAGCGAACACCAGCAGATCGTCGAGATAACATAACAAGCTGCTAAAGTTTAAGTCTCCAAAAATGCCTACCATCATCCGCATAAAGGAGGCTGGGCTGTTGCATTGCCCTTTCAGCATCCTATTATACTCGTGTAGCCCTACAGGAGTCGTGAACACAGTATATTTCTTGTCCTCTTCGGCCATGGGTATATTATAAAATCCTGATGTCAGGTCCATGGTGCTAAAAAGTGTGTTTCCGCCCAGAGCAGCTAAACAGTCAGACTGGTGTGGAAGTGGGTGTGCATCCTTTATCGTTCTGGCATTTAACAATCAAAAATCTGTGCATATCCTCAAACCCCATCCTTCTTCCACACCAAGACTAACGGGGCAGCATATTCACTTACAGACTTCCTAATTATCCCTTGTACCTCCATCTGAGACAGAACCTGATGCAACTTTTGGTAGTGTGCAGGTGGCACTCTACGATAAGGGAGTCTGAATGGACGCTCATCCATTAGCCGAATGCGGTGAACAAAGTCCTTTACTTCTCCACAGTCCAAAGCATGCTTGGAAAACACATTGTTGTATCTCTCCAGTAACTGGACTAACTTCTCTTTTGTCCCAAGGTCGACAGAACAAGACTGGATGTCAAGATCAGCAAGACCAACAGTTTCCAGTCGCTGTCTGAAATCTGAAGATGGATTAGGTAAGCACTGACTCTCCTTCTCAAACATCTCAGTTCGACTCTATCCCTGGAAAAGTTCAAAGTCCTCCACGGCGACACATGGCGATACATCTGCCAATTTGCGATTTCTCTTGAGAGTAATTGGCTTGTCAGAGATGTTGGTGACTTTTACGGGAACCCAGCGATCACCCCACAATGGCGTGATAACTCACCCGATCATGATGTCTCTTGATACAGACCTTGAAGTCGTTGGTTCCACTACAACTGTGCTTCCTGGTGACATGGGGACATTTTTTGGCAACTTTCCCCAGACCAGGTGCTCCTGTCTTGCTAAAAGAGTAACACACTGTCTGGCAACTCTGTGCCCTTCCACCGACAAGTGTTGGCCATTACGTCAAGGAACTGCTCACATCCAGCCATCGGCTCCTTTGTCTCCTTAGAAAGAAGTCGGCAATAATCACTGTTGCCTTTCATGCGATGTGCGAGGAATTTGATCACATTTGTGCCAATGATTAAATCATCCCGCTGGCCAGGTACAACGAGAATAGGCACTAGACAACTCTCCCCATAAATTTTCAATTCAACCTCATACATACACTTTGGCCTTGTCACTTTACCTCCATATCCTACTAGAATGACTTCCTGTTGAAGAAGTGATGGTGGAGGCAATACATTCTCACTTATCATCCTCTTTTATGCTTTGTCGCTGAAAGTGCAGGCCATGGACCCTGTTTCAAGCATTACGTTAATTTGAAACACATTATTTATACTGACTGGTGCATAGAACAATTCATCAAATGCCTCAACGGCCTGGACATTTTGTGCTATCACTTTGGTTCCAGTGGGAGCCTGTGCACATGCATTTTCATATAAGTGATGGAGATCAACACTCTCTAGGGGTTCTTCGCTTGTGCCCACGCATCCCCCTTCCAAACGTGAGCCATCTAGTTTAAACCTGAAGAGCCCCTGAATGTTGTCAGACCAGGTCTCGACCTGTCACTTGAACAGTCTCTTTTACTATGACCAGGCTGGAAGCACGCAAAGCAGAGATGTTCTCGCCGGCAATTTGCATACTCTACAGAGCTTGCCTTGGGGCTGGTGAGATGGCATTTGGACAATTTGAGACAGTGCACGATCAAGACGATTAATCAGAGTTCTCATACAATTGTCATCACTATCTATAGTGTGTGCTGTACTGATTCGACTACACTCAACTGGTTCTGTTGAAAAGCCAACATCCACTTCATCAACATCTTGTGACGTCTGAACATGAGTAGTGACATGTCTTGAAGTAACATGACGCTTTGACTTCATTAACATCTGCTCTTTCAGGATATCTATGATAACCTTTGGGTTCTCAACTGGGTTTAAAGCTGAATTACAACGAAGAGTAACTCTGACAACATCTTTAGCTTTACCCATCAAACTGCTTAGAATCTCCTGATGTTGCTCTGCTACTGGTATTCCTCTCTTTCGCAGATATGTGTCCATCGGCTCCTCCCATTCATGCACCCCAAGCTTGTCTGATGAATCTCCACGGTCAACTGGGGGCTCCTTTGCGTCTGACTGCATGACCAATCTCACTCCAGTCAAGTTAAGTGAAGGTATATCTGATAATGTCTTAGAAGTATCTAACCTCTGTGTTTGTGCACCTCTATTCTCTCCTTCCACATAACTAGCTTCCCTTTGAGATGCTAAAATTGTCTGACCAACCTGTTGAGCAATATGTGCTATCAACCCTTGCCAGTTTGGATCATTTATGTCTGGAACAGCTAAGGGCACAGTGTCAGCTGTTGGATTGGGAACATTATCAGTTACACGTGTGGAGCACAAAACATGAGGCATTCTGTTCACTCTACTCTCCCTTTCAATTGGAGCGACTGGAGTGTCACCAAATATTCTCCCCATACCAAGACCCAACCCAGTCATTGTTTCATCAAAATCATCTCCATTTAAACTAAATGCCATGTTTGGTTTCGTACATAAAATAATTCCAACAAAAATTAAATGTCCAAATGTAATAAACTTAAGAAATATCAAATATCAGTCTGAGAAAAAATATCACTTAATGAGGAAATGCACCAGTCAATATGGAAAATCCCAAATTTTGTACTCTCAAATTTCTTCACTCACAAAACTGTGAACATCAAAGCAGCGTCCCTCGGTGACCTGACTGATGTAGATCCTGAAGCAAATCTTCATCCGGGTCACGGCACCAATGTAACCGGTCCTTCTCTGACCGCTGCTACTATCATCTGCGTTGTGTGTAAGAAGGCTCAGGACACTTTCACTTCTGCTCACCAAAGGGGATTTATTGACAGTGACGCCCAGCAATAACTTTACTCCATCTGCGGATTAATATGAATAAAGTTCAAATCTCTCTCATGGGCATTCCAAAGACATTCCTCTCATCAGCAAATACAATGCGAACTGACTTTAACAATTGAATATAACAATTGAGAAAGACACAATTAACACTGAAACAGAGTATTAACATAGTACAAGAATATAAAAGAAAATAAACAATAAGAGTGAAATACCTGCGGATTAATATGAATAAAGTTCATGGGCATTCCAAGGACATTCCTTTATGATATAATATTTGTTAGCTAATTAATGACTCAAAAGCATATCATACAGCCCACACGATATAACTTCATATTCTTAATTCTCATATTCACTCACGCATAAAATGTATAACACAACACATATAGTCACAGAAGCACATATAATAAAATATTTAGTGAGTTTATACACTTTGCAAACCTAATTCACCAATAAAATGAAGAGCTCTGACAAACGCTTACCTCTCATCAGCAAATACAATGCGAACTGAAGAGAAGCGCACACTCGATTGAAAATGGCGTCAGTACAGCGCCAACAGGAACTTTCATAATAAAAGTCTCTAAACAATAAACAACAGTATCGACATATACTGCTCAAAGAAAAACAGAAATAAATCAATAATACAATAAAAGGGTTTTTATTGAAAAAGAAAAATGTGTTACATTCAAACTGTATTCACTATAACTCGTTACACATGGAGCTGTTATGACCGTATCTATGTTTCATGTAAAAATAAAATATGTAATGTAATAATTAGGGTTGTGCCTGAAGCCGAATACCTTATTCGGAATGGTAAGGATAATAGCTTAAAAAACGAATAACGGACAAGGAATAATTCTGCCTGAATACTCGGCTGAAGCTGACACAGTCTAGTGTTTGCTAGATAACAGATGAGCCAGGGGATCAGCGCCAGAAGTGAATGAATGTGTGAAATGAGTGAGTGAAAAGAGCACAAATCAAACACAGCATTGTTGTCGCCTCTCTGCGCATCTCTCAGAAATCAGAGCGTTGCAAGAGTAATTTTACCTATAATAATACATCATACACGTTATATTTGTATATATTTAAAAGGCAATGATTTAAAGCTTAGGCTACGATATGATACGAATGAATGGAATAAGCACAGCGCGCTCACCAATCAAACAACAGCGTTGCCCGTCTCAGTCTCTCAAAAAACAAACCAGTTCTCTATCAAGAGTAGGCTAATACTCAGCTTAGATACGGATACATTGTCTACTTGTCCTACATGTTTGCATCTTTACCTTTTGCTGGTTTGCGCGGCACACACACATCTGTTTAGTGAAGTTCATAAACATTAAGACTTGATTAAAGTGTTTTGCGTAGGCCTAATGAAAATGTACGCATTGAATGGATTCAATCGTGTTCAAATGATCACTAAACATTTGTCATGACATCTCTGCTTTGCATGATAAATATTATTTTAGAAATAAACAATTATTTAAGTTTTACACGACATACTTGTTCAGTGATAACTATGGGGGGAAAAAAGTCTTATCAAGTAACTGTACGACGTTGTATCTGAATGCAGATACAAAAAAATGTTGTGATTGTTACTGATACAAATACTGGCTGTTTACGTGAAAATGTAAATATGTAGCCTAATGTCATTATTATAGAGTTTTTTTTTTAAATTTACATAGGCTATGTGATTGTTGCATAAGGCTATACATTAATAAGCGTTTATTGATAAAAAAAAGAAGATATAATGTATTTTCATTAACAGTACCATGAACCACGAGTAGTTGAGTAACTCAAGCATTTTTTATAAAAAAAAAAGTCGACTAGTAGAAATCAGTAGGCTTGCAACCCCTGTACTGTACAACAATAATTAGTATTTCATTATTGTAAAGGGTATGTTTAAGGCTATCTAGGTGTAGACGTAAATAAAACACAATCTAACAGGTAGAAAATTAAATTAGAAACATCTTGTTTCTAATTTGGTCATGCACATCCTTTCCCGGAACAATACTGAAAGCTAAGATGGAGAAACAGATGATCATAGCTGTACAAGGATAGCCATTTTTTGAGCATAGCTCAGGGGCGGCGTTAGGGGTGGGCTAAGGGGGCTGGAGCCCCGAATGTTTTCAGTAAAGCCCCGAATGTTTTTATTACCACCATGCCATCAATGAATTTTCATGCCCAATAAAATAATTTATATTAGAATTTAAATAAATAAATAAATATCTCACGACTCTCATGTCTACAGTGTCTGTCAATTTACACGTTGTCATTCGCACCCGACGAAAACCGCCAACTGAGTCTAGTGCTTCTGACTGACATGTAAACTGGCCAACCATCGATGAGCGTCTGTACGATCCAGCCAATGAAATGAGATCTTTTGGAGCCAGGCGGTTTGTTGGCGTGTAGTATTTTACTAGATCAATTTATTTGAAAATTAAAATGGATATTTCAAAATTCAAAAAAAAAAAAAAAAAAGAGGAAGTAAAATACCCCCAGGCAACACTTGAATGCCAAGATAAATCAGCTTCAGGTATCTGTAACTTTCAATCATATATATTTCTTTTTCGGTTTTAAATTATGTCGGATTTAACGTTACATTTTGAACATTAAACAGTTAACGGTTGCGCAGCACAGTCTTTAGGACACACACACACACACACACACAGAGTGGTTATAATGTTTGCTAAGCACGGTCTGTGGCATGTTGTTCTGCTCCGCGGCAACACACAGCGGTGTTTACTGAATAAATTTGCTTCAGTAAATGATTCACTGACCCGTTTATAAAAAACATTTGCTTACTTTTTTCGGAATGAATTATCTGTTTATAACGAATCCATTGATTAAATGACTGATCGACTCGCTCATTAAGGCAGTGGCATGCCGCCACCAAGTGGCAAAGTACCATTCTAATTATTTTCATAATTTCATATTTCTGTATTCCAAATTTTATATTTGATACATTAGCCTCATAAGATTATTTATGCAATTTGTAAGTGCTGTGTAAGTGCTCCTTCAAAAATATAAGTGTATAGAGCCCTGCGTTTATAATTATACTTGGCTTTAAGTGTTTGTGTGTGTGTATTATGTATGTATAAAGTAAGAATAAGGTAGCATATAAAATGTAATATGTGCAGGAAGAATGGGTGAAGGTTTTTTGTTGTTGTTATAGATTCTTTATTCACCTTTTTTTAATCTATTCTCACAAAAATCATGCCATTAACTGAAGACTATTAAAACAATAATAAAGGGATGGGATGAGAAAGGGATGATCTAGGAACCCTGCAGACAGGCCCAAATCACGTGAAGCTTCAGCAGTATCCCTTTACCCAATTTGGAACACAGCATGTCAGTGCACTGCTTAATGCTTGCTTCTTATCCCTGTTCTACCAGGACGAGTGTAGCCAGTCAGGCTTGATTGGAAAAGAAAAGAAAACCGAGATACAGACAAAACAACATCAGCATTTGTGTCAGGATACAGGATAAACTTTAAATGAAATGTTTTACATTAGTTTTTTGTTTTTGTTTTTATTGTTTTTGTATATTTTAAACAATGTAAATCTTTCTGATTTATTAAAATAAAAAAGTCACATACATGGATTTTTCTGGGCTAAGCCCCGGATCTCCACTCACCCTAGAACCGCCCCTGGCAGAGCTACTACGAGGGATTTTTAGTGCTGGAAAATCTATTTATGCTTTGTTGAAACTTCTCGGTCATGGTTGCCTAGCAACAGCAGACGCAACTGGAGCGCAAGCGCAGGCTACAGAGTGCTTTGGAAATAAGGAGAGCGGCGCGCCTAGCGTTTTTTCGCACACGTTTTCCGTCACGACATCATGCAAATGTGGTTTTGTTTTGAAGGAGAAATGTTGTATTTAATTTCTTTTGCTGGACTCGGTCGAGACCAACTAGAAGACTTGACGAGTCCAATGGCCAAGTCCGAGACAAGTCCGAGTGCAAATGCAACGAGTCCGAGACAAGTCCGAGACGACAGAAAAATGTCTCAAGTCCGGACTCGAGTCCAAGACCGGACTCGAGTACTACAGCCCTACAATAATATTACAAATTATAGTAGGATGTGTCCTGGAGCAACATTCCTGTCAAACAATGTCCTAACCCTAACCTAACCCTAACTAACTCATAATGATATAGTCCACTGCCCTAAACCTAAGCCTAGTATTAAATCCCAACCCTATGTGGTATGAGAGGTTTTTAATATTTAGTTTGATCTGTTTAAAGGTTTAAAGAGGAGAGAACATGTCTTATTGGCCTGTCACTGAGTAGTGCCCCAGGGCGAGTTATGGCTTTAATACATAGACTCTTGCTTTAATGTTCCCCCTAGCATCATTGAAATGGTCAGACATTCATTGGGCTCATGTCAGACTGAGTTAAAATAAAGCATTGTGGTAGTCGACAGACTCCACAAGGCATCTAAACAGCACATACAGTACAGTAAAATGGATTGCAGGGAATATAGTCATTATATATGCACCTTATATCATCCCAACACTTAAATATTGTTATTTTTTTATGAAACACAAAAGTTTTTATAGTGCCAAGCTACAAAAGGAAGAAATAAAAAAGTTGCATAAACTTATTATATAAAAAAATAAAAATTAACAATTCAATTATATATATAAGTCATGGCAAGAAAAATAGAATTTGCCAAAAAGAGAGCATTTATGCACCCCAAGTGAGGGAAAGTGATGACTTATTCATCACTTTCCCTCATTTGGGGTGCATAAACGCTGTCTTTTTGGCAAATTCTATTTTCCTTGCCATGACTTATATATATAATTTAATTGTTATTTTATTTTTTTTATTTTTTTTATAATAAGTTTATGCAACTTTTTTATTTATTCCTTTTGTAGCTTGTAGCTCCTCACTAGTCACATATTGTATAATATTTTTAATGGCAAATTCTATTTTTCTTGCCATGACTAAGGAAGAGTGAAAGATACTTGTAATGTACAGGTAAACTATATCAAACTCAGTCTATTCTGCACACAAAGCTATTTTTTTACTTCAGAAAACTTGGATTATAAGTGCATGACTCATATGGCTATGTTTATGGTGCTTTTAGTTTATTTTGGAGCTTTAGTTTATTTTAGAAAAACATTTTTCCTCACTTTTTGCCCACCTTTCTGTGCTTTACATATTTTACAGTACATAGACATTGGAATACTGAACACAGCCACTCACCATGCCTCATTGGAAAATTTCAATAACTTTAATACTAAGAGGAAAGCAGGCAGAAGTTTAGACATGAGAACTGAATGTCTATTAAATTCTATTACACATCTTTACACTGCTGAGTATGTGGCCAATCCTTACAATTTTGTCTACAGCCTTGGTTCAAGCAGATAAAATGTAGAAAATCTATAGATATTACCTGAATGGTGGGTGGTGAGCGTTGCTTGCGGGTAGTGGTGGTTGACAGGGTGGTAGTGGTCTCGATGAAGGTGGTGGACATCTCTGGGGGCATGGAGGTGGTGGTACTTGAGGGGCTTCTGCTGGTAGGCACATCCCCCACCAGTCTCACACTGCCATTTATCTTGATGTAAGCATGACCTTCAGCTGCCATGTTGAGAACCTTCAGACCATTGTAATAAAGACCAGACAGCTGGCCTTGATATGGTCGCTTGCGGTCATTACCGCCTATTGAGATGGTAGCTTGGGTGTTAAAAATGGTCAGCTGACGACCTGAGGGGAAGACCAGTGAAGGAACACAGAATCAGAATGGTTTACGTTACTTATTTATTTATTTATTTATTTATTTTTAGCTAATTGATTAATGTTAGCATCAATGGTCTAGCTTTTAAAATCCAAGCATAACATTAAAAATTATATATATATATATATATATATATTTATATATATATATATATATATATATATATATATTTTTTTTTTTTTTTTTTTTTTTCTGAACACTTTGCTTTGTTCACTGTAAGGTGCTTCTCATGCACATGTTTTAGGGCAAATTCCAAATGGCTTTTCGTATGGTTAGAAATAGAAACGCAGGCCAATTAAAACTATTACACATTTACAATTCCATATTACAGCAGGCAAGGAAGAAAGCTCATCTCATACATTTCAAAGGAATATCATGTTGATTCATGCATGTAGAACCATTAATGGGCTTTCAATGTTTTTTAGACAGTGTTAAAGGGACTTTATAATCCTCTTATGTAGTTTAGGCAATGACCTTTAAACACATTTAATGGTCAATTTGATAAATGGTCACCTGTCCATTCATCCTGTTTTTAAAATAAAACTGAAGAGGTGTCGGCCGTCTTTGGAAAAGTGCTGCATTAAAGGTGCCATATGCAGAAATTGAGGTAAAAATATCCATAACATGACCTACACGCATCAAAAGAATGAGAAGAAATAAGGGCGATGATGTCATAAAAAAAAATGTCAAGTTATAGTGCTGCAGAGATATCAACCTTAATTAGCATTAGCATTACTAGCCCCGGCCCGACAGGTGTCGTAATACCAGTTTCGACCATGGGAGGCGGTATGCGGGCAACATAACAAACCTGCAATACACGAATAACTCGCACGGATTGTTGGCGTGTACTTGAACCTGATGTCAATCGTGTGGAAAGTACAGCCCAGTACTACTTCATTTCAGTTCAGGGAAGAAAGAGAAATGATGTCTCAAGCCCTTGGCCAGAGACCCCTACCACCAGCACTCGCTACAGGGAAACAACCGCGCTCGGAATCACAAATCAAATCCGATAAGAAAAGGAGCCGACCCAGAGTAAACATCGGCACTGGTTTCAATAGCTGGAGACAACTGATGGACCATAAAGAAATGAGGCTCGACTCCGAACTTGCAACATGTCTAACAGTAAGTTAGATGCTGTTAGTATTTCGCTAGAAGTTTGTTTTATATGTTTGTGTATTTGTTTTCGGGAAATTATAACATAGCAATGTATCGAAGGCTGTTCGATAAATGTGCTAATGTTAGCGATGGCTAACCGTAGCTGCATTTGATAATTAGCTAGCTATAACTTAATGTTACCCATTTTATTATATCATAACTAACCTGCTCTGTCTAGTATGTTGGTCTCCGTGTCCTGTTTGCTACGTGGTTTTTCTGTGAGTGAAAAAATTGATGTGTTGCGTGAAAGCGTGTGAAAAGAGTCAAAAACGCTGAATGCTTGAGAGTTGGCACATTATTTCCCAAGCAGAATAAAGGACAGGTTGATTATTGCTGTTTAGCGTTTGTATTAATCTATGATGTGTCCCTGTTTGCCTACAGGGACATAAAAAATAAATTAAAAGTGATACGTGGACCAAGGTGTCTGAGATTGTTCATTTTAAGTAAAGGAACCTAATATTTCGTCCACAACAATATTTAATGAGGTTAACTTATTACTCCTTGTGGTTAGTCTGCACGAGATCAACAAGCTTGTTTGCTTTGCGGCCGCTTTAAATACAAAATAAGCATTCAATCTACATTAGAGCGTCTGAGCGCTCACAAATCTTTCTGCAGCGTCGTGAGCAGAGCGGCAAGAGAGATTTTTAACGCTCTAGACGCCGGCAGTGTGAACGCACATTTAGGCTTCGGCTATGGCTGTAGTGTTGTTGTGAAGGTAGGGGCGGAGCATAGAGACTATGCCGTTTCTCGTTTGTTACTCTAGAGTAGACCAATTCACTTTATTGAGGCATACTGTCCCCATCTGTTATGGAATGTGGAGTATGACTTGATTTTTTTTGCCAAACATTACAGATGGCACCTTTAAGGGTTGGGTTTTTGGGCCATTTGACCACTAATATTAAAGCTATGAACGATCATTCCAATGAAACGTTTAAAAATTAAAACATCCTGGCTTTTGTTGAGTTTTGGTTTAGATTTAAAGTTAGAGTCCGAAAACTACAGTACATACTTATGTTATTCTTAGTTACCAGTCCCTTTAACTGGTCAATGATCTGATGTAATTAACAAAAGAGGATCACAATCCACATAAAAATAATACTCAACAAAAATATTACGTAATGGGAAGGGAAGTAAATTATGAAAAGGTTTAGGTTAATTAGTGGCAAAAGGCTAAGCCTCTTAAAGACTCATCAGACCTGGTTGGACAAAAATATGACGAAAAGACATGACAAGGAGCATATGAACGCAAAAAAAACAAAACAAAAAAAAAACACAAAAAACAAACAAACACTGAGGGTCTTGTGTGGGTTACCTTTCTCATGTAGCCAATCTTCAACCGGCCGGGTATATTTGAATGGGATTTTCTTATTAGCCATTTGATAACGCTCATTGTCGCTGTTACCTTTAAAGTTTGACAGTTTGAAAGACATCTTAGCACACTGCACATTTATACACTGTTTAAGATGGTTTAGTTGTGTTTAAAATGATTTAGGTCTTGTTATCATGGGCAATTTAGGTTTTACTGTAAGTTGAACTTCAGTAGTTAGCTTATAGGGCATTTTTATTGACTAGTAACCAACTAAATAAACAGTTTAACACATATAATTATTTCAGCAAGAATCACACACCAGATATAGAATGCACAACAAAATACAGGCATCTGTTAAAGGGAGACATACTAACAATTAATTTCAAACTGCATCAGGTGATCTCCTGCTCAGCAATATTTAAAATGGGGTGTAACTATTTTCCCACTGGAAATCACATGCCTTTTCATTTCAAGGTGCCAGGGAACACTTTACAAACTATTAAGGTAAGGGAAAGAGAGAGAAAGACAGTGAATGAGAAAGAGAGAGAGAGACAGAAATAAAAATAGATAATGTGTAGAAGCTCTAAACCTGCTGGAAAATATGGCATGTGATGACAGACATGAAGAACACAATACGTATAGATGAGATCATTACAGCATGGTGTGAGGCCTGCTGCTGTAGGGTCCCTTGAAGCCCTCTGAAGTATTGCGGCACTTGTATATTTTGCCATTATTTGGACTTTGTTACACTTCTTTCTCTGACTGGAGTAAGGTGTTAGGGCTGTAAAATTTATTAAACATCTGCCATCTTGGGTATATAGTACTTATGTCAAGTCCAGCTGCTCTTAACAAATGCTGTTACCAGTTAATCAAAGAATGTTGGAGCTTTTCATATTTAGACACATTTTCAGTGAAAGTAGGGCATAATGAATGAAATGGAATGTTTTCTCATATTAAACAGATTCTGATTTTTAAAGTTTATCTATTTCATACTTTGAACTATAAGTAGAACAATATAGTGAACAAGTCATATAGTGCACTTTCATTATGTTTTTAAGGTGCTTTTCTTGTATTTTTCTTTTATTTTTTCTTTTATTTTTTTAACATAGCATCTGTGTCCATTCACTTGAATAAATTCAATTGCACAAAAAAGATCAGCATGAACGCTCTTCGTGCTGGTTAAGTAATATTCAGCATCTTTGTAAGTAGATGATTACAGAATTGTAATTTTTGAGTTCCTATGCATCTTCACATACATTAAGCAATGGGGAAATATACTTTACAGCAGTATTCCAAAGAAGTTGTAATGGGAAGAATAATAATAAGAAGAAGAAACCCTCAGCTTGAGAGCTAAAAATACAAAAAAGGACTTCAAAAGAACACAGCTACTCAACACTTAGCTAAAAAAGACTCTGAGAGCTGTCACAGTGTACCTTCTCAGAACTTCAGAAAGAGAAAAAAGGTGCATAGAATTGGAGACCTATTCAGAAATACACAGTTTCTACAGTGACAGGGATGTGAAAAGGACTAGGCCAGTGGTGATTTAAGGCCCAACATTTCTTGTGCTTTTCATTTTAAATAGGCAGAAAAGGGTCTTCAAAGTTACTAGTGGCTGAACAAGGGGGATGTGGGCGAGGTAAAGGGGTAGGGGTAAGGCTTGGGGGTAATAAGTAGTTTTCAGGGCTGCCAATGCTTTTGATCCTGATAGGCAGCGCATGCAAGCCTGGAGCTGGAGTGGCTTTTCTGGATGGAGGCCTGTATGCTGGGGAGATCCAGGAAAGCTTGAGGGTTTGGAAATTAATTTTAGAGATCAGACACTTTGCCAGTGCTCGCCATTTGTCATGTTAATATAAATATATTATGATGATGTTTGCAGAGCTTTCTAACCTCCAAACTTGTATTGTGGGAATTTAGGACATGTAATTTAGAGTAGAGACTGAATAGTAGTAAATGAAGACATTTTATACTATTAGTTTTTTGTAAATATTATTCAATGATAATGGCTATGGCAATTGATACAGTAAGCATTAAACATCACAACAATATCTTATTTGAATAATATAACAAAACAATACAAAATGTCTACATTGACTAGTGAAATGTGGTGCAATTTTGGTAAGGTACCTTATCTTTGGTTAGGTAAACAACTTAAAATATGGCTTTATAATTATAGATTTATTATATCTTACAAACACATTGATTTGCATTGAACTGAACTGCTCACACCACAGATATGGTGGAAAATCACATCTGGAAATGTTATTTGCAGCATCTTGTTGATACCTGACCACTTGTGTATGATTGAGCCCCTTAATTTCATTTATTTATTGGATTCCTCTGCTTACTTGTTCATTATCTCTAACAGTAATGAATCTTGCATTTCATTCAGGACATTCAAGTAAAGTTATTCATTTATAGAGTATCCGCAAAACATTATTTCAATGCAGCTGTTATCTCCATAATGGCTTAATGCTTTAACATTGAGCAGTTTTAGGGCTGGGCGATATGATGATATATAATGATGATACATGATCCACCGTTTTATCAGTACCTCTTCTAGGGAACAATACTGAATACTGAAATGTAATGTAATGTATTTTATAGCTGCACTTTTTTATTTCCAAATACATAACTTAGCAATTTAACAATTAAGCATTATGTGTGTGTGTGTGTGTGTGTGTGTGTGTGTGGCAGTGTATGTGAGAAGAGTGGAGCGGCAACAATTTCCCCATCATGCTCTGAGCATTTAATAATCACTCCACTCTGGGTTCTTCATTTCCTGCTCCCGCTCCTTTCTGTGCTCACTGATATTAGAAACATCACGTCACTTTCGCTCCACATCTAAAATATTTCAGTATTTTTGAAATATCACAGTTCTGTTTATAAAGTATATTAAACAATACAATTAACAAAATAATAGGAGTTTCAAACTCAACATCATTATTCTTAAGCCAAATTAATGGAAAATTCAACTTTTCAGGATGCATGAGTGCCCTTGTATAAAAGTTGACGTTGTTGTTTTGATCTAGTGTAGCAGTCTACAGCACACTAAAATTAGTAAGTCATGTCAAGTCAAGTTTACTTTATCTTTAAAATGCTTTATACAAAAGAAATTGTTCAAAGCAAGTTTCAGTATTAGGCAGGAAAGCAACAGAATCAATAATAATAATAATAATAATAATAATAATAAAAATAAAAATAGGCAAAGCCACAATGTGTTGAAAAGCAGCTGTAGCAAGAACATTTTGTCATTATTTAGCTCTGTTTAGTTCTGTGTTGGTTCAGCTCAGTTTCAATAACTGTGTAAAGGTCATTCATTACGAAATAAGGTTAAATTAAGGTCATTCATTACGAAATTAAGGTCATTCATTACGAAATTTAGCTATAAGATGCTCTACTGAGTACTGTAAGTTCAATGTTGATTTCATTCAGTTTAATAACAGTGTCTGTGTTGCTAAATTAATCAAAAGTGAACAAATAAATTGACACTGAAAACACAGAATAACTAAATTTGCAAGTTTTCTTCATATCTGCAAACATAATGTGGTATTTTTTATGCTTTAGAACAGTCAAAAATATTCAATGACATTAATCATCTACTTACTGACTTGCACTCAGTGTTCCCAAACAATTGCTTATACAGTCATGCTTGGCTATAACATATGAATAAGCTCAGGGATCATTGCTACCCTGGAAATGTTCATCACATGCCATGGCAATACAGCTGCATGGATCTGATAACAGTATATTGAGTGAGAAACTAAGAGGAACTGACGTAAAGCATTTTTGAGTGTTATTCAGTCTATGAGTCTGAATCCTAGCTTGTAATTACTCAAGAGATGGTGCAGGAACCGAAATAAATTATTACAGCAAGTACAGTATAGTAAGGTCAACAAGGTAGCACATCAGCCAGCTAACTAGAAAAATAAATGTGTCATGGATGGAAGGAACACAAAGACATAAAGAGAGATGTATTTAAAAGGTAAACTGATTGAATAAGAAAGAAAATTGTTCAGATTTTGCTCTTTCAGAATGTCTTTCTGACTGATGATTCGTGTTAATATGGTAATCTACCTTGCTGATATTTTGTTTGATATCTTTTTTCCATCGCAGAACGTTCTCATATCAACATGGTTATAACATATTTGTGTTTTAAATTATGGGTACTAAGTAGGCACAGGATTCAGAGAGATTCAGTAGATATCCTCCAATCTGTGTAATAATATCCCCTCATTGAAAATAATGCTAGATGCCACTAGGAATGTCTATTGAATGAATGATTCACATAAACTACCTTATTATGTCATTACATCATGTCTCTGAGACTAATTTGAGACTGAGTGATGCAACAGCTTCAACAGAATCAAATCTACCTTCACTGTGCAGGTTTATTTTTCAATGTACAAAATTTACATGCATTGTAATGAGTTTGGCCATTTAGTACATTTCATTTTTATATTTAGCTTTGAGAATGGCTTATAGTCTGTAAGGAAAATGGCATGCTTTCTCCAGCTCTTTATCAGTGTCCATAAGAGAACCAGTCTGAATAGAGTGCACAGCATTAGCCTGTGTCCTTCTGTTTGTCCCCTCTGCCAGCATGTTGGCCATTTTCTTTAGAAAGACCTGCCGTTGAATACAGGTTGAGTAACCCTGACGAGAGCTGCTCTCTAATTGGACGAGAAGTGCAGGGGCCAGATATCCCATGGAGGGTGCCGAAGCAACAGATACATCAAAGTGAAGGACACAGAACCCAAATTAATGGAGTGAGAAGGGGTGTTTTTTAAATTATTATTATTATTTTATTTTTTTATAGCATTTGAGGGCAATATTTCAGCACACCCTATTTCTCCATGTAGGAAAAGCTTGAGTTTTTTTTAAACAAACCTTTGATGAACTCATTTGTATTCAGTCATCATTGCTGGCTGCCTAAGTCTGGGAGTCACAGATACACAGAGGTCTGGGGCTCAGGCTCCCACAACTGCTGTAGCTGTAGTTGCCACAATACTGCCTTAAACCTTTTGCCTCTGTCTTTCAAAGCCTCTCAAAAGCAGCTGGCCAGATGTCATGGTGCTAATCACAAGGACAAAGCCAGTGGTTTTGTGCTCAGACCAGGTGCCCAGGCTTGATTACTTCAACATATGTTTCTGAGGACAATTTATAAAGCAACACAAGTCAAGTCAATCGAGAACTAAATGGCATTTGCTTTCTTCTTTGTAGTGTCCTTTCTCTTCTCTTCTATGCCTTCCCCTCCACAGAAAGGATATCAGTGTTGTAATTATGATAACCTGTTCCTATTTCTAAAAAATTGCATGCTTTGAAACATGCAGATTATAAATTACATGGGCAGGAAAATGATGTTGTTCCTTGCCTTCCAAACCTTGATTTCCATAGGAGCATATGATATCCAGTGGGCTTAGCAGTAAAAAACTAATTTCTGTATGAGAAACTTTACTTTGGATAGATAGCAGGCTGCATATGTTACCTGATGGAAAGTACTCATTGATTGGGCAGTTGTCCACCTGTAAGGTGGCATTTCCTCCATTCCTTGTGAATCTCACAACATGATATTTTCCATCGCTGACATCTGTAGTCATCTCTTTGACGCTGATGTCCACTGTGCCAATGTTGAACGTTACGCCCACCTTTCCTTCTTCCTGTAATTGAAACAACACGAAAAACCTCAGCAAAGCAACACCAAATGGCTGATTCAACTCAGCGTAAAAGTTTGAAGGTGTTGTCTTAAAAAACAGGAAGAATTTGCATGTTAAAGTGATCCACTTTTAGAAACCTCTGCAATGATGCTGCCAATGAGAGCATGCAAAATAAAGTGGAAGTCAAGAATGCTGTATTTTTTATACTGTACAGAGAAAGCCATTTTTCAAACAAAAGGGAAGATAAATAAATACATGGATGTGCTGTACTGAAGTGTGTGATACATTAATCTGCCACCACACACACCAGCTTTAACCGTTACTCAATGTTTTTTGAAGGCTTCCCAAGACTCTAATAATACTTACACTTTCAATGAATGTAACCTAAGATCTGCCAAAAAGAGCACACCTATTGCAATTGACAATAAAAGTGGAGATGCATGGAATGTTTTTAATGAGAGGTATATTATGAACGTTAATTGTGTGTAGGTAGACCAAAAGCTAAAGAATGCTACATTGAAGGTTAAGGAAACCAGTATGACACCATGGTATAATGAGCATACTCGCACCGTAAAGAGAGCAGCCCGAAAATGGAGCACAGCTGGAGGAAAACAAAACTAGAGGTATTTCGTATTGCTTGGCGGGAAAGTAACCTTTCCTACAGAAAAGTATTAAGAACTGCTAGATCCCATTACTTTTCTTCTCTTTTAGAAGAAAACAAACATAACCCCAGGTATTTATTCAATACAGTGGCTAAATTAACAAAAAATAAAGCCTCAACAAGTGTTGACATTTCCCAACATCACAGCAGTATTGACTTTATTACTTTACTTCTGAAATCGATACTATTAGAGATACAATTGCAACCATTCAGCAGTCAACTACAGTATTGCATCAGACAGTGCACTATAGACCTCCTGAGAAACAGTTCCACTCATTCTCAACTATAGGAGAGGAAGAATTGTATAAACTTGTTAAATCATCTAAACCAACAACATGTATGTTAGACCCTATACCAGCTAAACTCCTAAAAGAGGTGCTTCCAGAAGTCATAGACCCTCTTCTGACTATTATTAATTCATCATTGTCATTAGGATATGTCCCCAAAACCTTCAAACTGGCTGATATTAAGCCTCTCATTAAAAAAACATTGAACCCAAATAACTAGTTAATAATAGACCAATCTCGAATCTCCCTTTTCTGTCCAAGATACTAGAAAATGTGGTATCCTCACAATTATATTCCTTCTTAGAGAAAAATGGTATATGTGAGGATTTCCAGTCAGGATTTAGACCGTATCATAGTACTGAGACTGAGACTCTCATTAGAGTTACAAATGATCTGCTCTTATCATCTGATCGTGGTTGCATCTCTCTATTAGTTTTATTGCATCTTAGTGCTGCGTTTGACACAATTGACCACAACATTATTTTGCATAGACTTGAACACGTTGTTGACATTAATGGAAGTGCATTAGCATGGTTTAGATCGTACTTATATGACCGCCATCAGTTCGTAGCAGTGAATGAAGATGTATCATATCGATCCCAAGTGCGGTATGGAGTACCTCAAGGCTCAGTACTAGAGCCGCTACTCTTCATGCTTTATTTGTTACCCTTGGGAGATATCATCAGGAAACATGGTGTTAGCTTGTTATTGCTGATGATACTCAGCCCTACATTTCTTCGCGGCCTGGTGAAACGCACCAATTAGAAAAACTAATGGAATGCATAGTCAATAATAAAAAACTGGATGACAAGTAATTTCTTACTGCTAAATTCTGAAAAAAAACCCCAGATGTGTTAATTATAGGACCTAAAAACTCTGCATGTAATAACCTAGAACACTGTCTAAGACTTGATGGTTGCTCTGTCAATTCTTCGTCATCTGTTAGGAACCTAGGTGTGTTATTTGATCACAATCTTTCCTTAGAAAGCCACATTTCTAGCATTTGTAAAACTGCATTATTCCAAAAATATTCTCAAAAATATATCTAAATTACGGCCTATCCTCTTTAGATACCTTGTTTCTAAGGCAGCTTATGTTGAATCATTTGCAGAGAAGGCATTGTGGCGAGCTACATGAAAAAAAAGAAAGAAAAAAGAGAGAGAGATGGTGTGTAAAAGTATACAAATGTAAATAACCTTATAAAAAAGCATATTTAATGAAATACTGAAAATGAACTATACCCAAAATTGCTAGGCACTATGCATGTGTGCTAATTAGAGCTTTTTATCTTCGCTCGTGTCTTCTACCTCTACAATTCTGAACAAACACTGCTTTCACATCCTGGCCCACTTTGCTACTCCTCCCCCTCCTGCTGCTTTGCTGTGATTCGTTGTTGTGTCGTCACGTGACTCACTTACACAACACGCCAAGGAGCAGCGAACAGAGAGCCCACATTCAGACCCAGAACAATAAAACCCACAGAAGAGGAGGGAGTTCAAGAACCGCAGTAAGAATATTTCATCAAGCACGGTGAGTAATGGCTTCTCCTGCTATTGTTATTTGCACCTGTTGCCGCATGTACAGTTTATCTATCGCTGTCGCAGATGAGGGATTCACATGTGATAAATGCAGGGAAATAGTTAGGCTGACAGAGAAGATTTCAGAATTAGAGACACACATCCAAACTTTAAATGAGGACAGTAAGAATGTTAGGGCTCTAGATACGGCTTTGGATGCGTGTAGCTCCTGGATTCCTGCACATCGTCTGGTTCCGGTAGAGCCCCTGCAGCAGGGCAACTGGGTGACAGTGAGGCAGAGTAGTCGTGGGTAAAAACACCACTCTTCTGTTCCGATCAAATCATTAAACAGGTTCTCCCCACTCAGTGATGCACCCACTGAGAAACCTGATGAAAGTGCTCTAGTTATTGGTGATTCTATTGTACGGAATGTGAATATAGAGACACCAGCCACCATAGTCAAATGTTTACCGGGAACCAGAGTGCCTGACATCTTGGCAAATTTAAAAGTGCTGGCTAATGAAAAACGTAAATACAGTAAGATTGTTATCCATGCTGGCGCAAATGGTGTTCAACTTCGCCAGTCAGAGATCACTAAAAATAGCATTATAGAGGTGTGTGAACTTGCAAGCACGATGGCAGACACTGTAATACGCTCTGGTCCCCTCCCTGCTTACCGAGGTGAAAAGATGCATAGCAGATTGTCATCACTCAATGGCTGGATGTCTAAGTGGTGCCCAAAGAATAACATAGGTTTCATAGACAATTGGACAAGCTTTTGTGGCAGACCTGACCTGTTGAAAAGAGATGGTCTTCATCCCTCCTGGGGTGGCGCCACTCTTCTCTCTAGAAATATGGCAAATAGTCTTAGTGTTTATACTTGACTAACTGGGGCCCAGGTCAGGAAGCAGACAGACTGGCTAAACTGACCGTCAGCTAGCTGCCTCATGTCACAGAGGTCAGCTAATTCTCAGCACATAGAGACTCTTTCACTTAGATTATCACACTATAGAGACTGTGTCTGTTCCCCGAACTAGAACATACAAAAAACATCCAAACCAAGTTAAGATGAACAATTTAATTGAGGTTCAACAAATAAAAAACAGATGCAATATGGATAAACAAATGATAAAGCTTGGCTTATTGAATATCAGATCCCTTTCTACGAAAACACTTTTTGTAAATAATATGATCACTAATCATAATATAGATGTGCTCTGTTTGACAGAAACCTGGCTAAAACCTGATGATTACATTATTTTAAATGAGTCCAGACCCCAAAATTACTGTTATAAACATGAGCCACGTCTAAAAGGCAAAGGGGGAGGTGTTGCTTCAATTTATAACAACGTTTTCAGGATTTCTCAGAGGGCAGGCTTCAAGTAAAACTCGTTTGAAGTAATGGTGCTTCATATAACATTATCCAGAGAAACAAATGTTAATGATAAATCCCCTGTTATGTTTGTACTGGCTACTGTATACAGGCCACCACGGCACCATACAGACTTTATTAAAGAGTTTGGTGATTTTACATCTGATTTAGTTCTGGCTGCAGATAAAGTTTTAATAGTTGGTGATTTTAATATCCATGTTGATAATGAAAAATATGCATTGGGATCAGCATTTATAGACATTCTGAGCTCTATTGGGGTTAGACAACACGTTTCAGGACCTACTCATTGTTGAAATCATACTCTAGATTTAATACTGTCACATGGGATTGATGTTGATAGTGTTGAAATTATGCAGCCAAGTGATGATATCTCAGATCATTATTTAGTTTTGTGCAAACTTCATATAGCCAAAATGTTAAATTCTACTTCTTTTTACAAGTATGGTAGAACCATCACTTCTACCACAAAAGACTGCTTTTTAAGTTATCTTCCTGATTTATCCAAATTCCTTAGTATATCCAAAACCTCAGAACAACTTGATGATGTAACAGAAACTATGGACTCTCTCTTTTCTAGCATTTTAAATACAGTTGCTCCTTTACACTTAAGGAAGTTTAAGGAAAACAGTTTGACACCATGGTATAATGAGCATACTCGCACCCTAAAGAGAGTAGCCTGAAAAATGGAGCGCAGCTGGAGGGAAAAAAAACTAGAGGTATTTCGTATTGCTTGGCGGGAAAGTAACCTATCCTACAGAAAAACTTTAAAAACTGCTTGATTCGATTACTTTTCTTCTCTTTTAGAAGGAAACAAACATAACCCCAGGTATGTATTCAATACAGTGGCTAAATTAACTAAAAATAAAGCCTCAGCAAGTGTTGACATTTCCCAATACCACAGCAGTAATGACTTTATCAACAACTTTACTTCTAAAATTGATACTATTAGAGATAAAATTGCAACCATTCAGCCATCAGCTACAGTATCGCATCAGACAGTGCACTATAGACCCCCTGGGGAACAGCTTCACTCGGACCCGCGATCCGGAGGAGAACCGCACCCGTTTACACGGTCGACGGGCCAGGATGCCGGGCCGTCCATCCCCTACCAGCTCCAGGTCCAACGAGAGAGATGCGGCCGCTAGAGGAAGCCACCGCCCCTCGCACCCCGGACCGAAGAGGGGAGCGCGTGCGGCCGCCAGACTCCACCCCTTACCTGAACCCTTCCTCGATGAACACTGCCCGACCCACACGAACCCTGCAGCACGACGAGGACACCAGATTCCCTGTTATTTTGGACACTCTTCCCATTTGGCCACCTTTTATCCCCTGTTTTATTTGATTTCTGTTAATAAAAGCCTCTCCGAGGCCTGACGCCACGCCCACTGTGTCTGTCTTGTGCTCCTCCCGTGACAGCGCTATATAAATAAAGGTGACTTGACTTGACTTAGATTATCATGATGTTAACCTAGAAAACATGCTAATGCCAAACTCCACTGAAATCAACTGCTAGTCAGATGTCCATGACCACTATTTTTGTGGCAAATTTGGGTGGAGTTGCTGCAGAAGTTATCACTCACTCAGTAAATGGTAGGCAACTGACTAAGTTTTAGTACGTAGCTGTAGTCCTGCTTGGTTCCCTATTTGCATATCTAGGCTGATGTGATAAATATTTCCAATTACTCTGCACTGGCCAACAACATTTCATTGTATTTTCAGAGAATGGGCTGGTAAAGGTTAATTGTATTATAAAGAAAATAAAACCAATGATCACAATGCTCATCATAATTATGATGGGAATAATGACTTTCTTTTGTTACACACTATAGTCAATATAAATTCCCATATTCAAGATACTGAGGAGAATTAACACATTATGGTAAGACAGCATACACTATATTGCTCCCTTTATTGTTATAAAGTGAACAGCACACAAGATTGATGCTTGTTGAATGTTGCACTTTCTTTGATATATTACCGGATGTCTCACAGATGGTGGCAAACATTTAGAAATTTATTGCAGAATGTCGCTTTGACAGAGAGCATAATGTCTGGTGTTTCTCCATCATGGGTGGTACCAGCATAGCCAAGAGTGATAAAATTATTTTGAGGTGCAGCAGGGGCCTTAACCGATGAAGAAGGTCTCTGTTCTCACCCCCATGTGTTCGCTGATAATAGTAATAAGCTACAAAATCCTGTTCTGTCCCTCCGAACAATGGCTCCTACAAAACGTCAGGCCCAGGCAACAAATCTATCCCAGAAAGCCTCTAGCACTGCCACAGCCTGGAGACAGGAGCGCAGTACCCTGATGCCTGGCAAGGGACTAAACCATGCACCATTTCATGATGATATGATGAAATTAATGAATTTCATCATCATGAGTATAAACAAATAATATTGCAAAGAACTGCCTTCAAACTCTCTACAGCAAAATGTTTAGGCTATAATTCGGTACTTTTCAATTGCTATGTCCAAAACCCAGTTTTATTCTCCCTGCTGTTCTTTATTCACACTGAATCATTTGGCACCAAACTTTCGAACGTTTACATCAACAGTGTGTTCTACTACCAGCTGTTGATCCTTGTATCTAGTTAATAAATACAAATATATTTAACAAATTAAAATAGATGCCAGCCTCACAAGTTTCCCCCTTTGCCCACCACTTTGTAAAAAAATACAATAAAAAATGTTTTATTACAAAATATTAATATACACAAATCACCACTTGTGTCTGTGTAAAAGATATAAAGAATGCAAAAAAAAAGGCAAGCTGCTTGTCGAAGGTCATTTCTGCAGAAACAAGCTGCAATGAGAAATTCATTATAATATAATAGGCAAATTATCCGTAATCAATATATTTTCATTTCAGCAAGTAGTTCTGGAATGAAAAGCAATCCAGCCTTGGTTTCTCGGCATGAACACAAACAACAACAACAATTCATACCAACCAAACACTGAGACTGAAGAAAAAGCTTAAAGTCTGGGATCAAGTTCCATTGTGTTCCATTCTACAATGATTTCAGATACTTTGAAATAAAATGGGACCACTAGATCAATCTGACATAATATCAGTTGGTGTTGCAAACTAACTGTGCTCAATTCGAATGTAAGATCTCTATTTTTAATGTTCTATAGCAGTTTAGGCCTAATGCTAAAAAATATGGCACTTACTTTTATTCTGAATGGTTATATTATTCAAAGATATAAATAATAATACTAATAAATCCCTGGTGGGCGTGTTTTATGCAAACTGCATATGAATACAATTATCCATATGATTGTTAGTGAATAAGCTGCAATGTTTCCAAGCAGTTGACCAAAATTAGCATCCTTTCATATCTTATCATATTCAGTCTACTCAGGAGCTTCAGAAATGAATGAAAATACTTGTGGCTGCAAGTATAAAAACAACCATGTGACCTCTGATGAGGGCATCCAGTATCACATGTATAACTAATCCTTTGTATAGATTTACATCTACAGTACATGACCTAATGGGTAAACTTAGCATGAGGTTATAGCATCAAAATGCTATTACGCACATGCAAGAGATGAATCGATTGAATGAGATTAAAGGCCTCTCGGATTGAGTCTGGGCAAAGATCTGCAGGCCTCCTCCACCAGTGGGCCATGAAAAGCTTGAGTGATTTTGTGATGTTTATAGGATGGCAGGGAACATTTGATAGTCTGAAGGGCCCCCGTCATTGTGGTAAGTGATGACCAGGTCAGTACCTTCCTCCACACTTAAGTCCAACATTGATATTACAGTGTTAATAGTACAGCAACATGGCTGAATATTTGAAGAATAGACACTTTAGCAAAATCCTATAAAATTAATATAAATGTGTCTCATTGCAGAGGCATTACATTACACCAACACTGGATATTGGTCTGCTTTTAAAAGCCATATTAATCTGCTGTACTGTACTTTATTATGGTTTGAGATGTAACACTGTCAGTTTAAATGTTTATTTAGTAGGTAAAGGTATAAAATCCCTATCATACATAAGCATCATCCTCCAGAGATGGCAGTAGCAGTTGTACATTTCTGTGTATAAATATTCTCTAAATCAGGGTTCCTTAAATCTTGCGCTGGAGGGCCACTGGCCTGCAGAGTTTAGCTACAACCCTTATCAAACACACCCGAGCAAGCTCATCAAGGTCTTCAGGACCCATAGAAAATCAAAGGTAAGTGATGACTTTAAGGTACAAAGTGCAACTAATATAATAAAATTAGGGTAGATTAGGGTATACTGGGATTCCCTCTGTGGAGCGTTCTGTTGCGATGCAATGAGCGCCTCCAGATGTCATGCTTGTCCCAAGCTTCTCTACAAAGCCTGTTAAGTTCTCATCCACACTTGTGGCCAAGGCTTACAGAGCTGCAGGTCAGGCCGCTTCTGCCCTGCACACCATGGCCACCCTTCAGGTCTACCAGGCCAAGGTGATCAAGGAGCTCCACGGGAGTGCTGACCCAGAGGTTTTGCAGGAGCCACGCACTGCTACCGACCTCGCTCTCCAGATGACGAAGGTCACTGCGCTCTCCTTGGGTCAGGTGATGTCCACTTTGGTGGTCCAGGAGGGCCAGCTATGGCTGAACCTTGCAGACATGAGAGAGTCTGATCAGACTCAGCTCCTCAACTCCCAGGTCTCCCAGGCTTGCCTCTTAAGTGACACATTGGAGAATTTTGCCCAGCAGTTCTCTGCCTCCCATAAGCAGACTGAGGCAATCAATCATATTCAGCCCCGCTGCTGCCTCCCGCGGATGACAGTTGGCGACGTGCTTTCTCACATCCAGCAGGAATATGCTACCCATTGCATTCGTTGTCTGATATATGTCCTCACTTGTGCTGGCCTCACAACAGGGTGCTATCACTCACAGGGGTCACTTGAAGACAGCCATGTTGCGTTTTGTAAAGGACCCCATTCGTCAGCTCTTTCTGATGCAATGTCGAACGTGACTGACTGAAAGGGAACGTCTAGGTTACATATGTAACCCTCGTTCCCTTAAAGCTGCAGTAGGTAACTTTTGTAAAAATATATTTTTTACATATTTGTTAAACCTGTCATTATGTCCTGACAGTAGAATATGAGACAGACAATCTGTGAAAAAATCACGCTCCTCTGGCTCCTCCCAGTGGTCCCATTGCCATTTGCAGAAAATCCATCGCTCCCGGTAAGAAACAACCAATCAGAGCTGCGGTCCGTAACTTTGTTTGTGTTCAAAATGTAGAAAAATGTATATGATAAGCGAGTACACCATGAATCCATTTTCCGAACCGTGTTTTTAGCTTGTCCTGAATCACTAGGGTGCACCTATAATAAGTGTTTATATTCTGACTATTTTAGATTGCTTCGGGGGTACCGCGGCGGAGTAACCCAGTACCTTTGTGATTCTTTATAGACATAAACAGAGAGAAGTAGTTCCGGCTACGATGTTCTTCCGCAAGACGCAAGCAGTTCTGTTTATTAACCGCAAGAGCGTCAAAAGTTACCTACCGCAGCTTTAAGGAGAGAACAGAGACATTACATTCCTTTGGCACATTGCTGTTCCGCTGAATGGTCGAGTCAATTGGCTCGACTTCTCAGCGAATACTTGAATGCGTGTCGTATGCACTACTCTTTATATACCCACAGTGGGGCAGAGCTTGCGATGCAAATCACTCAGAACAAGGTACACCGTGTACCGTTGGCTCGTTTTGTTTCCAATCGAAGGAGATTGGGATCTTGAGTGAGACCCCATTTGTCAGTCTCTTTCTGACGTAACATCTCCATTCCCTCTTTTTGTCTCAAATCTAGAAATTTTGTGTAATGTGATAATCATGGATTATTATGTGTAAAATTGCAAAAATATCATTCATTCATGCATGACAGCGATTTTATCCTAATCCACTTCAATAAAGAAAACTATACATACTATTTTTGTCATGAGCATCCAGGTGTGGGGGCACTGCGGTGCAAATTCCACTCGTTTAGTATGTTAACTCAAAGATTTGTTGAAAAAATATAAACATTGGAGGCCGGTGATCTACGCGTAAAGTCTTTGAAATCCATTCTGCATCATATAGCATCATATAGGCACCATGACAAAAAGAACACAAGGCAGTTTAATTGATTTTGGATTTACTAAGAAATTGTGTAGTGATAATGTTAATAGCATGACAGATTCACCTGCTGCAAGCCCTATTACCACCACTCCCAGCTGGGTGGCAATGCAAGAAGAAGCAGAGAAGAAGGGGGTTGGGGCTCAGGGATGTCCCCCCTCTGGTGCAATCCCTCATTCTTTATGTAAGAAAGACATGGCAAAAATAGCATTTTTATTTTTGTGTGAAAAAAAGCATTACCTACTTAAGTAAAGGATAACTTTAATGCAAGACATGGAGGCCAATTACCTTCACAGAGTTCATTAAAAGCTAGCCATGCATTATCCTGCTTATACCACGATAATTTTCCAGTATTGAAAAATGATGGTTATTTTTGTCAGTTATGCCTTGTTAGGTCTATCATTCTGCCTGCTTCAAATCAGACGCACAGATTAAATATCACAATATTCATTTGAATTAATTATTGATTGATAGATCAACGAATGGAGAGAGAGAGAGAGAGAGAGAGAGAGAGATTCATGACAGTTTCATGAATGAATTTCCTGCGTTTGTGCGTCTCAAACAATGAACAATATCTACAAACAATGAAGCTGTGAGTTGACTTAAACAGCAGTTTTATGTTTTAGATGCCTTATATGTGTGATAATTCAGGTCCATTACAGTTTTTTAATATGTCACCCAACATTAGCCTTCAACTCTTTTTTTCATTTCACTCTTCACAAGGAGTGAATATGGAGGGTAATAGCTTTGACTCACTATTAGCTCAAAGTCAAACACCCAATCTTTACTTTGATCTTTTTTTTTTTTTTTTTTTCTGGGTCAGAGTTATTAAATATTTACCTCCTGGAAATGTTTCTTATTTTCAGCACACTGCAAAGCGAACTACATTATTACTTTTATCTTTTACTTCTTTGCTTAAAGACCCTATGAAATGCCTTGATGAGAGCAGTTTCTTTTCTGTCACAACATATTTCTTGATGGAACAGGAAGTTGGCCAAGGACATACCAAAGACTTCAACCCCTTTTATTTTTTTTAAACAGACCATATCTGCATTTCCCAATTGCATGATCCTGTAAACTCTTGCTGGTATTGCCACAACTACATCATTTTAAAGGAACAGTGTTGGAGAAAGTTACTTTACAATATTGCGTTACTCCTTAAAAAAGTAACTAATTATGTTATTTAGTTACTTTTTGTGGAAAAATGTGTTACGTTACTTTTGCATTACTTTTTAAATATGAGCAGGGCTTGATTCTTTTTTTTATATAAGAATTTATAAATATAAATATAACTATAAATATAAAAGCCCTTTTACACCAAAAAGTGTAATGAATAAACCTAAAAAAAAGTAAATTCACGTCTGTATATAGTATAAAAGAGGAGATGAAGCTTCAACACTTATTAGTATGGTTGACTGTATCATCAAATGTCAGCAGCAAAGACAATAGTTAATAAAATGGGATTGGATACATTTGTGTTATTTATCATATTTAATTACTGCATATTCTGAGTTTGCATTTCACTGTTTTTTTTGTTTTTGTTTTTTGTTTTGTTTTGCGAGTGGGATGAATCAATGCACATTCAAATTAAGTATAGAACTACTGTACATCATGTTCACACAGAGCACACAATGCCCCTGTACTTACAATTTCTTCCAATATGGGGACAGGAGACTCATCTGTCAGTAGATGGGAAAACAAAGTAACTGGCATTACTTTTTTGAAAAAAGTAACTCAGATATGTCCTTGAAAATGCTTTACTTTACTAGTTACTTGAAAAAAAGTAATCTGATTACATAGCTAGCGGTACTTGTAATGTGTTACCCCCAACACTGCAAATGTCCATTAAAAAATATGCCATGTACTACTGAAGATTTTAATTTATGAAATTAAATTAATCATGGGTGACTGCTAATTACAGTTGCTTAAAAAATCCTTTTGTGTAATGCTTCATCCATGTAACTAGGTCAACTAACTGGCCAATCAAAATTTACTGAGTTAAGTCTGTCATACATAAACTGCATCCCAATTCAAATGCCTTGTCGCACACGAAATCCATACTATCTCCGGAGCAATATTCAAGGCTTAGTCTATCCCATCATGCATCATGTTCTGGAAATAAATTGAGGAACTTTTTGCCAAGATTTTACGTTTTTATGTTACAAGAAGTGATGTAAACCTTTCTAATGTATGTTAAATATTAATAATAATTAATTTTGTTAATAATAACATTTTGTTAATAAAACATCACTTTGTACAACATTTGTAACTACTTTTTACCACTAAATTAGAAGCACCACAAAATTAAATTGTGTCATCTGTTATAGTAAGTACTGAACAGATCTTTAGAAGTTGATTTTAAAATGCAAAGTATTGAAAATAAAAATAAAGCTCTGTAAAAACTTGCATTTTTACAACAGCATAAATGTGTCCCATCTGGTAATGAAAAGTTCTACATACATTTGTGGTCTTCATGCTCACTTGGACCAAATAAAGGGAAATACCTCATATAGTGGTCAAGTGCATAGACCCCAAGTGCGTTTATTTGGACAAGGCAAAAGACTCCTTCCTTTGAAGGATGCAGAGATCTTTTGAGAAGTCACGGAAACCTTTCCAGTGTATGTTAAATATTAATAATAATTAAAGACTTCTTATAATTTGGTAGTAAAACAATTTGTTACATGTTTTATTGGTGCAAATGAGTAGTGGTGATATTTATTTTGTATAACAATTGCAACAACTTTTTACCACTTAATTAGAAGCACCACAAAGATAAATTGTGTCATCTGTAAAGCGCGCTCTTTAAAAAAAAAAAAATATATATATATATATATATATTGACCAGGTTTGAGGTGGTCTATGGCGCAGTCTATTTTCTGCCTATTTTCTATCTTCAGCTCCTAGCAATGTGCCAGCAATGCGCCTGAACACACCTCTTTTTTTAAATCAGCATGCCCATGGGAGCACAAATGGGTGCAAATTCATTTCCGAATTAAACGACGTGGCGCTGGACGGGAAAATGCGAACGGCGCCGGACTGAAACTAGCAAACACACCTGTGCTGCACCTTGCATCGCATTGCGCCAGGTGTATGATAGGACCCTAAAAGGCAAATAATGCTTTCACTGTAAATTTATGTTTTAATATTTATTAGCTTTATACAAGAGTAAAAAAAAAAAAAAACTCTTCTTCTGACAAAAGATTCTCATTTAATGCAAAAAGTAATCATTCACTTGCTTTTTTAAATGACATTTTACTTAAATAAATTACTGTATGCTGCCAATGCTGTGTTGCTCCATCTTGTTTATGGTTGCTTGAACTCAGCTGACCATGGCTACTGCAATTTTCCTCTCAGTATATTTACAATAAAATGAAATCAGATATCAAATACCACTGCCTCCTTTCGTTTTCATTTAAACATAATGTGTTTCGGGGTTTATTCAACATTTCAGTTCCATAATGGCCACAAATCTGGGTTTTAGAACGGTAAAAGCTTTCAATGTAGTGAGGTGTTGTATCGAGTCACATCATCATCCTACACCGATCAAAGCGTATATACCCCTCTGTATTAGCATTTAAAAAAACATGTTCATGTGAACTTTATTCTTGAAATATATGGCACCATATTAAGCAGTGTGGAGTATCTGTGCTCATGAAATGTTCTGAAACGCCTGCGTATCTGTAAAATCTGCATTTTATTTACTTCATAGTGATAAGTATTCGAGCACCGCGTGAGTGCCATTAACAGGAGCCTAGTGTCCAGCTGACATGTCTGTTTATTCTCATGAACCGATTTTGGACAGGTTTCTGAAACAGAGTAATGGTCTACAGCGTGATCCACAGCTAAATATAGAAGTGTTGGTTATAACCAGTGGATATTTCGTACTACGTACTTTTTATAATAAATAAAATATGACACTGACCGCAAGGGAAAGAGGAGAATGAGGAGGAGGATGAGAAGAATGAGGAGGACGATAAAAAGGAAATGAAGAGAAGGAGATGAAGAATGAAGAGGAGGATGAGGATGAGGATGAGAAGGAAATAGAGAAGGATAAGAAGAATGAGGAGGAGGATGAGAAGAATGAGGAAGAGGCTGAGAAGGATATGGAGAAGGAGATCGAAAATGAGAAGAATAAGGAGGAGGATAAGACGGATGAGGAGCTGGAGAGAACACCCTTTGTTGCTATGGCGGCAGGGGACTGCTGCTACTTAAAATAACAGGGGACTTGTTATTCTCTCCTTCGCATTTTAGAGGGGATAATACCCCTCTCCTACTATGGGCTGCATCAAAGACCTCTCTGTAACATTATCTTTCTCTTTTGCAGGAAGGAAACAAGGAAACGCTACTCTCCCACCACTCATACCAAGCTCAGGGACATGCTGCTAGTTTGCGGTTCTTCCGCTGGAGAAAATACCCTTTGCTGCTATTACCAGCTACCTTAGTTATAGAGAAGCCCGCTATTCTCTGCCTCATTAGAATGGAGAATACCCCTTCGCTAGCCAGTAGGCTACATTAAGGATATATCAATAACACTCTTAATCTTTTCTCTTTGCAGGATTGGAACAAAGTTGGTTTTGGGGGGTTCTTCTTCAGGCCGTAATACCTCTCATTATTTTTTGGGGGTTAATGTTAAAGCTCTTGTATGTTTAATTATTCTGGAAGCAGGAACCATAAGGAAGAATAAGAAACCATACCGCCAAAGATAAATTGTGTTCAATAAACTCAAGTAAACTTGCCAAAGTGGTTCCTCAGAGTATAAATCCTCTCTTAGATCCTCTGCTATGGAATTTGTTCCACAAAGTTTAAGCTATCATTTCAATCATTCACCAAAAGGAGGCAGTAAAGCCTCAGTGTCAGTGGAAACATGTCTCAAGGATTCAAGCCATCAGTTCAATCATCCACCAAAAGGAGGCAGTAAAGCCACAGTGTCAATGGAAACACGTCTCAAGGATTCAAGCCATCAGTTCAATCATCCACCAAAAGGAGGCAGTAAAGCTACAGTGTAAACTGAGGCTCGATCTAAAGAAACCAGTTTCCAACAAAGCGGAACATAGGTTCATGCTCTGCTTCATAAACCTCAACAAACCAATCACACCACATAGCATACACTGGAAACGGCTATGGTTTCCACGCAGGAGTCCATACATCATGATTTTCTCACTATTATGCAAAGGCAAACCGACATAACTGCTTTGCTAGTACAGCAGCAGTCTTCACTATCATTACCCCCAAAGGATATACCAACCTTTGATGGAGACCCTCTCGAGTACAGAACAATCATTAGAGCATTTGAAAATGGAGTAGAAGGAAAGGCTGCTAGCAATCAAGATTGCTTGTACTTTTTAGAGCAGTACACCAAAGGGCAACCTAAGGAGCTGGTCAAGGGCTCAACACATGTGGTCAACACATGCCACCTGAAAGGGGGTATCAAAGAGCTAAGACACTTCTTCAGAAATGCTTTGGAAATGAACAAAGAATTGCCACAGCTTACATGGAGAAAGCTCTGGGATGGTTACCAGTGAAAGCAGAAGAAGTCAAGGGCTTGCAAAGCTTTATTTTGTTTCTACGGGTTTGTTGTAATGCAATGGAGGACATTAGCTACATGACAGAGATGAATATGCCATCCAATATGCGTGCTATAATTTTGAAGCTACCATATAAACTGAGGTAAAGGTGGAGAAACACTGCTTATGACTTGCAGGAGAGGCATTGTCGTCAAGCAGGTTTCAGTGACATTGTCAGTTTTCTTGAGAGGCAAGTATCTATTGCCTCTGATCCACTCTTTGGAAATATTCAGGATGCATCCATTTTACCATCAAAATATCATGTTGGCCATAAAGTCCCCCAGGTTCGCTTCAAGGGAAGGGGAAGCAGTTTTGCTACCTCTGTGGAAGCTTTTACTACTGGAAACACACATCAAGTGTTAAAAGAGAAAAATTTAACTGATAAGTCAACAAAGGTGACTTATCTGCTGTGTGAGGAGGGTCACAGAGTGCTGTCCCAGACTAGAGAAGAAGCTGCACAGAGAGAAAATAGATTTTCTAAAAGTGAAAGGTGTTTGTTTTGGGTGTTAGACTGTTGGATACATGAGCAAAGACTGTCATAGACGTGTATCTTGCATGTTGTGTAACCTGAAACATCCTACCTGCCTCCATATTCATTCAAAGGAAAGGAAATCAAGCCAGAGGACACTCACCAACAAACAAGTCATGTAGTTTCTCCTAAGACTTGTGGCCATATAGGGGCCGGTGTGCAAGACTGTGTTTTGCCAATTGTGCCTGTACAAATCAATCAATCAATCAATCAATCAATAAATCACCTTTATTTATATAGTGCTTTAAACAAAATACATTGCGTCAAAGCACTGAACAACATTCATTTGGAAAACATTGTCTCAAAAATGCAAAATGATAGTTAAGGCAGTTCATCACTGAATTCAGGTATGTCATCTCTGTTCAGTTTAAATAGTGTCTGTGCATTTATTTGCAATCAAGTCAATGATATTGCTGTAGATGAAGTGACCCCAACTAAGCAAGCCAGAAGGCGATAGCGGCAAGGAACCGAAACTCAATCGGTGACAGAATGGAGAAAAAAACCTTGGGAGAAACCAGGCTCAGTTGGGGGGCCAGTTCTCCTCTGACCAGACGAAACCAGTAGTTCAATTCCAGGCTGCAGCAAAGTCAGATTGTGCAGAAGAAGAATCTGAAATCAGTCTTGAAATCAAGGCTGTAAAAGGTAGTAAGATACTGAAAACCTATGCGTTTTTAGATCCCGGCAGCACAGCCACCTTCTGCTCTGAGCGACACAGGAGGGAACTAAAAGTGAGAGGAAAAAATGCCAAGATCCTGTTGAGAACCATGAGTCAAGAAAAGTTTGTCGACAGTCATGTCATCTCAGGACTGGAAGTATCTGCACTCAATGGTAATACTTTCTTTGAATTGCCTGATGTGTTTACACAATATGTGATGCCTGTGACTCGTGATAACATTCCACGACAAGAAGAGCTAAGTGCCTGGCCACATTTACACTCTGTGGAAATTCCTGTCATCAATGCGGATGTGGAGCTATTGATTGGAACCAACGTTTCAAAAGTAATGGAACTATGGCAAGTGGTAAACAGCAATGATGGAGGACCTTATGCTGTCAGAACCCTATTGGGATGGGTTATTAATGGACCACTAAGAGGAGGTAATGAGACTGGAAGCAGCTACCCTACTAGTACAATCAACCGAATATCTATTGCTAACATAGAGGAACTGTTGGTGAAGCAATGCAACAGTTCAGTTGAACTCTGCAATGGTCATTACAGCATGAGACTACCTTTCAGGGAGGAACATGTTATCATGCCCAACCACCGTCATGTTGCTGAACAAAGGGCCCTCTGTTTGAAAAGGAAATTGGAAATCACCTGCTTTCTCGACTTCGTCAGTGGTATTGTATTACCAGCGCAAATGCTGCTGCTAGAAAGATTCTTTCATCTTGCCTCATTTGTAGACGTTTTAGAGGGAGGCTGGGTGAACAAAAGATGGCAGATTTGCCAAAAGACAGAATTCAACCTGACCTCCCACCATTCACAAGTGTGGGTGTTGACTACTTCGGGCCTTTTGAAGTGAAGAAAGGCCTCAGCTTTATAAAGCGCTATGGTGTTATCTTTACCTGTATGGCCAATAGGGCAGTGCATTTGGAAATGGCATATTCATTGGATACCAGTTCTTGCATCAATGCACTACGCAGATTCATATCTAGAAGAGGCCAGGTATCGCACATCAGATCAGATAACGGAACTAATTTTGTTGGTACAGAACGTGAGCTGAGAGAGGCTCTGTCTGCTCTTAATCACCAAAAAATTCAAAAGGCATTACTTCATTCAGGAGTGAAATGGAGCTTCAACACTCCTAGTGCATCACATCATGGTGGAACATGGGAACGAATCATTCGTATGGTCAGACAGGTGCTGAACTCAGTCCTTCATCAGCAAAGTATGGATGATGAGGGATTACAGACTCTTTTATGTGAGGTGGAAGCCATATTGAATGACCATCCAATCACTAAATTGTCAAATGATCCTAATGATCTGGAACCCTTGACCCCAAATCACATCCTCTTGTTGAAAGGCAAACCTGCACTCCCACCTGCGCTTTTTGAGAAGAGTGATTTATACACAAAACGACGTTGGAGGCAAATTCAGTTCTTATCGGATCTCTTCTGGCACAGATGGATCCGGGAGTACTTACCTCTGTTACAGGAACGACAACGGTGGTCTAAGGGCAAGAGAAGCTTCATCATTGGAGACATAGTCATTGTGGCAGACTCTACTGCCCCTCGTGGATCCTGGATGTTAGGGAAAGTACTGCAGACCTTTCCTGACCCACAAGGACTTGTGTGGTCTGTTAAAGTCCAGACCAAATGCAACATTCTGGAGAGACCAGTCACAAAGATTTGTCTTCTGCAAGAAGCGGGATAAAGATTGATGTATACATGGACATTATGAACTAAAAGCCCATGTGCATGATGGATATTTTATTGGCTCCATTGTTTGTATGGTGTATGTAATTGTTACATTGTTATAGAGTAACAATCAGTGTTGTAGCCAATTCTGATGTGTTATGTTTTTTGTTGGTGGTAAGTTGCATGGGGGTGACGTTCTTCCACCTGCACACTAGGGGGCATAGGCATGGCATTATGCTAGTTGTGGAGGCTATATGAGTAAGACACAGGTGAATCAGCAAGTGGGAATTACGATCAGGAGAAGCCACATAGTTTTTCAACCTTGCATGCGTGCAGGTGTGGTTTGATCATCTTCAGCTATTGGCACTATGTTTAATGTTGCATACGTATGAGCTCAATTGACATCAGCAATGCAAGCAGCAGTGTTTGTAAGTAATTATATTCTTCATTAAATAAAGTGTTAATTGAGTGCCATGAGAGACCTGATTTCTTGCACCATTACGCGTTGGAGACAACTTCAAATTCCCTCAAGTGTTTTTTTTTTTTTTGTGGTACGATCGCCACTACACTAAACTCTGGAATAAACTACCTAACATTGTTCAGGAGGCAGACACACTCTTGCAGTTTAAATCTAGATTAAAGACCCATCTCTTTAACCTGGCTTACACATAACACACTAATATGCTTCTAATATCCAAATTCGTTAAAGGATTTTTAGGCTGCTTTAATTAGGTAAACCAGAACCGGGAACACTTTCCATAACCCATTAGAAAAATGGCATCTACGCTAACATTAGTCTGTTTCTCTCTTATTCCGAGGTCACTGTAGCCACCAGATCCAGTCTGTATCCAAGTCAGAGGGTCACTGCAGTCACCTAGATCCAGTGAGTATCCAGACCAGATGGTGGATCAGCACCTAGAATGGACCTCTACAGCCCTGAAAGACAGCTTGATTGTAAATGATTGCACAGATACTATTTCAACAGAACTGAGATGAAGACATCACTGAATTCAATGATGAACTGCCTTTAACGGTCATTTTGCATTATTGACACACTGTTTTCCTAATTAATGTTGCTCAGTTATATTTATCCTGTAGATTATTCTAGAGTTTAGGGGCCATATAGGAAAAGGATGTAACGTGGCCAACCAGCCATATGTTCTCAATGTAAGATGGATTGAGTAGGATCTATCTAACAAAAAAAGAGGAACAATAAAAATTGATAAAGCCGTAGGATAAATAGCGAGTTGAATCTAGGTCATCTGCCTTCTTTTTGGAATAGCATTAATGCATGATCATTGTAAGTGGCCTAGTTCTTTGATGTGCTGGACATTTTGAAACCAAGCTGTCTCAGAAACTTGACTTACATATTAGGAACAAACACATACCTCTAGCTATCTAATGACCATGAAGCCAGAATGTCAGAAAGCGACCCAATGGAAATGACTGTCAACTTTTCTGTGGGCTACACGTTTAAAAGCCCCTTTTTTTTTCACACACTGAGTTTTGGAATCCTGCAATGACCCATAAACCCTATACCTACACATAAATCATTACCTTTATGAGTTAGCAAATGCAAATTATATCAGTAGTCAATGTCATAATCATAAATTTCAATTAATGACACGTGTGCACACAAATAAATGTAAGCTTTAAATTATAATGTATGTACTGTACATATTAGATATAGGAATCTATAATAAAGTATGACACTAGCCAGCACAGTGGCTCAGTGGGTAGCATTGTTGCCTCACAGCAAAAAGGCCCCTATTATTTAGGGTTAATAAAATAAATAAGAACTCCATTCTTTCACCGATGGAGTTTCGGTTCCTTGCCACTGTCGCCTCTGGCTGGCTTAGTTGGGGTCACTTCATTTACAGCGATATCGTTGACTTGATTGTAAATAAATGCACAGACACTATTTAACTGAACAGAGATGACATCACTGAATTCAATGATGAACTGCCTTTAACTATCATTTTGCATTATTGACACACTGTTTTCCTAATGAATGTTGTTCAGTTGCTTTGACGTGATGTATTTTGTTTAAAGCGCTATATAAATAAAGGTGACTTGACTTGACTTGTTTGGTGGGGTGAGCCGCGAGTTGAAAAAGGTTGGGAACCACTGCAGTAAACATTATTTTTTGTGTACTTCAACAGAGTATATCTGAGAACTTACTTAAACTGCATCCTTTAACCACCCACTGTAATAAATGTATGTTCTAGTCTGTGTTGTGCTTTGGTGAGAGAGCACAAAAGTCTCTCTCTGGTATTTAAAAAAAATAAAAATAAAAAGAGAAATAAACAAAAGGTTGGGATAATAAAATAAAATTAAACAATAGTACACACCAAATATTAATAAACTGTAAAATGTATCTTTACCTTTTTAATTCAACTTTGCACTCAAATTGCTATTTTAATAGTAAGCATTTTAATAGAAAAAAAGGGTACAAAGTAGTGTTATATGAAGTCTTTGTATTTAAATGCAAACCACATTAGAGACGGCAACAGTTCTACAGTATGTGCTTTTAATATGACCAATTATTTATTTCAGTATACAGAAATACTTTATAACTGGTGTTATTTGAGACAGTTTGGAATCATTCTCCTTTCTAATGCAGTTAAAAATAGGGGAAAAGGAGTGCACATGCACAGTTGTGATATACTGATCTCACACCTCTATAAGAAGAAAAAAAGTATGGAGCTTATTGCTACACAGATGATTTGAAAAAAAAAAAATAATAATAATAAAAGTGTTAATAAAGTTTATAGAAACATTGTTTGGGTTTTTTCCTTCTCCAAAAATCTGTGCTCTTTAGAAGATTTTTTGCACCTCAGGAAAATGATTTCTCACACAACTGAGAGAGAGAATCTGGTATTCTTCCTAAGTTAATACAGTCACATAGGTCTCATTTGTCCCTTAGGGATCCAAAAATCCCCTCACAAAACAAAAACACACACAACGACCTGTTCTGATCAACATTAACCTCCTCCAGCTCCTGAATTACTGTTTGTAGCATCTCAAAGGCAACATCCACAGGGCTTATGTCAGCCTACAGTTAGACAACACACAAAAGCCCCTTCAAGGCAAACACAGCCCTACAGAGGCTATGTGAGCAGAGAACAGAAGCATCTGTGGCAGGCAGTTCTTCCACAAGTCTGCAGAGACATAAAGGAACTGAAAGCTCTAAGTGGACTGTGGGCCTTAATGAGTCTCTGGGTTGATGGGTACTCTCAGGCACGTTTGTCAGGTATGTACAAACTCATGTGGGGTGACTGATGGATGCTACTGGGCCCAGAATGCACTGCACAGGGAATTTAGTTGAATGACACTCTTATGATGTCAAGTGTATTTCTTGGCACTGCACTTTACTGTCAAAATCAGTGAGGAGATCTGTGTATGCGTGAACTCCTGGAAAGTACTGTACAGAATGAAGGCTGAATAAAATATGACACAATAGTTGTGTAGCACTTCAGAACTCTGGACAAGCCATCAAATCATTGTGGCAATATTTAATGGACTTAATGAGATAAATGAAGTTATTCTGTTGTTATTCATATATATATATATATATATATATATATATATATATATATATATATATATATATATGAAGAGTTTGGTTCCAAAACGCAATACATCCATTTTGATTAATTTGAGTAAAAAATGTGTTTCTTTACCAAGAAAGTGGCAAGATGAATACCACTATATATATATATATATATATATATATATATATATATATATATATATATATATATATATACACACACACATACAGTACAGACCAAAAATTTGGACACACCTTCTCATTCAAAGAGTTATCTTTATTTTCATGACTATGAAAATTGCAGATTCACACTGAAGGCATCAAAATATGAATTAACAGATGTGGAATTATATATGGAAATGTATACATAACTAAAAAGTGTGAAACAACTGAAAATATGTCATATTCTAGGTTCTTTTAAGTAGCCACCTTTTGCTTTGATTACTGATTTGCACACTCTTGGCATTCTCTTGATTCTCTCTTGGCATTCTCTTCTGTCTGCGGTCCAGCTCACCCTTTAACCATCTCGATTGGGTTCAGGTCCGGTGACTGTGGAGGCCAGGTCATCTGGCGCAGCACCCCATCACTCTCCCTCTTGGTCAAATAGCCCTTGATGCCTTCAGTGTGACTCTACAATTTTCATAGTCATGAAAATAAAGAAAACTCTTTGAATGAGAAGGTGTGTCCAAACTTTTGGTCTGTACTATATATATATATATGAAGAGTTTGGTTCCAAAACGCAATAAATCAATTTTTATTAATTTGAGTAAAAAATGTGTTTTTACTTTACCAAGAAATTGGCAAGATGAATACCACTATATATATATATATATATATATATATATATATATATATATATATATATATATATATATATATATATATATATATGAGCCATGTTAAGTGTTTATGTTTTTCTATGGGAGGAAAACATTTAGCGAGAGACTTCAAGCGCAAGCGCTAGCATGTTTCTAGCATGATTAGCATGCGACTAGCTTGTTGCTATCATGAATAGCATGTTGTTAGCATGTCACTAGCATGTTTCTAGCATGATCAGCATGCTGCTAGCATGTTGCTAGCATGATTAGTATGTTGGTAGCATGTTTCAAGCATGGTTAGCATATTGCTAGCATGTTTCTAGCATTACTAACATGCGACTAGCATGTCGTTAACATGTTTCTAGCATGATTAACATTCTTGGCTCAATTTGAGCAATCTGCAATGTAATGATTTTTAATATTATTTTTTAAGAAAACTGAAAGTCAAGTCAGTCTGAAAAGATATAGCTCACCAAGTCAGAACAGTCTGAAAGTCTAACCCGAGTTTGGAGTTTGTAGAGTTAAAGCTCTAGGAGGAGTTAGAGTTGAAAATTTTGGGTCAGAAGAAGAAGAAGAAGAAGAATGGATTTAAATAGGATTTCAGTAAGTTGGCTTTCTCAAGCCAACTTAATGATCATGAAAGTGTCTTATTTTGTTTAAATCCTCTTTATCCATGTGATGCTTGGTGTGAGGAACAGATCCAAATTCAAAACATTTATCAGCTATATGTATTCACGCGGGCCAGATGTGGGCCGGATCTGGGCCAACACTATGAAACTAGAAAGAACGCAGAATACTAGTGTGCGCATTTACCACAGTGTGGATTTCAGAAAGTGCACAAAGATTCATGTGCACACTTACCATAGCATGGATTTTCAAATACTGTTCTAAGGAGGGGCTCTCGTGGCACTCTGATAGAGCAGCTCATAGATGGAATGGTGCATCTCAAAACAGTATGTTTGAGAGTCATCAGCTCGATCTGTGGGAATAATTATGGAGCGCTATGGAGAAAAAACAGAGAACTCAGTCTCATATGAGAGGAGAACTCTGAATTCAGAGTAGGGCACTCATAGGCGACCCTTCTTGGGAAATTGCCCAAATAGCCCCTCATGTTGAGGGAAGCGATGCTTGAAGTGTATAAACAAATACACACTGGCTGAATGGAGCCCAAAGAACCAGGGTCTAATCATCTCAAGAAAGGGAACGAAGCAGAGTGCGTAACCCTTACCGTACAGGATTTTAGAAAGTGTGCAAAGTGTACATGTGCACACTAACCACCATGTGGTTTTCAGAAAGTACACAGAACTTAGCGTGTGTACCTAAAGGTTCCTAAGCATTGCAGAGGTGCTGAATCGCACAGGAGAGGCAAGATCAAATTTTACAAACCTCTGGAAAGGGGAGCATTGTCTGAGGCAGCATTTACAAGAAGACTTCTGTAACTGCCACCTCCACTTCCTGCTGGATGCAACAGTAAAACTAAGCGGCCAGAAAACCCTTCAGGGTGACCTGGCCGGACATCCATGGAATTCCCTGCAGTGCTGTGCCAGGCCTGATAATCAAGGAGGCTCCCGCAGAAACCTGTGAGCTGCCTACGCCCCTATTAGGTGTAGGCTGGGGCTCGCAACAAATAGTTCCACTCACCATTGTCAAAGCACTACCTAACTGGGTGAGACTGGATAACATTGGAAAAACGTACCTGTTCTGCTTGGAACAGGGACGCTGCGGAAGCCCCATCCTTCCCGAAGGAGGTCTCGGGAGCAAATACACATATAGCATCCGTTTAGTTGTATATTGAGAAATTTGAGGTGATTAAGAACCTCTTGGGAAGGCAGAAGTCTGATGGGGAAACACAGGCTCTAAGGCTATACCTTGGACTATATGCATATAAGTACCGCTTAGGTCTCAATATGGAACCCAGCCTTCCATGGTTCTCAAGGATTCATGATGAAGGCCAGGCGCTGGAGGTTCTGCCACATCATGCTGCCTAGGGTGATGGAGGATCTCAAAAGGGTCTACAGTATGGACACTCTAAAGGCAGTTTTAACAAGCCAACACTAACCAGGGCCTCTCGGTGCCACTACCTGTTTGAGGTGAAAACACAGGAGGATACCGGCTATACACAAAGGTTATAGAACCCAGTGAACATGTAAAAATATCTGTCAGTGAGGCGCCAGGAGCCAGCGCCCAGGAGGATGCAATGCGTCTAGTTGAGTGAGCTTGCAACCTGAATGGGCAGGGCACACGCTCTGCCTGACAAGCGAGGGTTATGGCATCAACAATCCAGTGGGCCATCCTCTGCTTAGAGACGGCATTCCCCTTCTGCCGGCCTCCATAACAGACAAAGAGCTGGTCTGAGGTCCTGAAGCTTTGTGTCTGGTCGACATAGCATATCAATGCTCGGACGGGACAGAGCAAAGCCAGGGATGAGTCTGCCTCCTCCAGGGCCAGCGCTTGCAGGTTCACCACTTGGTCTTTTAAGGGTGTAGTGGGAACCATGGGCACGTTGCTGGGCCTGGGCCTTAGGATTACCTAGGAGTCAGCCGGCCCAAACTCTAGGCATAAATCGTCGTCAGAAAACGCATGCAGGTCCCAACCTTCTCTTGATGGAGGCCAGTGCAAGCAGGAGCAGAGTTTTCAATGAAAGAAACTTTAGCTCAACTGAATGCAAAGGCTCAAATGGGCCCTGCTGTAGTGATTTAAGCACTAGAGTCAGGTCCCAAGAGGACGCGACGCAACTCTCCATGCCCTCCTGGGACCCAGAGATAGAGAAAACTGCTCTCTCATCGAGATTTCCAGATTCTCTGCCTGGCCCTCCTCCTTCATCAGACAGTTCTCCCTCTGATGCTGAGATCGACATATGGTTTGGGGGTGGCCCACTGGATACTGCTGGTACACTCTTTAAAGAGGACTCAGCGTGTTCCATGGGTTGCTCCACTGGATCGGAGGTGCAAGAGGAGTGATGGTCCCCAGAGGGTGGGTTCCCTGCAAGGGACGACGCTTCCGAGAGTGTGCTGAACTTGTAGTTCACAGCAGACATGGATGAGCAGAACGATATTAATGCTCGGCTCCAAAGCGAAAAGCTGGTATGCATTGCACCTACTGCCTTCTTGTACTCACGCTGAGATCAGCAGAAGCTGGATGCAATAATTGAATGTCAATGTGCATTGGCTCATTTAGTTTACACTCTAAGTAGATTGGTCTATCGAAGCGAGAGTCACTGACTGAAAGGGAACTTTTGTTCTTAATGTATTCTGCTTTGACTATTTTCAGTTTTGCACTATTTTCATTCTATGCGCAATGCTGCAGTCATTTTGACAATACAAATGTAAAAATAGATTGCAGTAAAAATAATCTGCCGGGAGACATCATGTAGGCCTAATCATTTTTAGTTTCATTATTGTGCAATTCCAACATTATTGATGAGACATTCAGTCAAAACCTGAAATATAAATTTTCACAGAATGTATTCATTACCAATATACTGAATCATCTCTTTATGTTTTTTTTAATCCCAAACAGAGTCCAGACATCAGAAAAGTATCCGTCTATGAACATGTTTTATAGGCTATTTTAAATTGACAAGTAAGACCACAGTTTGTAAGAAACAACACATTTTAAAGTTTTCCACAAGTTCATCAAACAACCGCAGTAAGAATATTTCATCAAGCACGGTGAGTAATGGCTTCTCCTACAATTGTTATTTGCACCTCTTGCCACATGTACAGTTTATCTATCTCTGTCGCTGATGAGGGATTCACATGTGATAAATGCAGGGAAACAGTTAGGCTGACAGAGAAGATTTCAGAATTAGAGACACGCATCCAAACTTTAATTGAGGACAGTAAGAATGTTAGGGCTCTAGATATGGCTTTGGATGCGTCTAGCTCAGGGACTCCTGTACATTGTCCGGTTCCAGCAGAGCCCCTGCAGCAGGGCAACTGGGTGACGGTGAGGCAGCGTAGTCGTGGGTCAAAACACCGCTCTTCTGTTCCGATCAAAACATTAAACAGGTTCTCCCCACTCAGTGATGCACCCACTGAGAAACCTGATGAAAGTGCTCTAGTTATTGGCGATTCTATTGTACGGAACGTGAATATAGAGACACCAGCCACCATAGTCAAATGTTTACCGGGAGCCAGAGCGCCTGACATCTTGGCAAATTTAAAAGTGCTGGCTAATGCTAAACGTAAATACAGTAAGATTGTTATTCATGCCGGCGCTAATGATGTTCGACTTCGCCAGTCGGAGATCACTAAAAATAACTTTAAAGAGGTGTGTGAACTTGCAAGCACGATGTCAGACACTGTAATATGCTCTGGTCCCCTCCCTGCTTACCGTGGTGATGAGATGCATAGCAGATTGTCATCACTCAATGGCTGGATGTCTAAGTGGTGCCCACAGAATAACATAGGTTATATAGACAATTGGACGAGCTTTTGGGGCAGACCTGACCTGTTTAAAAGAGATGGTCTTCATCCCTCCTGGGGTGGCGCCACTCTTCTGTCTAGAAATATGGCAAATAGTCTTAGTGTTTATACTTGACTAACTGGGGCCCAGGTCAGGAAGCAGACAGACTGGCTAAACCGACCGTCTGCTAGCTGCCTCCCGTCACAGAGGTCAGTTAATTCTCAGCACATAGAGACTCTTTCACCTAGATATCACACTATAGAGACTGTGTCTGTTCCACGAACTAGAAAATACAAAAAACGTCCAAACCAAGTTAAGGTTAACAATTTAATTGAGGTTCAACAAATAAAAAACAAATGCAATATGGATAAACAAATGATAAAGATTGGCTTATTGAATATCAGATCCATTTCTACGAAAACACTTTTTGTAAATAATATGATAACTGATCATAATATAGATGTGCTCTGCTTGACAGAAACCTGGCTAAAACCTGATGATTACATTATTTTAAATGAGTCCACCCCCCAAGATTATTGTTATAAACACGAGCCGCGTCTAAAAGGCAAAGGGGGAGGAGTTGCTTCAATTTATAATAACGTTTTCAGGATTTCTCAGAGGGCAGGCTTCAAGTATAACTCGTTTGAAGTAATGGTGCTTCATATAACATTATCCAGAGAAACCAATGTTAATGATAAATCCCCTGTTATGTTTGTACTGGCTACTGTATACAGGCCACCAGGGCACCATACAGACTTTATTAAAGAGTTTGGTGATTTTACATCCGAGTTAGTTCTGGCTGCAGATAAAGTCTTAATAGTTGGTGATTTTAATATCCATGTCGATAATGAAAAAGATGTATTGGGATCAGCATTTATAGACATTCTGAACTCTATTGGTGTTAGACAACATGTTTCAGGACCTACTCATTGTCGAAATCATACTCTAGATTTAATACTGTCACATGGAATTGATGTTGATAGTGTTGAAATTATTCAGCCAAGTGATGATATCTCAGATCATTATTTAGTTCTGTGTAAACTTCATATAGCCAAAATTGTAAATTCTACTTCTTGTTACAAGTATCGAAGAACCATCACTTCTAACACAAAAGACTGCTTTTTAAGTTATCTTCCTGATGTATCCAAATTCCTTAGCATATCCAAAACCTCAGAACAACTTGATGATGTAACAGAAACTATGGACTCTCTCTTTTCTAGCACTTTAAATACAGTTGCTCCATTACGCTTAAGAAAGGTTAAGGAAAACAGTTTGACACCATGGTATAATGAGCATACTCGCACCCTAAAGAGAGCAGCCCGAAAAATGGAGCGCAGCTGGAGGAAAACAAAACTAGAGGTATTTCGTATTGCTTGGCGGGAAAGTAGCATATCCTACAGAAAAGCATTAAAAACTGCTAAATCTGATTACTTTTCTTCTCTTTTAGAAGAAAACAAACATAACCCCAGGTATTTATTCAATACAGTGGCTAAATTAACGAAAAATAAAGCCTCAACAAGTGTTGACACTTCCCAACACCACAGCAGTAATGACTTTATGAACTACTTTACTTCTAAAATCGATACTATTAGAGATAAAATTGCAACCATTCAGCCGTCAGCTACAGTTTCGCATCAGACAGTGCACTATAGACCCCCTGAGGAACAGTTCCACTCATTCTCTACTATAGGAGAGGAAGAATTGTATAAACTTGTTAAATCATCTAAACTTACAACATGTATGTTAGACCCTATACCATCTAAGCTCTTAAAAGAGGTGCTTCCAGAAGTCATAGGTCCTCTTCTGACTATTATTAATTCCTCATTGTCATTAGGATATGTCCCCAAAACCTTCAAACTGGCTGTTATTAAGCCTTTCATAAAAAAGCCACAACTTGACCCCAGAGAACTAGTTAATTATAGACCAATCTCGAATCTCCCTTTTCTGTCCAAGATACTAGAAAAGGTGGTATCCTCACAATTATATTCCTTCTTAGAGAAAAATGGTATATGTGAGGATTTCCAGTCAGGATTTAGACCGTATCATAGTACTGAAACTGCTCTCCTTAGAGTTACAAATGATCTGCTCTTATCATCTGATCGTGGGTGTATCTCTCTATTAGTTTTATTGGATCTTAGTGCTGCTTTTGACACAATTGACCACAACATTCTTTTGCATAGACTTGAACACTTTGTTGGCATCAGTGGAAGTGCATTAGCATGGTTTAAATCGTACTTATATGACCGCCATCAGTTCGTAGCAGTGAATGAAGATGTATCATATCGATCACAAGTGCAGTATGGAGTACCTCAAGGCTCAGTTCTAGGGCCGCTACTCTTCACGCTTTATATGTTACCCTTGGGAGATATCATCAGGAAACATGGTGTTAGCTTTCACTGTTATGCTGATGATACGCAGCTCTATATTTCCTCGCAGCCCGGTGAAACACACCAATTTGAAAAACTAATGGAATGCATAGTCGATATAAAAAATTGGATGACGAGTAATTTCTTACTGCTAAATTCAGAAAAAACAGAGGTGTTAATCATAGGGCCTAAAAACTCTACTTGTAATAACCTAGAACACTGTCTAAGACTTGATGGTTGCTCTGTCAATTCTTCGTCATCAGTTAGGAACCTAGGTGTGTTACTTGATCGCAATCTTTCCTTAGAAAGCCACGTTTCTAGCATTTGTAAAACTGCATTTTTCCATCTCAAAAATATATCTAAATTACGGCCTATGCTCTCAATGTCAAATGCAGAAATGTTAATCCATGCATTTATGACCTCAAGGTTAGACTATTGTAATGCTTTATTGGGTGGTTGTTCTGCACGCTTGGTAAACAAACTACAGCTAGTCCAAAATGCAGCAGCAAGAGTTCTTACTAGAACCAGGAAGTATGACCATATTAGCCCGGTCCTGTCCACACTGCACTGGCTCCCTATCAAACATCGTATAGATTTTAAAATATTGTTTATTACTTATAAAGCCCTGAATGGTTTAGCACCTCAGTATTTGAATGAGCTCCTTTTACATTATACTCCTCTACGTCCGCTACGTTCTCAAAACTCAGGCAATTTGATAATACCTAGAATATCAAAATCAACTGCGGGCGGCAGATCCTTTTCCTATTTGGCGCCTAAACTCTGGAATAACCTACCTAACATTGTTCGGGAGGCAGACACACTCTTGCAGTTTAAATCTAGATTAAAGACCCATCTCTTTAACCTGGCATACACATAACATACTAATATGCTTTTAATATCCAAATCCGTTAAAGGATTTTTAGGCTGCATTAATTAGGTAAACTGGAACCGGAACACTTCACATAACACCGTACTTTCTACATCATTAGAAGAATGGCATCTACGCTAATATTTGTCTGTTTCTCTCTTGTTCCGAGGTCACCGTGGCCACCAGATCCAGTCTGTGTCCAGATCAGAGGGTCACTGCAGTCACCCGGATCCAGTACGTATCCAGACCAGATGGTGGATCAGCACCTAGAAAGGACCTCTACATCCCTGAAAGACAGCGGAGACCAGGACAACTAGAGCCCCAGATACAGATGCCCTGTAAAGACCTTGTCTCAGAGGAGCACCAGGACAAGACCACAGGAAACAGATGATTCTTCTGCACAATCTGACTTTGCTGCAGCCTGGAATTGAACTACTGGTTTCGTCTGGTCAGAGGAGAACTGGCCCCCCAACTGAGCCTGGTTTCTCCCAAGGTTTTTTTCTCCATTCTATCACCGATGGAGTTTCGGTTCCTTGCCGCTGTCGCCTCTGGCTTGCTTAGTTGGGGTCACTTCATCTACAGCGATATCATTGACTTGATTGCAAATTAAAACAGACACTATTTCAACTGAACAGAGATGACATAACTAAATTCAATGATGAACTGCCTTTAACTATCATTTTGCATTATTGAGACACTGTTTTCCAAATGAATGTTGTTCAGTGCTTTGGCGCAATGTATTTTGTTTAAAGCACTATATAAATAAAGGTGATTGATTGATTGATAATATCAAATTTGGATACTATCTCTCTCGCTTCACTGTGGTTGTTTCCCGCTAGCGCTGCAATCTCAGGGCAACCCACAGATTTTGATCGACTGTGTGCATGCTGTTTACAAGTAGCAGCTATCAAAATGCAAACAAAACTCATGGCGTATTACCATATTACTAATTGCTGCACTGTAAAAAATTAAAGAGTATTATTTTACAATACATTACTGTAGTCAGAAATTAACTTTGAAATCAATGCATTCTGGATAATGTTCTTACAAATGACTGAATGAACAGCAGAATGATTCTAAAATCACAGTAATTAACTGCTTTTGTTTTACTGTGAACTCAAATTATAAAGTTGTCTTTATATGTGCCAGATTGAGGACTTTAGTTGTTTACTACTGTAATTGCTTTGGTGATTGGTGATTGTTTAGGTTCTTTCACCTTGCATGTATTGAGATATTGAGACACTGTTTTCCAAATGAATGTTGTTCAGTGCTTTGGCGCAATGTATTTTGTTTAAAGCACTATATAAATAAAGGTGATTGATTGATTGATTGATTGATTAAAGACTTTCTGTGATTTACAAATCACAAACCAGAAGCAAGGGTTGACCATTCTCAAAAAATTAAATAGGCCTATCAATTTTACTTAAATTTTCATTTTGTGTTTCAGAGGAAAATTCAATCAACATTAAGGATGTATCTTCTCTCCGTTATGGAACGTTCTGAAAGCAGAATTCATGCAAACACGTATAAAATGCTTTAAAAACTTTAACAGAGGGAATGTAATAGGGCTGCCCCCCAAGTAATATATGTATATATATTTAGTTACTAGTAGTTGTTCATTTAGGTCATTATTCAATTAATCACACGTTTAATTTAAATTAAAAAAATAATAAAAAATCAATTAAAACAGTGTACTCTATACATACTGACTGAATATATTCTGTGCTCAAGCACATGCATTAAGTTTGGCACAAAGCACAGGCAGAAGTGTCATGATTCTGCCCTCGTGTCCTTGATTTTTCCTAGTCTTGAGGCAGGATCATGACAGACCCGTGTTTTGTGTACAAGCACATGGCCTTGCCTTTGGGCCATGTGCTTGTGTTGTCTCGTTCCCTTGCCCCGCCCCCCTTGTTAACCTAGTCGTGTCTTGATTGTCCCATCTGTGCCACCTGTCGTGTCTTGATTGTTCCCCCTATTTAGATCTCCTAGTGTGCTCTGTCATGCGTCGGTTCATTGTTTCACACATGTATTCCTACTGGTCAGTCTTGTGAGAAGTTTACCCTTGTAACCCCCTTTGAGAAGTCTTTGTATTAACGTGAGTGTTTGTTTGTAGTTAGTGTTTAAGAGTTTGTTTTTTCATGTCAATCCTGTCCTGTTAAGTTGTTTTGTTTCTGACATAGCCGTTGTTTTCCCCCTCGTGGGTTTTTGTTTTTCCCCTTTTTGTAAATAAACCCCTTGTTTTGTGATTCCCTGTCTGCACTTGAGTTCCTCCTTGCAAACCTTGACAAGAAGTAGACTAATAATTGTGAAAAAGAGACATTTTAATTATTAAAAACATGTTTTCTTGTAGACTGCAAGATGACTGCAAGATTTATGGTGCTGACTCTTTCCACATGGACACGCCTTTAGAGAGAAATACAACCTTCACCGATTACATAATCAGGGAGTATTTGCTTTCATTTTGAATTACTTGAGAGAACTTGAATTTAAACTTGAAGGTGTTTTATTAATCCATCCATTCTTTTCAGTTTCAGTGATTTAGCTAAATTGTGACCAGGTTTAATTTATTCGTTTCTTGTTTTAGTAAGGCTTAAATAATGGTAGTGAAATTATAGAGTGCCTCGCGTTTTCCTAAAATAAAGAAAATAATTCATACAACGCAACAATTTCTTAATCAATGTACAAACAGATATAGTTTTTTTTTTTTTTTTTTTCTCAGATTAGTTATCTTTCAAAAATAAAGGACAGGGAACAAATAACAAAGTATGTGCCTGTCAAAAAATGAATGCTGTTTTATTAAAAGATTTTTAAATATAAATTCAAAATGTACATGTTACAAAAATAGGCCTAATATTTGAAAATATAGAAATTTTTAGCTCACTAAATAGGCTACCACTTTTAATGCTCCGATGAAAATTAAACCACCATTTATTTAGGATAACATAACTAATTGATTCATATTATAAAAATGTATACTGCACACCTGTTAAATGTTTCAAATCTAAAATATGGTGTAATACTGTATCGCTTAGAGTAAATATATGCACAGGGTCATAGGCTTGACATTTATCCAGCTTGAATTCATTGTAAGAAACAAACAGAATTTTCACCTGTTAATATTAAATATTTTAACTACAGTGCTTTTTTTTTTTTCATTTTTCCCGATTGCAGCCATCAAATATAGCACATCGGCGAGGCAAAGCTGACGTCAATTTTGACAATTTGCTTTGATGCGTTTGTTCGATATCTTGTGGTTAAAGCACCACTCAGCTGTAAAGAGCTGCAAATGCACTTTGCAGACGTGGCGTCTGTGCTCACAGCCGTAGAAAGCACACTCTGGTTGGCCACCTACTGTATGTTTACCAATAATTTCCTTCTCACTGGAAAACTTAAAAACCTAACATTTAAAATCATAATGATTAAGAACTTTTTCTGTCCCTTTCTCTCAATGTTCAGAAAGAAGACTTCTCTGTGATACTCATTTGATATGGAGTTTGTGGGATCTAGGCAACTGCTTCAAATGACTAGAAAAAATATGTACAGTATCTGATATCATAAAGTTGAATTTAAGTAGTCACAGAAACCAAACAATCATAAAATGTCTGACATATATTTTCTGCTTGAGACATTCTGATTTAAATGAGGTGTACAGTACACTGTGGTTCAGAAAAAAGGTCTTGCCAACAAGTTGATATTCTGAATTTTACATAATAAAAAAAAAAAAAAAAAAGTTTATGATTTTACAGTAGTTTGATTTAGAAATCCAGTTTTATTTTATCTCTCTGCTCCATTTTGTTGGAAAGAAACAAACGTATTGCTGTTCTACACAGCAGGTGCTTAATGCTAAATGAATGCATTCAGTGGGAGTCAGACTTTCTACTGGCTTTTCCCCTCTTTCAGAAGATTTTATTTTTCCAACATTAAGGTTTATGACATGAACACGCTGTCTGACACTTGCGTTTTGATGGTTGAGTGTAGCAAAGGCTGTAACAGTTTACAAAGTAATTAGCTACTGAAATCTACTTACATTTTAGTTTTAAAAGTAGTGCAATGAATTACATTTTAAATCAAAACATTAAATAATTTAACATACATTGTTTACAGTTTAAAAACATTCTCTGTCCTCTATAGTTTAAAAAGCCTGTAGATGTTTCTCTAGCATCAACATAATGGCTATGTTCTGAATAGTTGAGTAGCATATTTCTGCAGTATATAATTTGTAGAATGTGCATAGCATGGTATTTTTCTAAATGAAATGGATATCCAATGACATAAGCTACTACATTTGCCAAAATGTGCAGTACTGTATATAACAGAACACACTGTGCAGATTATACTGTCCCACAATGCCATGTGCTCAACATGACCTTCCACTTCCATGATAAATGAACTGGAAGCAATTATAGCTCCAATTTAACTGATGAAAAACTTTGTTAAATAATAGAAAATATTTTTGTAATTATCATATTAACACATTATATAGATAATTCAGCTGTCTACTGTTGAACATTGTTAGTAGACATAAATGTCTTTGAATGCTATTGTAGTGTGACAGATGCATAAAGAGTTCATTTGGAAAAGTACAAATATAATACAATAACCCCAACTCTAAGGGTTTTGCAACAAAAGTAAAAAAACTGATTTGATAATCAAAGTTAAACTGATTCGTGGGTGAGATCTATTAAAAATTTTAATACTGATTTATTAAAAGCCACTAAATGAAAGATTCATGAAAAAAATCAATATATAACAATTAGCAAAATAGAGAGAGAGAGAGAGAGAGAGAGAGAGAGAGAGAGAGACGAATAGTACAGATTTTTTCAAGACCATATTAAATCATTTTTATTTTTCTCTCCGCATACACTATCCTTCTCCGTTTTGACTCTTTTGCTCTCTCTTTTACACACACACATAAACATCTGCAAACAGTCATAGTATAACATCTCACGCTGAGCCATGAACAGGAAACAAGCAAAGAAAAAACATGCTGATTCCCGGTAGAAAAGATGTCAAAGACTGAAAAAAAGACTCTTGTGTTTCTTTCTTTATCTTAATCCATGAAATATACATCAAGGAGGAAATATGCAGCCAGAGCCACAGGAAAACAGCCGATTAAATGCCACCATTTGTCTGTCTTGATCCAACCTCACCTTTCTCACACTCAGAATTTCAGCAGCTGTCAGAGCTCTAGCATATTATTGACGGGTCACATTTCTCTTCACCACTCACAGATGATGTTTGGAGATTCAGATTGTGGATTTTCCCATGACACACTTGCAAAAAGCTTCAGTTGTCAAGAAGTTGGCAAACGTCACTTGTTTATGTAAATGTCATAGCTGTTCCTTGGCCTAAGATCAGTATGTTATCAAGCTGTTTGTATTTTTTATAGAAAACACTGTAGAAATGCTATAGTCGAAACCTGTTAGGTTAGGTTAGTAACTCATTAACATTAAGTTACTTTACCATATACAGACAAAAATTTTTTTGACATTACATACAATTTATATACATTTATATACAATTATACCTAAAAATATTATGGCCATATGTTTCACATAACGCAGTATAACAGAAAGACAGACTTAAATGACAAAATGCTTTGGAAACAGGTACAACGCAGCAGAAAACCACAATACTAGAAATTAGAATGGACAGAGACTAAGGGTCTCTGAAGGGACTGAAGGCTTAAGCTCACAGAGCAAACAAAGGTAGTTAATTAACAAGAAAGGCGAATATAATGACAAATAAATTATGAATAATATAACAGGAAAACTAGATAGATCACAGAGAAAACTATGATAAATGATGACAACCAAAACATGACAGAACCAAAAATAAATAAATAAACCACACAAATAAAGAGAGCACACATTACAACATGTAATTGACTTTGATTAACCACATGGTTTGCTGTATAATAAGGTTGGTTTTCAGTACATTTTATAAATATTTAATCATTGCATTGAATTTCAGGCATCCATGTCTGCATGCTTTATATTTAACATGATTTTTTTTACAGTGTACCATAGTTGTTATTGTTAATATTGAAAGATCATAATATATTAACATGGTATGTTTTTTATTGTAATAATATTCCATTGTTTGATGACAGTGGAGTTTTACTGCAATAAATCAGTCAATCAACTTTGGTAGAAAGTTGATATTTGAATAATAATAATAAAACATAATTTTTCTCAGTACACTTGGAACACTGATAGGTCAGTTATATTTTTTTTTTGACAGTTATATTTTGTTATGAAGTTAAAAAAATGCATGCCCAAGCCATTTGAGAGAATGAGTTTGGGACTGGCTAAGTAATATCAACATTACCATAAATTCCTCTAAAGTGTACATTTTTTGTACCTTCCACCAGTAAATTATTTATTTTTCAAACAACATTTGAACATTTTCTGCAAATCTATGCCAGCTATGGGGGGATTCAGGTTTGCATCCACATTAGTTTTGCTTTCAAGCAGTTATATGGATTGATATTGCGGACTTTATTCAAAATGAATTGCAAATTGCATGTATTTGCAATTGCAATTGCATGTATTTGCAATTGCGTTTTCAATTTGTGGACGCATAAAATGTGACATAATCCAAATGCAAATGCAAATCGCGCATTACCGTTTTAATTTTCAATTAAGTGAACGCACAGTGTCTGCCAAATTTAAAATGGAAATGCAAAGTCCGTTTGCAATTGTGTTTCCCATATCTTACGAGCTATGAGCCTGTCGTATTTAAATAGCAATATTAATTACCACATTTGCCTTTTCACTCTCTCTGCACTGTGCATGTAAACTGCCAAAACTCAAATGGAATCGCAATACCTCTTGCATTTGAATTTCCAACGTCTACACGGAAACCTGTCAATCAAGTTAAAGGGGTGGGGCCATTTTATTGGATGTGTTTGCTTTGGGAAGTGACATCACTCACAGTCAACGGTAATAATTATTAATTCATTTGTGTGGACTTTGTCATCTAAATACTTAATAACCAATAAGGTTAAGTATGTGACTTACAAATTACTTCATCTTTTCTATCCTGTGAAGCTTTATTTAAGAAAGATATTTCCTGATATTGACACCTTATGCTCTTTTTGTGGTGCTGAACACAAATCCATTTCTCATCTCTTCTGGGAATGCACATATACAAGTTGTATCTTCGATAGTACTAAAATGTACCATGTTTTTACTAGGGTAAATATGAGTTAACGATAGTGTTTATAATTAAACCGCACTTGCCACAAATGTATAGTTGTCTGAGACGTTATGAAATGTTCTTTAACATCATGAACCATAAAATGTAGTCAGTGTTCTGCTATTGTTTATTTTCATAATAGGTACACACAGATCACAAGTTAACACGGTCACATTTCCTTGATTCAGCAGCTGCACGATGTAAAGCCAAGAGTCCTGTCTTGAATCTAGAGATCTGGTGCTAAAACCAGTGTAGATTGGTAGCTCGGTTGTTAGTGACTGTCTTCTCTCGCGGCACACCGTCTTTTAACGCATGTTTGAAACCCGGGCCAACACAGATATTCTTTATTTTTTTGTTTATCATACTAACTTCAACCGCGAAACGGGCGATCATACTAATAACTTGTAATCTTTAAAAGAATATCTGAAGTCTGCGTTTATTAACACTTAATATCACGTCAGTTTGTGCTTTCAGAATCGCCGAGTCTGCTGCCGTCGTTCCAGCACATCTGCAGCGGAGACCAAATAGAGTGGTGACGTAGGTCTCAATTTCTCAATACAAAGTACGCTGATTTCGGACGTGCATCCTCAGTAGTTCAGACTTATTGCATTTGACTCAGGAGTGTGATGTCTGCAAGGACGCAGGTACGGTAAATCTGCAAACAGCAGCGTACTTGATAACATGTCAGCTCGCCTTGGCTACTGCAATTTTCCTCACTGTATATTTACAATAAAATGAAAAAGGATATGAAATACCACTGCCTCCTTTCATTTTTCATTTAAACATAATAATAACAGCAGAAATGTACTTAGTTCAGGGAAATGTGTATATATACAGTCATTACAAATTAAACTAAATATTATATCAATTGCCTCTTTTATTACCGTCGACTGTGAGTGACGTCACTTCCCAATGCAAACACGGCCAATAAAATGGCCCCGCCCCTTTAACTTGATTGACAGGTTTCCGTGTAGACGTTGGAAATTCAAATGCAAAAGAATTTGCGATTCCATTTGAGTTTTGGCAGTTAACATGCACAGTGCAGAGAGAGTGAAAAGGCAAATGTGGCAATTAATATTGCTATTTAAATATGACAGGCTCATAGCTCGTAAGATATGGGAAACACAATTGCAAATGGACTTGGCATTTCCATTTAAAATTTGGCAGACACTGTGCGTTTGCTTAAACGAAAATGAAAACGGTAATGCGCGATTTGCATTTGCGTTTTTATGCGTCCACAAATTGAAAACGCAATTGCAAATACAATTTGTAATGCCTTTTAAATAAAGTCCGCAATATTATTCCATACAGTTATTTTAAATAATGCAAATTTTGAAAGTCAAATGAAATTTATTTATTTATTTATTTATTTTTATTTTTTTGGCATAGACAAAGTATGAAAGTGAACATTTTTGAAGATTTTTATTGTTCTATTTGTTTTTTCTCATGCGTAACAAATCTTGCATGTGTCATATTTGTTGGTGTGTGTGTAAGCATGTGGGAAGAAGAATGTCACATAATGACCATTCCTGGGAATGGGCCTACTTTAACTTGACACCTGCCACCTGCCATGCAGTTACTTGGCATCTCTAATAAATAAATAAATTAGATAGCAAACCAGACATCACAACCTGCCACTGCATTCCAAAAGACAACAAACATTGATACAAACATTATCCAATCCATCTATTCTCTTCACCCACTGAAGGTGTGGAATACAGAGAGGGTGCTACTTCCCAAACTTCCGGAAAAGCACATTTCCACTCCGAAAATAATCAAATATTAAGATGCAAGGGCAGGTGAGAGTCAGAGAGAATAACACTTTATTTCAAGTTCATACATTTAGATTGAGCACCATGCATGTCTGACATCATGTCTTTAGCTGCTCTCTGTTCAGTTTCTTTCTCTTCTGCCTGTTTTATTGTCATCCAAGCTCTGAATTAAAGTGGAAAAGATCAGACAGTTAAAAGGGTTCATTGTCTCCCTGGTAACAGTGCTGTGATTATTATCCATTAACCTGTCCAGGAAAACATTCATTATTATTAGGAGCATGGGCAGTTGATGATGTTGAATAATACTCAAAGAATGTTTTGATGATTTATAAAACCTGCTGCCACATTCTGTCTTTTTTGTTTGTCCAACTTTTATTGTTCCTTGTTCAAAGAACCCCACAGTAAAGGCAGCTAGTGTGGCATCAAATACACTATACTAAAATAAATCATCAGACTGAAATCAGACATGTTATAATATCCCTGTTTACATAAACTGTTAAATTGACTTGGAATTTAAACTCTTTCAATGCCTCATTATTCCAGCAATAGAACAACTGAATAAGACTTGATTTTCCTGTGGGATTTGGCAATGAAAAGGGAGGGAATTTGGGTAAATTAGATTTCTCACTCTCACTATAACCAATGTCATCTTTGCTTTGCTTAGAAAGAACATTGATTTAGTAATTACACAGAAATAAGTTAGGAACACTAATTATCGGAAAAATTGATGAAAATAAAAATAAAATCAGTATTTCAAAAATCACATACTCACTGCTGATAAATATAGCTTTCATTTTTCTTCTGCACAGTTATTTCTCTACAGTAATTTATCATATTTTACAAACAGATCACATCAGTTCCGAAAAATCAGGCTAGCACAAACAACATTCACATTAAATCTGTAATAACAAGTGTTGACATTTCCCAACACCACAGCAGTAATGACTTTATGAACTACTTTACTTCTAAAATCGATACTATTAGAGATAAAATTGCAACCATTCAGCCGTCAGCTACAGTTTCGCATCAGACAGTGCACTATAGACCCCCTGAGGAACAGTTCCACTCATTCTCTACTATAGGAGAGGAAGAATTGTATAAACTTGTTAAATCATCTAAACTTACAACATGTATGTTAGACCCTATACCATCTAAGCTCTTAAAAGAGGTGCTTCCAGAAGTCATAGGTCCTCTTCTGACTATTATTAATTCCTCATTGTCATTAGGATATGTCCCCAAAACCTTCAAACTGGCTGTTATTAAGCCTCTCATAAAAAAGCCACAACTTGACCCCAGAGAACTAGTTAATTATAGACCAATCTCGAATCTCCCTTTTCTGTCCAAGATACTAGAAAAGGTGGTATCCTCACAATTATATTCCTTCTTAGAGAAAAATGGTATATGTGAGGATTTCCAGTCAGGATTTAGACCATATCATAGTACTGAAACTGCTCTCCTTAGAGTTACAAATGATCTGCTCTTATCATCTGATCGTGGGTGTATCTCTCTATTAGTTTTATTGGATCTTAGTGCTGCGTTTGACACAATTGACCACAACATTCTTTTGCATAGACTTGAACACTTTGTTGGCATCAGTGGAAGTGCATTAGCATGGTTTAAATCGTACTTATATGACCGCCATCAGTTCGTAGCAGTGAATGAAGATGTATCATATCGATCACAAGTGCAGTATGGAGTACCTCAAGGCTCAGTTCTAGGGCCGCTACTCTTCACGCTTTATATGTTACCCTTGGGAGATATCATCAGGAAACATGGTGTTAGCTTTCACTGTTATGCTGATGATACGCAGCTCTATATTTCCTCGCAGCCCGGTGAAACACACCAATTTGAAAAACTAATGGAATGCATAGTCGATATAAAAAATTGGATGACGAGTAATTTCTTACTGCTAAATTCAGAAAAAACAGAGGTGTTAATCATAGGGCCTAAAAACTCTACTTGTAATAACCTAGAACACTGTCTAAGACTTGATGGTTGCTCTGTCAATTCTTCGTCATCAGTTAGGAACCTAGGTGTGCTACTTGATCGCAATCTTTCCTTAGAAAGCCACGTTTCTAGCATTTGTAAAACTGCATTTTTCCATCTCAAAAATATATCTAAATTACGGCCTATGCTCTCAATGTCAAATGCAGAAATGTTAATCCATGCATTTATGACTTCAAGGTTAGACTATTGTAATGCTTTATTGGGTGGTTGTTCTGCACGCTTGGTAAACACACTACAGCTAGTCCAAAATGCAGCAGCAAGAGATCTTACTAGAACCAGGAAGTATGACCATATTAGCCCGGTCCTGTCCACACTGCACTGGCTCCCTATCAAACATCGTATAGATTTTAAAATATTGCTTATTACTTATAAAGCCCTGAATGGTTTAGCACCTCAGTATTTGAATGAGCTCCTTTTACATTATACTCCTCTACGTCCGCTACGTTCTCAAAACTCAGGCAATTTGATAATACCTAGAATATCAAAATCAACTGCGGGCGGCAGATCCTTTTCCTATTTGGCGCCTAAACTCTGGAATAACCTACCTAACATTGTTCGGGAGGCAGACACACTCTTGCAGTTTAAATCTAGATTAAAGACCCATCTCTTTAACCTGGCATACACATAACATACTAATATGCTTTTAATATCCAAATCCGTTAAAGGATTTTTAGGCTGCATTAATTAGGTAAACTGGAACCGGAACACTTCACATAACACCGTACTTTCTACATCATTAGAAGAATGGCATCTACGCTAATATTTGTCTGTTTCTCTCTTGTTCCGAGGTCACCGTGGCCACCAGATCCAGTCTGTGTCCAGATCAGAGGGTCACTGCAGTCACCCGGATCCAGTACGTATCCAGACCAGATGGTGGATCAGCACCTAGAAAGGACCTCTACATCCCTGAAAGACAGCGGAGACCAGGACAACTAGAGCCCCAGATACAGATGCCCTGTAAAGACCTTGTCTCAGAGGAGCACCAGGACAAGACCACAGGAAACAGATGATTCTTCTGCACAATCTGACTTTGCTGCAGCCTGGAATTGAACTACTGGTTTCGTCTGGTCAGAGGAGAACTGGCCCCCCAACTGAGCCTGGTTTCTCCCAAGGTTTTTTTCTCCATTCTATCACCGATGGAGTTTCGGTTCCTTGCCGCTGTCGCCTCTGGCTTGCTTAGTTGGGGTCACTTCATCTACAGCGATATCATTGACTTGATTGCAAATTAAAACAGACACTATTTCAACTGAACAGAGATGACATAACTAAATTCAATGATGAACTGCCTTTAACTATCATTTTGCATTATTGAGACACTGTTTTCCAAATGAATGTTGTTCAGTGCTTTGGCGCAATGTATTTTGTTTAAAGCACTATATAAATAAAGGTGATTGATTGATTGATAATATCAAATTTGGATACTATCTCTCTCGCTTCACTGTGGTTGTTTCCCGCTAGCGCTGCAATCTCAGGGCAACCCACAGATTTTGATCGACTGTGTGCATGCTGTTTACAAGTAGCAGCTATCAAAATGCAAACAAAACTCATGGCGTATTACCATATTACTAATTGCTGCACTGTAAAAAATTAAAGAGTATTATTTTACAATACATTACTGTAGTCAGAAATTAACTTTGAAATCAATGCATTCTGGATAATGTTCTTACAAATGACTGAATGAACAGCAGAATGATTCTAAAATCACAGTAATTAACCGCTTTTGTTTTACTGTGAACTCAAATTATAAAGTTGTCTTTATATGTGCCAGACTGAGGACTTTAGTTGTTTACTACTGTAATTGCTTTGGTGATTGGTGATTGTTTAGGTTCTTTCACCTTGCATATTCATATTAAATGTTCTGATCTAGTCAAGTCAGAAGTGTGACAAATGAAAACATTTGTCAAAATGACGATAAACTGGAATGTGAAATAAGCAAATTACCTGACTTTAAAACAGTCAAACTATTCTTAGCATGAACATGAAGATTTTATTTTAGTATTATTTCAGCATGAAGTTTAATCAATAACTTATTTTTATATTCATAACTTTCTCTACTTTGACCTTTTTAAGTTTGGCAGTTTTATTGTGCTGTGTTCAGTTTTGAGCCTACCCAGTACGTATTACCTGTGTTGTAGAACTGTTAAGTTTCATTTTCCAGTTGCCTATTGGACTACCTTCCGTTTTGTGCTGTAAAGCTGTAGCTGATATTTTGTTTATATTTTACTACTGAGATCAAGTAAAGACTGCCTGCCTTTGAGTTACCTGAGCCTCTGAGTTTGCCCTCCCTTCTGCACATGGGTCTTCTAAGAGAACTAGCTTTCCCTGACTTCGAGACCCACTTCAGACACCTCATGCCAGTCCAGCGTGACACAATGTCAAATGTAGAAATGGTAATCCATGTGTTTATGACCTCCAGGTTAGATTATTGTAATGCTTTATCGGGTGGTTGTTCTGCATGCTTAATAAACAAACTCCAGTTAGTCCAAAATGCAGCAGGTAGAGTTCTTACTAGAACCAGCAAATATAACTATATTAGCTCAGTTCTGTCAACACTGCACTGGCTCCCTATCAAACATCCTATAGATTTTTAAATCTTGCTTATTACTTATACTGAATGGTTTAGCACCTCAGTATTTGAACGAGCTCTTGTTACATTATAGTCCAACATGTCCGCTGCGTTCTCAAAACTCTAGAATATAATAATAATACCTATGATAATTCCTAGAATATCAAAACCAACTGCGGGCGGCAAATCCTTTTCCTATTTAGCGCCTAAACTCTGGAATAATCTACCTAACATTGTTTGGGAGGCAGACACACACTTGCAGTTTAAATCAAGACTAAATACTCATCCTGGCTTACACATAACACGCTAATAAGCTTCTAATATCCAAATTCGTTAAAGGATTTTTAGGCAGCATTAATTAGGTAAACCACAACCGGTAACACTTCCCATAACACCCAATGTAATTGCTACATTGTTAGAAGAATGGCATCTACGCTAATATTAGTCTGTTTCTCTCTTATTCCAAGGTCACCGTAACCACCAGATCAAGTCTGTATCCAGATCAGAGGCTAATGCAGTCACCCGGATCCAGTACTTATCCAGACCAGATGGTGCATCAGCACCTAGAAAGGACCTCTACAGCCCTGAAAGACAGCGGATACCAGGATTAGAGCCCCAGATACAGATCCCCTGTAAAGACCTTGTCTCAGACGACCACCAGGACAAGACCATAGGAAACAGATGATTCTTCTGCACAATCTGACTTTGCTGCAGCCTGTAACTGAACTGCTGGTTTTGTCTGGTCAGAGGAGAACTGCCCCCCAACTGAGCCTGGTTTCTCCCAAGATTTTTTCTCCATTCTGTCACCGATGGAGTTTTGGTTCCTTGCCACTGTCACCTCTGGCTTGCTTAGTTGGTGACAATTCATTTACAGTGATAACGTTGACTTGATTGCAAATTATTGAGATGAGAACTGCCTTTAACTGTAATGTTGCATTGTTGACACTGCTTTTCTAAATAATGTTGTTCAGTTGCTTTGACACAATACTTTTTGTTTAAAACACTATATAAACCAAGGTGACTTGACTTGACAAACAAATGTAGTCTCAACTCCCAAAAGTTTCAGCTTGGCCTTGGCTAATGTGCAAAAGACAAACAAACAAACAAAACAAAACAAAAAAAAACACCTTTGGGTCATCATCGTGACTTCCTGTGATGTTTAGGGAGTTAACAGTAGAAAGGTTTATCTGACTGCTCCAGTGATCATTTAACTGAGATAGTAAAGAATGTGATGTTTGGTTAGAGGAATTAGCTGAAAAAACAGATCTCACTGTGCTGAATCCCCTGATGTCCCACTTCTTCTCAATCTAAAGCCAGTGAGTTAATTTGCACTGCATATGTATGTATGTTTTATTCTCTGCACATAGGCTCATAGTGTTGGTCCAATCAGAATCCCTTCTGACTGAACTGATGCAATACTGAGTGTTGTTTCCTGCTGTGTGTTGTTGGGTGGGCTTTGATGATGTTAGTAGGCAGTTCTTTGTCATTTAGGTTGGATTTAACACTATTAAATTAAATAATGGACCCACTTTATATTAAGTGGCCTTAACTACTATATACTTACATTTTAATTAATAATTTAGTACAATGTACTTATTGTGTACATACATGTAATTACATCTGTATTTAATTTCTGTAATAACATTTATAATTACACTGTTGACCCATACTTTACACCTTAACCCACCCTTAAACTTACCCATACCTCCAACCCTCTCGCTAACCTTACCCCATCCCACCTCAATAGCAGCAAAAGTGTTTTACAATACAATATGAACAAAATAAGTACATTGTACTTATTTTTTTATGTAAGTACATAGTAGTTAAGACCACCTAATATAAAGTGGGACCTAAATAATATATGTTTACTTATGAGTTTTTATCAGGTCAAATAAATCAAGATCTCAATTAGAATTAGAAGGTTATAATTTTTTTTAAATATACATTTTCACTTAATGAACATACAACTAGAAACATCCTAGATTTGAACTGAATTGAAAATATAGTGATTAAGACATGAACATTTAACAAAATATTTCCCTACAAAATATGTAAACACTATACAAGGACACAAATGACTCTGTGAACACTGTAAACCCTGATAAGTTCACAGAACTCAAAAAAATATTTTGTAACAGATTACACAAAAACATTTAAGTGATGTTTTTAAATGTTTTAAGTTTACATAAACTTAAAAAATTTAATTCCAGTTGCCTTAAATTATCTCAGAGTTATCTTAAATAATTATATTTCTGAACTTATAATTAGGGAGTAATTCACTCATAATTTTATCTACTTTTCAACTCCTATAATGTGGGAAATACACTCAAAATTAGGCGTTTGCTGTCCATCCTCAGTCTAACTACAGGCTCTACTCTTCACCACAACGGTAACACTACAAATCCAACATAACATAAACCTTTGTAAAATCTAATATAACACAACATTTATGTATTAACTTATGTCCCTCTATGTTAATCTTGTGTAAAAACACACAAAATAACACTTAATTTCTAAATTTATTTTCCTTGTTTTCTGATGCAAAGCATGCTGGGAACTAGAAAACACAATCATTTTAAGTTCACCTCACTACAACAAATTTTTGAGTTAACAGAACTTATTTATATTAAGTCCAATGAACTTTTGTTATTATTTGAGTGCAATGAACTAATTTCATTTGATTAATTTCACTGTTCGGTTTTACAGTGAAGCAATCATTTTTGAACAGACAAACTGTCACAATATTAAAAGTGTGTGAGTAGGGGCACCATTATGCATATTTTTTGAAACTTTAAACATTTTAATTAGATTTGGGATTTGTTAAATGAGTTCTCTGTGATGGCCCTAGGGAAAATATATCACAAAACTCCTTTAAACATATCTTTTTGGGGTGGACTTAAATGAAACATTAGACTCTGTATTTATAAAAAGGATAGGTCTGATTTCTTATGTATCTAAGAAATGTATATTACTGAATTGGAAAAAAGAACAACCACCTACATTTGAACTGTTTAAAAGTATTATAAACGACACACTACACATGGAGTATTTAACATACAGCTTAAAAAAAAAAAAAAAAGAAAAAAAAAATCTTTCTAAAAACCTAGAATATTTCATTTTTTTTTTATCTATCATGAACCCTTTGACACAAATTTTTCGATTTTATGTGCTATCACTTTGTTTCTTTCTTTTTTTTTTTTTTTTTTTTTTTTTTTGTTAATACAAACTGGACCTGTTGATGTATGTACTATATTTGTATACTCTGATACTGTTTCATGTGAAATGATTGTATTGTTTTGTTTATGTTGTAAACTGATAAAAAAAGAAAATAATAATAATAATATTAATAATAATAATAATAATAATAATAATAGTAATATGTGATAATAGTAATAAAAGTGTGTGAGCGTGTGTGAACTGCACATTTATTTTGTATATTGTGACAGTTTGTTCATAAATTACTAGTTAGTAGCTTCAATATTTTACTTTAGATCCCTTTTAATTTGTTTAACTGCAACTAAAATTCATTACCAAAAAATTATGATAGTAAATACATAGGCTCAGCAATTTTTAAAATGGAAATCATAAATATAAAAAGTAATACATAACATAATAACCCTTATTAAATATGATTTATGCTTTAGTACTGTGTTGGGGTGTCACTTGACGCCCAGTGTGCAAAACAGTTGAGAACCAGTACTTTAGCAGATGTCTTTCAGTGTAGCTCTTGTTAATTCAACAGAAGCATTTCTACTTGAACACACGCCATGAGGGCTTTCCATGCACAGGGGGTCAAAACACATCTCGCATCTCAGTAAGTTACATTTTCTCTAACTTCCTCTTAAAACTGAGATGCCTTGGTAGCTGTTTCATGGAACAGATGGTCTGTGAGTACATTTTCTCTCCACAGAGACATTAAGGAGAAAAATACTTTCAATCTGTTGAAGTCTGGCTTGTTTTCAGACATTATCACCATTTTCTTGCGTTAGCAGAATCCCCTAGAAACACCTCTGTGGATTCCAGAAATATTACATTACCACTTGACTTTGCGGTCTATAAATGTAAATTTAAATCTAGCATTTCAATGTGCTGTCAGAGACACATTATGCTGTTTGATCCTGGGTCTTGCATGTTTGCAGCAGGATATGTAGTGATCGAATAATGATATAATGAGGCACTGCAATATATTTATGACATATGTTTCACAGTGTAATGTGATAGTTGTGATAGTCAGTTTTATTGTATAATGGCCACTCTGCCAGCTTTCATTACTGTTAAATACTGTGGGAGAATGGACTCACGATATGGAGCATGATGTAGTCTCCTAGTCTGGGGGCGCTGTCAATGCGGACCAAAATTCCATCCTTGATGGCTGTGCTGAAGCCCACTGCCATTCTATCGGTTCTAGTGCTGGGCCTCTCGTTATTGGGCCATGTGTATGTGATAAGTCCTCCGCCCTTTCCAAAGATGTATGTTGCTCCAGCTGCAGGGAGGAATAGAGAAAGTATTACAATAATGAATTGTCAAAATGTCCTGGAAGGTATTAATTTAAACTTAACCAGTTTTTACTTAGAAAAATGTAGTGGTGTATAAAATTGGATGTGTGTCAAAATATCAGATCTGTACAATAATTGTTGCACTTTTACAGGCATTTCTGGCTGATGTTGATAATATTTTCTGAAGAATAATATTAACAAGAAAAAGAAAAAAAAACTATTTGCTGCATAATTTTATTAGCTTTACTACAAATGAACATGAAAACAGTAATTGATCTGGAAAGTTCTACATAACATCTGTAAATAAATCTATTAAAATCACCAGTACATTTGTTACATCTGTTAAAATTACAGACATTTACTGCACCACTAAAAAAAAACAAGACAATGCAATGTATAATTTAAACTACATGTTAAACGCCTGTATATATATATATATATATATATATATATATATATATATATATATATATATATATATATATATATATATATATATATATATATATATGATTATTAAAAAAAAAAAAAAAAAACTATCTGACAGTAGATGGTGCTTATGAACACTATAATTAACACCACTGTAGGCGATTAGGCAATACCCAGAGGCAGGATGAAAAGAAAATAACCACTGAAACTTTTCTGAAAACAGCCAGTTCCCTTCAGAGACACTGTACTTTCATATAAATGCTTACATTTTGAAACATCCTTTGATATCTTAAAATGTTGCCTCGGTAGGCAGCACGCTAGGTTTTGGAGCAAAGCAAATGAGATCAAAGGAGCAATTGAGGAATTAACATGTTTGTGAACATTTCTAGGAACTGTACAGAAACAAGACCGCAGGTGCACTGGCAGCTTATTGCCATTGTTGCTGTTTTCTCCAACATTTGTTTGTTATTAAGACTGTTACATCTCATTTGCACATCTGGGCTTGAGGGCCCAGATGGTAGATATTCCTTAAGGGGAAGAGACATCATGCCAAGCGGATGGGGTTGAGTCCCAGGAGACAGAGAGACATATGGGAGTGAGATAAAAGAGAATGCATCGCATTGCATGCACATAAGACCTGTGCTGGGTAAACCTACCTTGTCCCGGACTAATATGTCTATGCTTGTTCAACAATCTGTTTTATCAGATAAATTACACACTTGAGGCACAGAGTAAAACCCTGACCTTCAGGAAACTATACCACAGGATCTCACTCAGAATTCTTCTATATCTCCAATTATAGTACTCGTGAGGATGGACACGGATCTGAGCTGTCATCAGGGAGTTGTACTTATATACCAAGCTTTCTCTGTGCTGTGGGAAGCCATGAAACACTGCACCCCTGGGAGCCAATTATCCCACTCAGTGGATTTGCTTAGTAACAAGAGACACCATTCAGTCCTTACAACACTACATTTCTAATGGACCCTGCACTGGTAGACTAAGCAAATGCCTTACACACACACAAAAAAAAGCCATTTACCAAATTTAATCCCATCAGGGCTTTAAGTGACTGCACACGTCCATTTAAACGCTGGCGAATTGGCAGGTAGACAGAGAGTTACTTGCAGTGTTGATAGAGTGAGGGAGTATTTTGCATTTAGCCACTGGTGTTAAGAAAAAGGGCTAAAAGTAGTGAGATTGTAATGCTGCCACAAATGGGTTATTTTTAATGAATATTGAAAGATTCTTAAAGTCTGGTGTTTTATGTATGAATTAATTATTGGAAAATTGCATCTTCTGGAGCAATACATATCAAAGTTTATGTCTCCTTAATGGAATTCCGGCTGGTGAAAAGTTTATTAAAAAACCTCATTACAGAAATGCGCTGATAAAGAGTGATGCATGGCATTCATTTTCAATTCAATATACTTACACAAATTAGTGTGTACACTATGTGTGTGTGTATTTAACAATGTACTTGTTAGACACATAAAGGTGACTATGAACATTAAGTTAAACACATTGGACTAAATATTGGTTTCACTGGGCACTGCATGTATGCTTTTTAAATTTTTGCATAATTAATTTAAAAAAGACTGTTGTTACAGTCTTAAGCTGAATAAGATCTGCTATAATTTAGCTGAATTGTACAACATTAGTAGATTGTCAAATATTCATTTTATTGTAAAGCAAGACTGATACGCTTGGATTTGTCAAAAAGGTGACTGAAAAAAACAGTAATAACATAGTAATTGATGACATAGCCCCAGTCACAAATGGCACACTTAATACCAACCTGTGACCTTCATGAGTGCTCTCAGTGACTGCTATGCATTCAAAAGCCCCCTTATGCCTAGCCTGCACTGGTGCAGACTATATAGTGGACTATTATCCAAAAGTCCATGTGGTATAGGCTTGGAAGTGGACCACAAGGGCTGAAAATGCCATTTGAGACAAGGCCTTGATTAATGCACAAACTACGACCAACCTACCAATAGCTGGCACCAGACAGAGAAACTGTTGAAAAATGTAGGCTTCAATTGATGTCAGAACATGACATGGACAGATAACACAAAATGGCCTGTCAACATAGTCAGTCATGACCAAAAATTATAAAACTGCCGGTGTGCAAAATCTGCCTGGATTTTACAAAAAAATTAACTGTGGTCATACAGTACAATATGACTAAAATCATTTTAAAAGACCCAGAGTGAGAGCATATACCTGTAAACACCCCCCCCCCCACACACACACACATACACGCACACACACACACACACACACACAGCATGCACAATTGGTGCAAGCATGAAAACACAAGAGTACAAGAAAAAACAGCAAATGAGAGAAATGACATTTGCCAAGTATGGGTGATTTGCATTTTACCCAATCAAGTGCACACACACAGCAGTGAGTAGTGAACACACCCGGAATAGCAGTGGGCAGCTATATCCAGTGCCCTGGGAGAAGTGCTCAAGGGCACTTCAGCCATGGGTATTGAGGGTGGAAGATGCATTCAAAACTTTGTTCATTCAAACTTTGTAAAGGACTTATTCTAGGCCAGCATCAGCATCTTTATGTCAGAAATTGTAATTGCATACTTTCTGTTCATTGCATATACAATTTGATTGGTTGTGAATGAGAGTACTCTTGAGAACTAATACAAGCCAGTCCCCTAAAACAATCTCATCTTGAGATCTTAGCTGCTATGGTAACCAGAAGCTTGATTCTGCATATGGGCAGTATGGGAGTAATTCCACAAACACCCCGACATATCATTAAAATTCATTATACAGCGAGGCTGTTGAATGTTTGAATCTGACTGACTGACAAATGTTCTTAGTTGTGCAATTGTTTTCAGGAAAATTCACAGCTAAAATAGTTCCAGGCAGGTCTTGACCACATTACATGTCCATATCACTTCACCTAATAATTTCAGTTATTTCAAAGGTACTAGCAACCTACAACAGCAAAATAACCAAAACCCACAATGAAACTGACCAAGCAAATAAATATAGTAAACAACAAGTTAAAAATGGCAAATTATTTTCTAATCTCATTCTCCTGCTCTCTCTCTTACAAATGCACACATACAGTACTGACACACACTCACACAGAAACGGGTTGTTAGAGCTGATCTGATTATTTTTATCAGTAAAATAGTTTAGTAACTTAAAAGCTACATGCCATGTATATCACAATAATGGTGCTGTTCTTGAAAAATATTAACTTACGTTTTTGCTATTTGTAGAGAAGCTGCTGATGAACAATGTATAAAAACTAGTGCTGTCAAAATTAGCGCGTTAACGCATTCGATTAATTTGAAATATTTAACGCGTAAAAAAAATAAATAACGCAATTAACGCGGTTGCAGTTTTTTTTTATTTCCAGTTGTGGCCTATGTGTGTTCAACGTGCAAATAAATATGGATAAGACCAAGGAAGGACTTTTAGATGGAAAGTTTCAGTATAAAACTCTGCCGGATTACTCTTCAGTCTGCCTTAAGAAACATTACTCTTCATTTAGTCTGCCACAAGAAACAGCAACATTAAAATCATGAACTCAAATGTCATTGTTAAAAAAAAAAAAACAATGACTGTAACAGTGCGTAAATCAGACCTTTCTGTAACGCTAACGTTAATAAGCTTAAACGAAAATAACGAAATAATTGTGTAGCAGAGTATTTTTTGTACACAGTGCCGCGAACTGTCAATCACTCCTGTACGCGTGCATCACTGTCCTCCTCGCAGCTGCAGCAACTTGCGCTCTCACTCTTCATCAAGCTTTAAAACAACAAGGGGACAAAAAGATCATATTGTCTTTGTGCATAGGCTATAGATTAATTAGATAAATGAATATCTAAATTTGTGCCTTGCCGTCTACGGTATTTTTTTAGAACTTAGAAAAAAGATGCGGCAGCCAATGAGCAGCCAGCGGGGGCTGCAGGACGACTCAACCTCCGCAGACAGTTTTTAATGTTTATCAGACAATAAATACTCAAGATTTTGCTTTAGTATAACTCACAACGAGTTTCACACACCTTCTCCGGCCACGTTGAGTTGTTGACACTTAACAGTGGGAAAAGCGACACATGCGCTATTCACTTGTATAACTTAAGGGTGAATGGGTAATGTAGTTTCTGCTCTGGGTGGGATGAATTAGGAAGCTTGCATTGTGAAGGGCGCTCTGAAAATCGGCAGTGCAGGTAAAAGATTAAAACCTCTATTAAAACAGATGTCCAAATGAGCGTACGCTACAAGCACGTTCTGGGCGCACGGAGAGGTGGCGGTAAGCTCAAGAGCTATATTTGGAAGTGGCGGTACTGAGTACCTGTGCGTACTGGCCCACTTAAAGCACTGGCAATGACTATACTTTGGAATTTTTTTGCAGTCCACTTGGAATTCAACATGGAAATCATTTTTGTTTTTTATTGGCATTGATTGTTTTGAAATTCAAATGGTACTTACATGCCTGTGTTTTTATTTCTGTAATAAATATGGCTTTCAAGCCAACAGTTAATTTGGAGGATATTGATGGTTTATTGCAGGTATGTTGTTTACATGAGAAAATTCCAATAAACAATCATATTTTGAATTTAAATAGTTTCTTTGTCTTGAGTTTACATTAATTATTTACATTTTACATATCCAAAAAGTTTCAGTCTTTTAATTGCGATTAATCGCGATTAATCGCGATTAATTTAAAAAAAAAAAATGTGCGATTAATTAGTTAATTTTTTTTAATCGATTGACAGCACTAATAAAAACGCACAGACTTGGGTGATTTACACACACACTTAATCTCTATCTCTCTCTGTAATAATAACAGCATTAGTCAGCTATCAATGGCTCAAGCCTCTGTTACTAGGTCTAAAATTATGTTTTGGAATTAGCAACAGAGGTGTAGGATGAGATGAGTAAGAAACTACTCATTAGTAATTACAATTAGTGTTCCTGTAGCTCAACTGGTAACGCATTGCGTTAGCAAGCAAGCAAGCGCAAGGTTGGGGGTTCGATTCCCCGGGAACACATGATAGGTAAAACTTGAAAGCCTGAATGCACTGTAAGTCGCTTTGGATAAAAGTGTCTGCTAAATGCATTAATTTAATTTAAATTAATCCTACACTGTAAAATTCAATAGTTTACCTTACTTAGATATAATTAGTTATCTTTACTTGGTTGCTATACTTACTAGGTTTCATTGAGTTACAGCTAATTGCAAGGCAAATAAAACAATTTACTTACTGCTTACTTAAAATATTGAAGTAGCCACAAAGGAACCAATGACATTAATACACCAGTGAGACATAGCAGTGAATTATACGAAGAAGACGAAAAAGAATTCAATTCTTAATAGACTTTCCACTCATTTCCTCCATTCTGCAGTTCTGTTTCTCTAGCTGCATTCATTTGTTTCTCAAAGTCATCCTGAATGTTGAATTGCCAATACAACTTTTTTTTTTTTTTAGAGAACATCACATAAGCTGACTAAATAAATTGATGTTGATTTTCCTAAAAAAAAAAAAAAAAAACACTGTTTGTTTGAACATTTCGTGATTAGTGCTCCCTGTGGCTGGCAACTTAGCATCTAAATTATTATAATGATCCTCCTATTAATGCAACAATAAATCACTTTTTTTTGGTTTCAAAGGAAGGAAAGTAATAAATAGGATGCGTGATCTAATTTCTCATTAAACAATTAGCTACTGTATGTTTCATGTTGATTAACAATCTTAAAAAATGTTTTGTTTTTCATAAACACCTTATGAAGTTTTTATTTGGGTTGGTATAATCTTTTAATATTTGTGGTATTATCTTGCAATTGACCATGCTCCCGTGGTTTACAGTCATACACATTCAACATTCAGCAAGCCAAACACAACAATGGTAACAATTACATTTTTTAAATTAATTGTAACAATAACCATTTTATTTGCTCTTTTTTGTTGTGCTACTGCTGACGACAAATAAAATTGACAAAAACAAACAAATAAAATAATAATAAAAATAATAAGCAACTGCATAATTTATTCATGCCACAATGCACTCTGGGAGTAAATAATTCAGTAACTCTGGGAGTAAATCTAAAGTAAATTATCAGGTTCTCCTTACAGTTTATGTTTAGCTACAATAACTCTTTTATAAGTATACAATACTAAGCATTTGTCAGTGCAACATACTCCTATTTCACTTAACTTTTTTAAGGCAATCAATCATTTTAAGGACAAAAACCTGACAAATGTCTTGAAATTCAATATCTGAACAATATTTGAGGTGCAGCAACTGTAGAATAAGCGGCATAACTGACGACGGGCAGTTACATTTTTAGAAGATAATGCATACCTGAGGTGGCAATACACCTCGGGTGTGCATCATTTTCTAATAATTCAACAGAAAGAGTAAATTATACTGCTTATACTATGGTTACCACACCTCAAATATTGTTCAGATGTTGTATGAATTATTAGAAAATAATGCTCATCCGAGTTGTAATGCCACTTTGGGAGTGCATTAAATTTGAATAATTAAACAGCCCATCATCAATTAGACCAATAACAAAGGACTGGGCCATCTGACCAATCAGATCAGAATAGTGCTTACAGAATGGAGAGATTTAGAGTGACTAAATTATATGTTTATTATGAGAAAACAAATTTATTTTAATTTTTTTATTTACATTTTTTTGGAACTTCCATGCATGTAAACCTGTTGTAGGAGACTCCCAAACAATATTAGGAACCTTAAAATTTCATAAAAAAATGAATTGTCATAAAAGGGGCATTCTAAGAAACAGAACAGCGGCAGTCAGCAAGGCAGCTTAATATGTTTTGGAACAGAGCCATTGACAGTTAATCCCCCACTAGTTCAATCAAAGTAGATAGAACCGCAAAGCATTTCAAGAACAGCTTGATTTGCTATCAGCCCAACAAACAGAGAATGTTCTCTCTCTCTCTCTCTCTTTCTGTGTGTGTGTGTGTGTGTGTGAACATTTGAGTCAGATCTCCATGAAGGCTGCCTACTTTTCTGCACCAAATCTGCAGCAGCATGAAGGTATGTTCAAAGTCTTCTTTAAAGTCAGATATTCCAAAGTTCACACCAATTCACACACACAAACACACACGCACACACACAAATAGACACTATCTCACACCACCTCTACCAAAGGTCTGACAAACTCTTTGTTGTTGGTGCACAGATGGATGAAGAGCTGTTGGTGCCTCTTTTTTACTTAGGGGTCCGGATTATTGTGTGGAGCTGTTTTGGAAAAGAGCAAAAACATCACACGGCAACAAGTGGGATATTGCATTTATAAAACAGATTGAATCCACAAGTCTGTAAATAAATAAGAAACAACATTGGGATCAAAAACCCTCTTGTTTGGGGAATTATTTATTTTTGCCACAGGTTCATAACTTAAATATCAATTTAAAACTAGTAAAAAAGGAATGCTGAGTTTCTTCATTGAAGTTTAGGAAAGAAATACTTTTATGGAAAGTTATGGGAATTTTCCATGACAGTGATGGTCAATGTATTTTTGGGTTGGGTCTTACAAAGTGTTTTTTGAAAGTAAATAGAATGTTCTTGTTTATAAACTTGTTTTGGTACCTTTCAATATAAAAGTCTTTGCTTCAGACTGATTTTGCGCTCAGCCAAAACTACTTTGAAACAAATAATATACAAATAATGAGACCAAAGATTCCCTGTTTTATACTGTATACCCAAAACAAAGTATATACTGTTTAACCACTATAGACACATCAGAGGCAATCACAAATTCCAGAAGAACTATATATATATATATATATATACACACACAGTACTGTGGAAAAGTCTAAGGTTACTAGTATTTTCACCAGCAAATTTTAAGTCATTTCTATGTTTTGCTGTAGTGTGTCAGTAGTAAATATCAGTTTACATTTTCAAACATTATTTTTGCCATTAAATGTAATAATCCAGTGAGATTTTTATTTGCACAAGGAGTCTGACAGCAGCCAGTGCTCCACAGAGATCTGATCTCATCATCATCCAGTCATCTGGAATGCCATGAAGAAACAGAACTAACTGAGACAAACTAAATCCAGAAAAACCTTGTCAATGGCTCCAAAATGCTTCAATAAACCTGCAAAGCTACAGTACTGTGCAAAGTTTTAGGCACTTAAATAGATTTTTAATAATTAACCTATATTAACTTAACTAAATTTAATCAGGATTTGGTGTGACCACACCAGAGTATGTGAGTGGAGTGGAAACAATTTCCATCTGAGCTCAGAGCTTTTAATAATCACACTGCTCCAGCTCCGCTCTGCTCCGGGTTCACAATTTCACACTCCCGCTCCACTCCATGCTCACTGATACCAGAAACACTGCTTCGCCTTTGCTCTGTGACTAAAGTATTTTATTATTTTTTTAAATGCTATGTTGATAACGTAGCCTATATATAAAAAAAAAAAAAGAAAAAAAAAAAGAACGTTTCAAAGTGACTTAGGCTATTGTGTGCTTTCATTATAACCTTCTGATTTGAGAGGTCCATCTGTATCAAGCTATAGCTAAATATGTTTAACATGTGAATTCTTGCTAAATATGCAGTTATATTACAGGCCATTGGAATGAATTGTACTCATGATGGAGCAGTGGTGGAGCGCACTTGGAGCAAATGAAAGCACGACGCGCTGACTTGAAAAAAAATCAGCTCCTAGAATTGTATAAACTTTTAAAATCATCTAAACCAGCAACCATGTATGTTAGACCCTATTCAATCTATGCTCCTAAAAGAGGTGCTTCCAGAAGTCATAGATCCTCTTCTGACTATTATTAATTCCCCATTGTCATTAGGATATGTCCCCAAAACCTTATTATAATTTATTAAGCCTCTCATAAAAAAAAAGAAAAAAAAAAGAACTAGTTATTTACAGACTCATCTCGAATCTCCCATTTCTGTCCAAGATACTAGAAAATGTAGTATCCCCACAAATATATTCCTTTAAAAAAAAAAGAAACAAAGGTATCTGTTAGGATTTATAGTCAGGATTTATACTGTATCATAGTACTGAGACTGCTCTCCTTAGAGTTGCAAATGACCTGCTCTTATCATCTGATCGTGGTTGTATCTCTCTAGTAGTGCTATTTGATCTAAGCACTGCGTTCAACACTATTGACCACAACATTCTTTTGCATAGACTAGAAAACTTTATTTGCATTAATGGAAGTGCATTAGAATTGTTTAAATTGTACTTATATGACCACCATCAATTTGTAGCAGTGAAGGAAGAGGCATCATATATATCACAAGTGCAGTATGGTGAACCTCAAGGCTCAGTACTAGAGCCGTAACTCTTCACGCTTTACATGTTACTCTTGGGAGGTATCATCAGGAAACATGGTGTTAGCTTTCACTGTTATGTTGAAGATACTCAGCGCCACTGTTGGGAACGTTACTTTAAAAAAGTAATTAGTTATAGTTACTCAATACTTGTTCCAAAAAGTAACTGCGTTAGTAACTGAATTACTCTATAATAAAAGTAACTCGTTACCAGGGAAAGTAACTATTTGCGTTACTGTAAAAAAAAAAAAAAAAAAAAAAAAAAAAAAGTTGCTATATATCAAAAAAATATTTTTTTTTTTTTTCGTTTTCACAAGTCAGTTAAAATGAGTAGAACAGACAGGTGTTCATAAATAACTTTCGATATTTATTGCACGTCAACAGACAGCAAGAGTTTTATCCTGCACTTCAAGTATTATCTTTGTAAGAAAAGTGTTTTGGGCCACTAGCTTTGTAGATGCGTGTCACACATTGCATGTACACATTACATGCACGTTCTTGCCTTTTACCACAATTAATTTGAAGTAGTGCTTATATCTTCACCTTGAAAATGCCAACTTTTCATCGGATTGCTCCAGACTCGCCATCTCTGCTGCGAATCTCTGTGTAGCTATTGCGTGTGTGTGTGTATGTGTGTGTGTGGCACTGCTGGCGCGTGTGCTGGCATGTGTGTAAAAACACTGGCTCTGATTGGCTACCATGAAACACATGACTCTGCCTTACCCAATCATAATCGCTTATCATTATTAACCCACCTCCTCACTCGCTGTGAGCCAGGGGTCCGTTCGGATTGCATAGTTTATTAAATCAATGCATAGTAACGCACCACATTTAACGTTCAGTAACGTTAACGGCGTTGTAACAACGGGAAAAGTAATTAGTTAGATTACCCCGTTACTGAAAAAATATTGTCGTTACCTAATGCCGTTCTTTTAAACGCCGTTATTCCAAACTGCTCAGCGCTATATTTCTTCATGGCCCGGCGAAACATATCAATTTGTAAAACTAACGGAATGCAGTCGATATAAAAAAAAAACGGGATGACGAGTAATATCTTACTGCTAAATTCTGGAAAAAAAACAAAAACAAAACAGAGATGGTAATTATAGGACCTATAAACTGTGCATATAATAACCTAGAAAGCAGTTTAAGATGTGATGGCTGCTCTGTCAATTCTTCGTCATTGGTTAGGAATCTGGGTGTGTCATTTGATAGCAATCTTTCCTTAGAAAGCCACATAAATCCATGCGTTTATAACATCCAGGTTAGATTATTGTAATGCTTTATTGGGTGGTTGTTCTGCATGCTTTATAAACAAACTCCAGCTAGTCCAAATGCAGCAGATCCTTTTCCTATTTATCTCCTAAACTCTGGAATAAACTACCTACCTAACATTGTTCGGGAGGCAGACACACTCTTGCAGTTTAAATGTAGATTATCTCTTTAAAGTGGCTTACACATAAGACACTAATACGCTTCTATTATCCAAATCCGTTAATCGATTTTTAGGGTGCATTAATTAGGTAAACCGGAACCAGGAACACTTTCCATATCATCCGATATACTTGCTACATCGTTAGAGGAATTGCATCTACGTTAATATTAGTCTGTTTCTCTCTTATTCCGAGGTCACTGTAGCCACCAGATCCACTCTTTATCCAGATCAGATGGTCACTGAAGCCACCCGGATCCAGTAAGTACCCAGCCCAGATGGTGGATCAGAACCTAGAAAGGACCTCTACAGCCCTGAAAGACAGCGGAGGCCAGGACAACTAGATGAGCCCCAGATACAGATCCCCTGTAAAGATGTTTTCTCAGACAAAGTTTTGCAAAAGGACAATGAAACTTATTTTTATAACAAAGAACATTAGCCACAAAGTACCTAATACTGTAATGCAAATTATTTTCATTCTCATTGCTCATAAAACTATTACTTAAGCATAAAACTTTTCATAAACTGACATCTTGTGGTATGATGGTACTGTATACATTATTTGCAGCTATTTTAAACAACATTTTGTTATTTCTTTTGTAATTAACCATATCATGCATGAAGATATTATGACTAATAAATTAATTTCTGAATGGTATTTGATACTTTTAAAAATGCATATGTCACACCACAGGACCATTTAAGATGGACTGGGGAAAGGCAAACATTTGTTTAGAAACGGTTTATAAATAAATGGTAACTCGTGACAGTAATTATTAAAAACACTTTTACCTAAACATTCTTAAAAATAGTAACCTAAAATCTAGATCTTAAAGTCATTTTCTTAATTAAAAATATATATTCTTCTTTTTGGCTTTTTGATAATGGGGTATAATATGCTTTTGCAAGATTCAGCCAATGATCATTAAAGAAAGTTAGAAAATAAAGAATAGTTAAAAGACTAGCTAATAAGGTTTAGATAAGTATTTTAATATCTGAATATTTGGATATTTAGAAATTGCAAGTGTAAATCCAAAGTTACCATACAGGTCCATCAGATACATCCTCTCATCACCTAAAATACATTCATTAGCGTACCATGGACCATAAAACATTCATAGTAGAGGTGTGTTGGTGCATCAGTAGAAAGTATAACCCATCCAAAGATGGCTGCAAGTGAAGTCTCATTCATAATTTAGTCATCTCGGGGGAGACACTACTGCCTGCTCTGCATTCTGATGCCTTCCAGCACTGAACAGACTGTGTGTTTGAAAAAAAGAAAAAGAAAACAAAAACCTTATAGCAGGCTGGTATAAAGAAATAACTTCATTACGTATATGCCATATGAATACGTTATCTAGAAGAGAGACTATGCACCATATACTACAATGAAATGCTAATGGTAAAGAGGTATCTGAAAACCAATTTATTAAAATTCGCACAAGACTTGTTTACATATGAAACTTGTCTGCTGAAACTTTATGGTCACCAAGGCGTATTATCTACTATTTATTAAAAGCAGTATACAGTTGTGTATACTATGTGCAGTACAGTATGTGAATTTTCTGTGTATAAGGAATACCCAGATGGCCTACTGTACTGTAGTACACAACTAAAGTTCACTCACAATCCAACGGACTCGGTGGGGACAACAAATTCGGAGTATGGGTCACCATACTTGGCCATATGCCACTTCACTTTCTTTCTTTCCCTTTCAAGACCTAAGCTTCCATTATCAGGTTGACAAATAAACCAGAAACAATATCAGCTACTATTTTTCTTCCATTGCATCTTATCTTTAAGATGATGGACAATAATTAAACATGCAGAAAACATCATTAACAATGCAGCATACCACTGTTTGAAACAACGTTGAATCATTGTATACTGCATTTCCATCTGCCACCAACAAAAACACTCTGAATGGGATAAGAATCTTGACATGACACCTACCAGCCACTTTCTTGGACCTGCAACTCTAAAAGGAAAAGATAACGAATGAATCGTTTTCTGGATCAAAAAGATTAGATTGTTTGATTGATTGGCAACGTTGCACAATTTATTTCTATTTCTATTATGATACGGAACTAAAAAGCTGTTAATTTTTAAATTTTTACATTTTTTACTTATATATATATATATATATATATATATATATATATATATATATATATATATATATATATATATATAAGTACACAGGTTGACAACAATTGGACATTCCCAGAACATGAACAAAAGTACCTGATGATAGTGTTACAGATATGATAGTTATAGGTTGATTGCGGTTTCATTTTAAACCTCTTGTAAGGAGTTATGTATGCTCTATGGATGACTTTAAAGTGAATAAGATGATGAGCCAAGTTTTTAAAAGTTAAAATTAGATTAGACCACACCCTCTCCCTGTTGACCGATAAGTCAAAATCTAATTCATGATTCCATATACTTTTTATAGAAAGATGCTTTGCAATGTGATCATAAAGTTTACTATACATTAAAGAAACAGATGGCTGACCAGAGGATGGTGTGATCCAATCCCACATAGGATGAGAGGAAATGGGGGATGCCCAGGGAACTCTATAGGCCTTGAGAGCAGAACATAACTGAAACAAAGTATGAAAAATATGTTGATGCTGATAAACAAAACTTGTTTCTTAATTCTTGAAATGTCCTTGTTTATCATATAAGTCACCACATATGTTTATGCCCAATGTACACCAAGAGGGCTGCACAAATGGCCGATTTCCACATAAAAAAATAAAAAAATAAAGTTGTGCCATAAGGGTCCTAATATAATTGGCCACAACCGGGCCAAATTAATATTTATCATTTTTATTTCCTGTGCCAGAAAGTAGAATATTTTGGAGCCTATGTGGTTTAACCCTGTCTGCTTCAGTTCCCTATCTGTCGGTCACTACGAGTTATGACGACCGACAAATGGGGGTCTCACTTGGGAGGCCAATCATCTCTGATTTTAAGAGAAAACGCCAATGAAATTGGCAAGTGGATTAACACACCTGAGCCACTCCCCGTGCCAGCGGGTATAAATAGGGCGACAGGTGCATCCACTCATTAGATTTTTGCTTCGGAGCCGAGTAGTCGATGAAGAAGATCACTACAAAGCCATTCATCTTTGTTTTTGCTGAACTGTTCCTGGTCGGTGTGACGGCGCGTTACAGCGGTGTCCCTGCGAGACGGCGATTCCCCTGGGCGCTTCGGCTAAAAGAGACAGTTCTAAAAGAGCAAATCACGGACGATTCGCGTCTTTTTCAAGATGCCGTTTCGTCCGTGTCCTTCTGGATGCGGTCGTTTCCTGTCTTCGGTTGACGGTCACGAGCGTTGTCTGCAGTGTCTGGGCGTCCAACACGCTGAGGCTGCGCTCGTGGATGATTCATGCGTCTACTGTGGGCGTATGAACATGGCAGCGCTGCGATCGCGTCTCTCACTCCTCAAGGGGAGTGCAGCAGACCCCTCTGTCGCCACCCGTCCCGGTCTCTCTGGCTCGAGCAGAGGGCCGCCGGCTGGCGCTCTGGGAGATCTGAGGATCACAGTGAGAGCTTCTCCGCCGGGCCACGCCCCACGGACCTCTCACTCCTCACGCAGCGACTGTCCCGTGCAGCTGCCGATTGATTCTGCTGGGCCGTCTCACAGCGGTCCCAGCGTGTCTTTCGGTGCGCCGCCCGAAAGACCAGATGTCGATTGCTGCATCGGGGGATGGGTTATCGACCTCTGAGGATGAAGGTTCGGCGGGGCTGCCCCCCTCGGGTGTTGTCGCTGCTGCCGAATCGGACTTGGAGTTGTCGGCCATGCTTGCCCGGGCAGCCGTGAGTATCGGACTGGAGGTGACTACACCGCCCAGTCCCGAGCCCTCACGGCTGGATGATTGGTTTCTCGGCGCGGGACGCGGCTCACAACCTCGTTCTGCTCCGGTGCCTTTCTTCCCGGAGGTGCATGAAGAGGTGACGAAGTCGTGGACGGCCCCTTTCACGGCCAGAAGCCGCTCTTCTCCCTCTTCCATCCTCACCACCCTCGATGGCGGGGCAGCCAGGGGGTACGTAGAGGTTCCCCAGGTGGAGAGGGCGGTTGCGGTGCACTTGTGCCCACAAAACGCCGCCACTTGGAGTAATCGTCCGCGCCTCCCGTCCAAGGCCTGTAAGCTGACGGCCGCACTCGCTGCCAAGGCTTACAGTGCTGCGGGCCAAGCTGCCTCTGCCCTGCATGCCATGGCTATCCTGTAGGTACACCAAGCCAAGGCACTCAAAGCCATGCACGAGGGTGGTACCGACCCGGGGTTGATGCAGGAGCTGCGCACGGCGACTGACTTCGCCTTACGGGCAACGAAGGTCACGGCGCGGTCCCTCGGGAAGGCGATGTCCACGCTGGTGGTCCAGGAGCGGCATCTCTGGCTGAACCTGGCTGAGATGAGGGACATGGACAAAGCGCGCTTTCTCGACGCCCCCATCTCCCAGGCAGGGCTGTTCGGCGACACTGTCGAGGACTTTGCCCAGCAGTTCTCGGCGGTACAGAAGCAGACTGAGGCCATCCAGCACATGCTGCCCCGACGTGTCTCTCCGGCTGCCACCGTTCCGTCGCGGGTAGCGCCTCAGCCTGCTCGTCGCCGTGGGCGCCCCCCTGCGTCCTCTACGCCAGCTCCGCCCCGTGCTGAGAGTTCTTCGAGGCCGGCGCGTCGAGCCCCGCGCAGGAGAGCGGCGCCCCCCGTGTCACTCCCGGCTGCGAAGTCCTCCAAGAAGTCGACCAAGCGGCCCTGACACGGGCAACTCGGAGATGCGGAGAACTGCTCTTCAGGAGATGGCGAAGACAGCGCCACTCCTTCCCCCGGAGGAGGGCCGGGCGGAGAATCTTCAGTTTCTGTTTTGTTCTGTTCCGCCACTGGCCGGACGGCCAGTGGTACCCACATTTTCAATAAAAGAGCAAATTCTCCTTCCTCCGAGTTGCAAGGCTCGTGGCTTGACAATGAGCGACGCACAGCTTCCTCACTCTCACCCACGACGCCCCCTTTCGCCAGCGGCCAAGAGGTCGCGGTTCGGAGACGCAACGCCTCTCCACGCGTCTCTGGCCAGTTCCTCCGGGAACACGAGGAGTGTGGTTGCGATGACCCAGGACGCAGTGCCTTCTGGGCCTTCCGGCACGACACCCCATCGCTGCACCACTGCGGGTATGTCGACTGTCCCTTTGGTGCCACTTGTACGGTATCTGGGAGCGTGGCTTGCGCTGCCAAACCCGTCACGCTGGCTCATCCGGACGGTTCGACTCGGCTATGCGATTCAATTCGCCCGGCGACCCCCCAAGTTCAATGGCGTGCTCGAGACTTCGGTGGCAGTCCAGGACGCCCCTGTCTTGCGCGAGGAGATTGCTGTCCTCCTGGCAAAGGATGCAATCGAGCCGGTCCCTCCAGCCGAGATGAGGACGGGGTTTTACAGCCCTTACTTCATCGTGCCCAAGAAGAGCGGTGGCCTTCGACCTATCCTGGATCTGCGAGTCTTGAATCGGGCCCTTCACAAGCTCCCGTTCAGGATGTTGACGCAGAAACGCATTATCAAATGCGTCCAGCCCCAGAACTGGTTTGCAGCGATCGACCTGAAAGACGCGTACTTTCATGTCTCTATCCTCCCTCGTCACAGACCGTTCCTGCGCTTTGCTTTCGAGGGTCAGGCATGGCAGTACAAGGTCCTCCCCTTCGGGCTCTCCCAGTCCCCTCGTGTCTTCACGAAGGTCGCGGAGGAGGCCCTTGCCCCACTTTGGGAAGTGGGCATCAGGATCCTCAACTATCTCGACGACTGGCTCATTATGGCCCGGTCCCGAGAAGAGTTGTGCGATCACAGGGACTTCGTGCTTCGGCACCTCAGTCAGTTGGGGCTTCAGGTCAACCGAGAGAAGAGCAAGCTCTCCCCTGTGCAGAGAATCTCTTATCTCGGTATGGAGTTAGACTCGGTGAGTATGACGGCACGTCTCACCAGCGAGCGTGCCCACTCAGTGCTGAACTGCCTGAGTTCCTTCAGAGGCAGGACAGTAGTACCGCTGAAACACTTTCAGAGGCTCCTGGGGCATATGGCATCCGCAGCCGCAGTCACGCCGCTCGGGTTGCTTCATATGAGACCACTTCAGCACTGGTTACACTCCCGAGTCCCGAGATGGGCATGGCGCCGCGGTACACATCGTGTCACCATCACACTGATGTGTCGCCGCCTATTCAGTCCTTGGTATGACCTTGCCTTTCTACGGGCCGGCGTGCCCTTAGAACAAGTGTCCCGGCACGTTGTTGTCACAACAGATGCCTCCAACTCGGGCTGGGGCGCGACATGCAACGGGCAGGCAGCCTCAGGGTCCTGGACAGGACCTCGACTGCTTTGGCACATCAACTGCCTGGAGTTGCTGGCAGTGCATCTAGCTTTGCGACGGTTTCGTCCGCTAGTGCTGGACAAGCACGTGTTGGTCCGCACGGACAACACTGCGGCTGTTTCGTACATCAACCGACAAGGCGGGTTACGATCACGTCGCATGTCTCAACTCGCCCGTCATCTCCTCCTCTGGAGTCAGACGTGGCTCAAGTCGCTGCGCGCTGTCCACATCCCGGGGGTGCTCAATCGTGCAGCCGACCCGCTCTCACGACAGCTCACTTTCCCCGGGGAATGGCGACTCCATCCCCAGACGGTCCAGCTGATCTGGAGTCGATTCGGGGAAGCCCAGGTAGACCTGTTTGCTTCCCACGAGTCCTCCCACTGCCAGCTGTACTATTCCCTGTCCCAGGCCCCCCTGGGCACAGATGCACTGGCACACAGCTGGCCTCGGGCTTTACGCAAGTATGCGTTTCCCCCAGTGAGCCTGCTCGCACAGACACTGTGCAAGGTCAGGGAGGACGAGGAACAGGTCCTGTTGGTTGCGCCTTACTGGCCCACCCGGACCTGGTTTTCGGAACTCATGCTCCTCGTGACAGCCCCTCCCTGGCGCATCCCCCTGAGGAGAGACCTTCTCTCTCAGGGGCTTGGCACCATTTGGCACCCGCGTCCAGATCTCTGGAACCTCCACGTGTGGCTTCTAGACGGGACGCGGCAGACCTAAGTGATCTGCCCCCAGCGGTGGTAGACACTATCACTCAGGCTAGAGCCCCTTCTACGAGGCAGGCCTATGCTCTGAAGTGGAGTCTGTTCACGAATTGGTGTTCTTCTCACCGAGAAGACCCCCGGAGGTGCCCGGTCAGAGTCGTGCTTTCTTTCCTGCAAGGTAGGCTGGAGCGTGGGCTGTCACCCTCCACCCTGAAGGTGTATGTGGCTGCCATTGCAGCACATCACGATGCAGTGGACGGCCGGTCCCTGGGGAGGCATGACCTGATCGTTAGGTTCCTGAGGGGTGCCAGAAGGTTACATCCTCCTAGGACACCCCTGATTCCCTCCTGGGACCTCTCTATTGTCCTGGCGGGACTTCAGAGGGGTCCCTTTGAGCCGCTGGATTCGGTTGAGCTGAAGTTCCTGTCTCTCAAGACAGCGCTCCTGATCGCGCTCACTTCCATCAAGAGGGTCGGGGACCTCCAAGCATTTTCGGTAAGTGAAGAGTGCCTTGTGTTCGGGCCGGCCTACTCTCACGTTGTCCTGAGACCCCGGCCTGGATACGTGCCCAAGGTTCCCACCACTCCCTTCCGAGACCAGGTGGTGAACCTGCAAGCGCTGCCCCTGGAGGAGGCAGATCCAGCCTTGTCGTTGCTGTGTCCCGTAAGAGCGCTTCGCATATACGTGGACCGCACCCAGAGCTTCAGAAGCTCTGAGCAGCTCCTGGTCTGCTTTGGAGGTCAGCAGAAGGGGAAGGCTGTCTCTAAGCAGAGGTTGGCCCACTGGATAGTGGACGCCATCGCCTTGGCTTACCATTCCCAAGGCGAGCCGTGCCCCCTGGGGGTGAGGGCCCACTCCACACGGAGTGTGGCCTCCTCCTATGCGTTGGCGCACGGCGCCTCTCTGGCAGACGTTTGTCGAGCTGCGGGCTGGGCGACACCTAACACCTTTGCGAGGTTTTACAACCTCCGTGTAGAGCCAGTTTCCTCCCGTGTGTTGGGTAACAGGTAATTGGCGGGAAGGGCTGGCTGGGTGTCTCGCTTGCTGCGCCATTCCCCCTAACACGGGGATGTGAGCGCCTTCTTCTCCCAGTAGAGTTCCCCGGTTGGCGTACCCTGGTCGAGCATCCTCCAGCACCCTCGGCGTCAGACTTGGCGGAGCAGTCTGTCGCCAGGCCCAGTACTGGCGTTAGCATGCCCGGAGCCGGTCAGCCCCTGTACTGGGCTAGGTGTCCATATGGCTGGGTTCCCTGCGGGTAATCCCATATGTGTATTCTTCCACGGTAAGGTTTCCCTCTTGGCAAACTCGTGTCTTCCCTTGACATATCGCTCTGTCGGTCTCTTCTGGCAGCCGTTCCATCCCTACTCCAAGGTAGGACCTGCCTCAGAGACCCTTTCCATATGTAGTACTGCCCCCTGGGTCAGTCCATATCGGTATATCCACATGTCACCTCCCTACGGGTAGGATGTGGTCTCCGTAGCGACCTTTCCTAAAGGCTCGCTTCCCCATTGTCTTGCCAGCTGAAAGAACAAATAGGGAAGATTTAAAGCAATCTTTCACTGAAGGTTTAAATCCCTTCCATTTACTTTATGTGGGCGGAACAGCAGCATGGCCTTCTCCAGCAGCGATGTACTCACCCTTTGGCCCCTTCGGTACCAAGGTCAGTGAATTTGCGCTGGGGCTTTGGGAAGGTTACGACCTTAAGCGTAGCTTTTGTGGCACGCCAAGGCTTGTCAACAATTGCAGCGCCTCAGGGTTGTGACGAGGTTCAGGTTATGGCGTTTTCCATAGGACCCCATTTGTCGGTCGACATAACTCGTAGTGACCGACAGATAGGGAACGTCTCGGTTACGTACGTAACCCTCGTTCCCTGATGGAGGGAACGGAGACGTTATGTCCCCATGCCACAACCTTGAACCATTCGCTGTTGCCGGGACACGTTCTCGGCTCCTCAGCGTAAAACCTAATGAGTGGATGCACCTGTCGCCCTATTTATACCCGCTGGCACGGGGAGTGGCTCAGGTGTGTTAATCCACTTGCCAATTTCATTGGCGTTTTCTCTTAAAATCAGAGATGATTGGCCTCCCAAGTGAGACCCCCATTTGTCGGTCGACATAACGTCTCCGTTCCCTCCATCAGGGAACGAGGGTTACGTACGTAACCGAGACGTTACTCTCCATGATACTTTAGATTAAGTATTGGTCCAAGTATGAAGAGCATTGAGTTGAAATGACAAATAATATAATTCAAAATTTGGCACAGCCAGTCCTCCTGAAAGTATGGGATGCTGCACTGTGACAATTTTTATTCTGGGTCGCTTTACCGTTCCAGAAAAACTGGGAAAGTATGGAATTGATCTCCTTAAAGTAATCTGAAGGAGGGGAAAGCAACAGCATAGAAAAAAAGAAAATTAAGATGTGGTTACAAATGTTTCCTTGATGGTGGAGATTTTGCCTTGGAGAGAGACTTTACGATTATTCCATCTTTCACTATCACTCTTGATCTTGACTAACATATTATTAAAATAGTTTCTGGCAATTTTATGAATGTCTTTATATATGGTTATACCCAAATAAATGAAATTATATTTAATAGGAATGAATGAGGGATTAGGAGAGTTAACTTTAACATTGTTTATTTGGGATTAAAGCAGATTTGGTCCAGTTTATCTTGTACCCCTATAAACTACTAAAGTGATCAAATTCCATAATTATATTGGTTATTGACACATCAAAATTATCTAAATATAAAATAATGTTATCAGCGTACAACGAAATTATATGATTATTTTCATGAATCTTAATCAGGGAAATGTCAGATTTCCTAATGGCTTGTCCTAGTGATTCAAGGGATAAACAAAACAATAAACGGGAGAGTGGACATCCCTGTCTTGTTACACACTGTAAATGTAATGCCTACATCAATGCTTTAAATTAGCTAAATACGAACAATGCCCATGATCTTAATTTGGGCGAATTTCTCAGCAACAACTCATATATTCAACTATCTAGTACTAACTAGTACAACTGCCATCTTATACAAAAGTGTCCAGATATGAAATAATGGCGGCAAATTATGGTGTATGATATAGAGAGAAAAAACAACAACAACATATTTGTAGAAGAAATGCACCCATCTATTCCATCAGCAAGATCTTTAAAGAATAATAATTATTACTCTGGTTAAGTAAGAACAGGGTGTATTAATGTTTTCTGTGAGGCTGTTAAACTGTGACTTGAGTGCTGTCTGTATGATCTTGTTGTGTCCACATGCTTCGATGGCTTCTTGCTGCACATGTGCAATTTAGCACACCTAGGGACACTTGAGTGTCCTCTATTTATCTAAGAGCTCTCAGGGAGATGATAAATTTCTTGCAGTGTGAAAGTGAGTGAATATCCACAAACTCTGATCAGTGACGGGAGGACATGGACAGACACCAAGGGACACAGCCTCTACCTCTATTCAACCTTCTGTGGATGATTAATGACTGGTGTGTGTTCTGAATGAACACAATCACCTCACAAATAACGGGACACTGTGGACCCTACACACCAACATGCATGAGCTTGTACTGTTTACATACACACAGTAGATGAACATGCATACACACACACACACACACAAAAAAAACTGACCTTATTCCATGTCTTAACCAAGCTTTCAAAGCAAAGATTCTCTCCATTGCAATTTTGATGTTGCACAATTATGTTAAACTTAAAAGAAATAACAGTTAGACACACGATTATCAGTGAAAAAATCTTGACTGCTTGAGCTGATACACGTTGGTGTTTTTTTAACATGTAGCCCTGTCATACAATAAAGGCTTTTATATTTTGTCTTCTTTGTGATTGCCTGGATGTGGATTATTTTTGTTTCTCGGAATGGAATCCACTTTTTGTTTTTGACAATATTATCAGTATTGAACGTTGTTGCCCAATTCTGCCTACGAAAGAGGTTTGAGTGGTGTTTTGTTCCTGAATGAATCAGCTATTTTGACAAATTGGTTGCATGAATGAATCAGCAACTCTCTCATTAAGACAGTGATTGCTGCCCCCTACCAATAGTTTTAGTTTCAATATTTAACATTTTGTATATCTATATTTAATATAGTTAATATTTTACAGAATATCTTATAACATTATTTATAGAAATGTAACTGTAGTGTAAAGTCTGTTTAAATACATCTAAATTCAGCTTCTCTGCCACCTCTGCAGTGCAAAAATGGATTTAATTGATGCTTATTTTAATTGACTCGTAACAACCCTATAGCGTATTATTATTCTCATTGCATTTGTTGAATACATTTAGGAATTTGAATGAAAAGGGACGCGTAACATTTAAAAAAGTTTGAAAAGTTGCTCTAAATGTAATAAATATCCTCTGGAAATCATTCTATGAGAGCAAATCAGTGAAAATTATATTTCTGCTACTGCTTATATGTTTGGGATTATTTTTTACATTTTCATCCTGGCTTCAGTGATACCTGCAAAGGTTCCTAATTTTTCGGTGTCATAGAAATTGCCATCCTAAAACAAGATGCAAAAAATAGTTTGCATTTTTCACAATTGCTACGCAAAAAATTATAACTTGAAAAGTTATACTGTTTTAGCTGAGCTACTGCCACACTACTGGCAAATGTAGTTAAATTAGTGGTGTCACTGGTTAGTTAGTCTGCAACACTGCTGTCATACGCTGACTGTAAATGACCTTGCAAACAGTATTTTCACCCTAGGATATAGCTATTTAACACCATCCTAGAATCTCCTCCTTGAGATGTCATTGCCCATCTTGACTCTCTCCTGGGGCATTCTGAGGTGTAAACAAAAAAGAGAGAAGTGAGATGCCACTGGGAGGACAGGTGATTCATCTCCTTCATAAACCAATGAACTGGTCTGCGAAGGTCTGCCAGTTATCTGTTTTCAATACTTATCCACAACAGAGAAATGCTTAACGAGTTTCACAAATGCCCTTCTGAGAGGCTGACCTGCTCCCCATGTGAAAAACAGATGAGAGGTGGAGAAGAATCGATGGGAGGTCTCTGCGTGACAGATACAGTATAATAACAGGATTCCTAAAAGCAGCTGATATACTGATAGAGAGCATGACAGCGATGATAAAAGTGAGAAAGGGAATCAAGAGGGAATTTACAGAAGAGTGTAGAAAGATAAACAACCCTGCTAGATCCTTTCCATGCTGGTCCAGGCTGTTTGGTGCCGATGTTCACCAACAACACCATCAGTCTTTCTGAAGAAGCTGGTTGACCAAGGTATTCTTGCTGCTTAAATGCTCACCCATTTACTTACATTTTTCCCAACAATGGTGAAGTTTAGCAGAATGTTGCCACAAATAATTTTCAATTCAAATCTCATTTGTGTAAGTGTAAATTTAATTGTATAAAAAAAAAAAAAAAAAAAAAAATGCCACTACTGTAATAAATCCTTGTGTGAGATGATGTGGCTTCTTAAACAGAATAATTAAGGCACACGATATCTCATTGTATTCTAAGCAGTGATAAATGCTATGTCAATTAGCTTTTCATTATAGATATACTTTATTATGATTGGAATTATAAGAAGAAGAACTTCTTCATATACTGGCATAGTCATGTGTTTATTAGTCACGTTAAATCAATGAAAGCAATTAAATCTTCTGTTTATTCAGCTGCAGTGACAGGCATTTCATGGATTTTTTCTAGGGGCGTATTTGGATTTTCAACGCAAGAGTCCCATCTGGCTTTTGGATGGATATTTACTGCTGATCACAGAACCGTGCTTCGCTGAAAGATACGCATGACAATTGCTGTTGTACAAGCAAAGAAAGAAGGCATGGTTTCAGTAACCTCAGTTACTTAGTGTGCTTAGGGCATGTGCAGAGCAGCTTGCAGGGGTCTTCACAGACATTTTCAACCTGTCCCTCACCCAAGCAACTGTGCCAACATGTTTGAAGTCCACATCCATTGTGCCATTACCGAAACACTCCTCCCCAATGTGCCTGAATGACTATCGCCCCGTAGCACTCACACCCATCATTATGAAGTGCTTCGAGCCACTTTGTCCTAGCACACCTCAAAGACTGCCTCCCATCCACACTGGACCCACACCAATTTGCCTACCGCAGAAATAGGAACACAGAGGATGCAGTATGCACAGTGCTGCACTCTGCACTCACACACCTGGACCATAACAATACTTATGTTAAGATGCTGCTTGTTGGCTTCAGTTAAGCATTTAACACCGTCATTCCCTCCAACCTGACCACAAAACTTGGAGACCTTGACATTAACGCCTCCCTCTGCAACTGGATTATTGACTTTCTGACCAACAGGCCACATCCACTCCACCACCATCACACTTAACACTGGCGTACCACAGGGCTGTGTGCTGAGCCCATTCCTTTACTCCCTTTACACCCACGACTGCAAGCCTGTGCATGGATCCAACTCCATCATTAAGTTTGCAGATGACACCACGGTGATTGGTCTTATCACAGACAATGATGAGATTGCCTACAGAGAAGAAGTACAGCACCTGGCCACATGGTGCGCTGACAATAACCTGCTCCTTAACACCAATAAGACTAAGGAGCTCATTGTGGACTTCATCCCACATTAACGGGATGGTTGTTGAACGTGTCTCCAGCTTCAAGTTCCTGGGAACCACCATCTCGGAGGACCTGTCCTGGGCCACAAACACCTCCAGCCTGGTCAAGTAGGCTCACCAGCACCTTTTCTTCCTCAGGACACTGAAGAAGAACCAGCTGTCTTCAGCCATCCTGGTGAACTTTTACCGGTGTGCAATCGAGAGCATCCTGACCAGTTGCATCACAGTGTGTTATGGGAACTGCTCAGTGGCAGACCGCAAAGCACTGCATAGGGTGGTGAAAACTGCCCAACGGAAACGCTCTCTACGATGAACTCGCAGCATTCTCAAGGCATCTTCTCACCCTGACCACGTACTGTTTAACCTCCTACCCTTCGGGAGGCGCTTCAGGAGCCTCCGTACAAGGACCACAAGATTCAGGAACAGTTTTTCCCCAAAACTGTCTCCTTGCTGAACTCTGCCCCTCTGACACCCCTCAACACCACACACACAGACTCCTCCCCCTCTTCAACACTACATCTGACTGATTTATATATTTACAACAAGCAAAAAAAAAAAAAAAAAAAAAAAAAAAAAAAAAAAAAACAATTCATGTGTGTGTGTGTGTGTGTGTGATATATATAATTATATATATATATAAATCAATCACCTTTATTTGTATAGTGCTTTAAACAAAATACATTGCGTCAAAGCACTGAACAACATTCATTTGTAAAACAGTGTCTCAATAATGCAAAATGATAGTTAAAGGCAGTTCATCATTGAATTCAGTTATGTCATATCTGTTCAGTTTAAATAGTGTCTGTGCATTTATTTGCAATCAAGACAATGATATCGCTGTAATATATATATATATATATATATATATATATATATATATATATATATGTCAGGACCGGGGCTCGAACTTGGGTCTCTGATGCCAGAGTCTTAATTTCTACCGCTGAGCCACAGGAGGTAGTTGAACCCAAATAGTCAGACGCCTTGTAAACTTAACTGAGAAGAGTTTATTTAACAAAAACAGCAAAAGGGAACAAAATATCCTTTGTATAGAGTAAGTTATAAAACAGGAAAATCCACAGACCAGAACGGGTCAAAAATAGTAAAACAGTCTCCAAAACAAAAACTCAGAGAGAAAACTGCAAAACTATTCTCAGGAAAACAATTCAAAAAATACTTTCAAAGAATAGATCTGGAAACTAGAGCAGACTTACGGCAGCAACTTGCTTAGGAACAATAATAACCAAGCAAAGACACAAAGGAAGTGATCAGCTTAAATAGACAGCCCAGAATGAGAAACATGTGAAAACAATTACACTGATTACAAAATGCACAATGTTGACGTGAGTGCACATTGGGGACCTCTAGTGGCCAAAATAACACATTGCAACACAAAGGTTCTGACAGGACCCCTCCCTCTAGGAACGGCTCCTGACGTTCCCTCCAGGACAACTGGTCTTGCGAGCGTAAAATTCTTGCACAAGTTTGGGGTCTAAGATGTCCTTAGCAGGAACCCAGGAGCGCTCCTCGGGACCATAGCCTTCCCAGTCCACAAGATACTGCCGGGACCCACGTACTTGACGGACATCTAGTATTCTGTGGACTGTGTAAGCTGGCTGGCCCCCGATGATACGAGGAGGAGGAGGTCTTCCTGTCGCAAGAAAAGGAGAAGACAAAACAGGTTTTAACAGGGAGACATGAAAAGTTGGATTAATTTTCAAAGACTTAGGCAAGTACAATTGATAGGTAACTGGGTTCACTTTCCTGGCAATCCTGAAGGGGCCAATGAATCTCTGGGACAGTTTGCGGGACTCCACCCGCAAGGGAATGTTCTTAGTGGAGAGCCAGACTCTTTGGCCAGGGCGCAGAGTGGGGGCAGGTCTGCGTCTGCGATTCGCCTGGTGCTGGTATTGCTGAGAGGCCCTAAGGAGCTTGAGTCTGGCTTTTTTCCATGTCTGGCGGCAGCGTTTAACAAATTGATGAGCAGAGGGAACTGCAACTTCCACCTCTTGTTCAGGGAATAGTGGAGGGGTGTAACCAAACTGGCACTCGAAAGGGGACATGCCTGTTGCAGAGGAGCGAAGGGTATTGTGTGCGTATTCTGCCCACATGATGAATGAAGACCAAGAGGAAGGACTGTTAGCTGCCATACATCTCAGTGTCGTCTCAAGATCTTGGTTAAGCCGCTCAGTTTGTCCATTGGACTCTGGGTGAAACCCAGAAGACAGGCTCACTGTAGCCCCCAGAGATTGACAAAAAGCCCGCCAGAATCGGGAGGAAAACTGGGGTCCTCGATCAGAGACGATGTCTTGTGGAATTCCAAAGACTCTGAACACATGATTTATGACCAATTCAGCAGTTTGTTTTGCGGTGGGTAGTTTAGGCAGAGGAATAAATCTGGCGGCCTTGGAAAATCTGTCAACTATGACCATGATAGTGGTGTTGCCTTGTGATAGTGGAAGACCAGTGATAAAATCCATGGAAAGGTGGGACCAAGGTCTATGAGGTATGGGGAGAGGGTGCAATAGCCCTTGAGGAGAGCGGTGAGAGATTTTATTTTGGTTGCATGTGGGACATGCGTTCACAAATGTGGTCACATCCTCCTTGATAGTTGGCCACCAGAATCGTCTTTGGAGGAACTCAAGAGTGCGTGAGGTACCAGGATGACAAGTGAGACGAGAGGAGTGTCCCCACTGGAGGATCTGAGAGCGGACAGCTTTAGGGACAAACAGACAGTGGGTAGGCCCCCCTCCTGGGTCTGGTTCTCTGGCTTGGGCTTGTTTTACAGTATCTTCCAGATTCCACCTGACAGGGGCTAATATCTTGGAACTTGGAATAATTGGTGCAACACAATCTTCCTGTGGAGCTTTAACATATGCTCGGGACAAGGCATCAGGCTTTAGGTTCTTAGAGCCAGGGCGGTAGGACAAGATGAACTGGAATCTATTGAAAAATAAGGACCAACGTGCCTGGCGGGGGTTGAGTCGCTTTGCCTGCTGAATATATTCCAGATTCTTGTGGTCCGTCAGTACTTGGAATGGGTGTTTGGCCCCCTCAAGCCAATGTCTCCACTCTTCAAGCGCTAACTTGACTGCCAGTAACTCTCGATCCCCTACATGATAGTTGCTTTCAGTAGGTGTAAGGCGGTGGGAAAGGAATGCACATGGATGCAGCTTGTTGTCCTCTCCTCTCTGGGATAATACAGCTCCAACCCCTACATCTGAAGCATCGACTTCCACGATGAATGGTCTATCTGGGTTTGGGAGAATGAGAATAGGTGCAGAGGTGAAATATTTCTTCAGTTTGTTGAAAGCCAACTCTGCTTCAGGTCCCCAAGAAAAGGTGGTTGTGTTCCCCTTGGTGAGAGCAGATAAAGGAGCCGCCACAGTACTGAAGTTCCGGATGAATTTGCGATAAAAATTGGCAAAGCCAAGGAAACGCTGTACCTCTTTTACCGATGAGGGGGAGGGCCAATCCACAACAGCTTGAACCTTTTGAGGATCCATTTGTATTTGGCCAGGCTTGATGATGAACCCCAGGAACTGAACCTTGGTCACATGAAACTCACATTTCTCAGGTTTAACATAAAGATGGTTATCAAGAAGGCGCCTCAGAACCTTACTGACGTGTTCTACATGCTCTTGGAGGGAACTCGAGAAGATGAGGATATCGTCTAAGTAGACAAAAACAAAGTGGTTTAACATGTCTCTGAGAACATCATTGATGAGCGCTTGAAATACTGCGGGAGCATTAGTGAGGCCAAAGGGCATAACTAAATATTCATAGTGCCCAGTGGGCGTGTTGAAGGCAGTTTTCCACTCATCTCCTTGCCTAATGCGAACAAGATGGTAGGCGTTGCGCAAGTCAAGCTTAGTGAAGATGGAGGCTTCTTGCAGCATTTCAAATGCAGTTGTCATTAGTGGCAAGGGATAACGGTTTCGAATGGTTATCTTATTAAGGCCCCTGTAATCAATACATGGTCGAAGTCCGCCATCCTTTTTCCCAACAAAAAAGAATCCAGCTCCAGCAGGGGAAGTGGATGGTTGGATGATGCCTGCTACAAGAGCTTCATTAATGTATCGGTCCATAGCAGTTCGTTCAGGGGGAGACAAAGAAAATATACGACCTCTGGGGGGACAGGTACCCGGGAGTAGCTCAATGGCGCAGTCATAAGGCCGATGAGGTGGTAAGGAGGTGGCCTTCCTTTTACTGAACACTGCTTTGAGGTGGTGGTATGGAGCAGGGACTTGAGACAGATCTATGGTTTCTTGGGACTCGAGAATAAGGTCAGGGGGGTTCTGGGCCAAGCATTTAGTCTGACAGGTGGGACCCCAACCTAGAACAGTGCCAGTCGACCAGTCAACGTGTGGATTATGCTGGAGAAGCCATGGGTGACCGAGGATAACAGGGAACTCTGGAGACTGTATAAGGTGAAAGCACATTCTCTCCTGGTGCTGGTAAGTGGTGAGACCAAGGGGAGAGGTGAGGTGGGTTACTTTCCCGGGAGACAATGGTCTTCCATCCAAGGCTGTCACAGTTAGGGGTGCAGGAAGAGAATAAGTAGAGATCTGAAGACTCTTAGCAAGAGAAACATCCATGAAATTCCCGGCAGCGCCAGAATCAATCAATGCCTCTAGTTGGTGTTTTTGTCCTCTCCAAGTGAGTGTGATTGGAAGGAACAGCCCAGAGTTGGAAGGTGAAGTGGTGCGTGTAACTCCCGTCACAGTCCTTCCTTGCCTGTACGGGACTGGGCGTTTCCCGAAAGCTCGGGGCAGGTGGAGCGAAAATGACCATACAATCCACAATAAAGACAACAGCGCTCTCTCATACGACGGTCTCGTTCCGAGGGGGAAAGTCTAGCCCTACCCAATTGCATGGGTTCCGAAGAATCTTGGGGCACTGGTGGCATTTGAGCAAGAGCTGGACTGGCAGACCATGAGGAAACAGATGGGCGGTTCCGGCTTCTCTCTCTCAGGCGATTATCCAGTCGGATTGCTTGATCCATGAGAGTTTCCAGATCAACAGCAGGTTCTCTGGTAGCCAGATCATCCTTGATTGCCTCTGACAGACCATTCAGGAAACACACCATGAGGGCCTCATTGTTCCAACCACTCCCTGCTGCAACGGTCCGAAACTGAATGGCATACTCAGCTGCACTGCCATTACCTTGACGGAGGGTGAGAAGTCTCTTTGAGGCTTGTCGGCCACTGAAGGGGTGATCGAAGACTCGCTTAAACTCCTTTTCGAATGCGGAATAACTTGAACAGAAGGGGGCTTGTGCCTTCCAGACTGCGGTTGCCCAAGAAAGGGCTTTGCCAGAAAGGAGGGTGATGACGTACGCTATCTTGGCTCGATCTGAGGGGAAGGACGATGGTTGTAGTTCAAACGTGAGAGAGCATTGAGTCAGGAACCCATCACATGCACTAGGGTCACCTGAGAAATGTTGTGGTGGAGGTAGGCGGGGTTCACTTAGAGGAGAGAGCACTCGAGAATCTGGAAGGGGTACTGAGGCAGCAGGAGAAGCGGTAACTGAGGTAGAGGGCAGCCGGTCAAAGATCTGACGGACCGAAGTCATGAGATCAGACAGCAACTGGGAGTGTCTAGCCATCAAAGCCTCCTGCTGAGCTAGTGCTGACTCATGGCGTTGGACTGTGGACTCATACTGAGCAGCTGTGGCAAGGAGTTCTTGAGGATTTGGCGCCTCTGGGTTCATAATGTGGCTTGGTTATTCTGTCAGGACCGGGGCTCGAACTTGGGTCTCTGATGCCAGAGTCTTAATTTCTACCGCTGAGCCACAGGAGGTAGTTGAACCCAAATAGTCAGACGCCTTGTAAACTTAACTGAGAAGAGTTTATTTAACAAAAACAGCAAAAGGGAACAAAATATCCTTCGTATAGAGTAAGTTATAAAACAGGAAAATCCACAGACCAGAACGGGTCAAAAATAGTAAAACAGTCTCCAAAACAAAAACTCAGAGAGAAAACTGCAAAACTATTCTCAGGAAAACAATTCAAAAAATACTTTCAAAGAATAGATCTGGAAACTAGAGCAGACTTACGGCAGCAACTTGCTTAGGAACAATAATAACCAAGCAAAGACACAAAGGAAGTGATCAGCTTAAATAGACAGCCCAGAATGAGAAACATGTGAAAACAATTACACTGATTACAAAATGCACAATGTTGACGTGAGTGCACATTGGGGACCTCTAGTGGCCAAAATAACACATTGCAACACAAAGGTTCTGACAGGACCCCTCCCTCTAGGAACGGCTCCTGACGTTCCCTCCAGGACAACTGGTCTTGCGAGCGTAAAATTCTTGCACAAGTTTGGGGTCTAAGATGTCCTTAGCAGGAACCCAGGAGCGCTCCTCGGGACCATAGCCTTCCCAGTCCACAAGATACTGCCGGGACCCACGTACTTGACGGACATCTAGTATTCTGTGGACTGTGTAAGCTGGCTGGCCCCCGATGATACGAGGAGGAGGAGGTCTTCCTGTCGCAAGAAAAGGAGAAGACAAAACAGGTTTTAACAGGGAGACATGAAAAGTTGGATTAATTTTCAAAGACTTAGGCAAGTACAATTGATAGGTAACTGGGTTCACTTTCCTGGCAATCCTGAAGGGGCCAATGAATCTCTGGGACAGTTTGCGGGACTCCACCCGCAAGGGAATGTTCTTAGTGGAGAGCCAGACTCTTTGGCCAGGGCGCAGAGTGGGGGCAGGTCTGCGTCTGCGATTCGCCTGGTGCTGGTATTGCTGAGAGGCCCTAAGGAGCTTGAGTCTGGCTTTTTTCCATGTCTGGCGGCAGCGTTTAACAAATTGATGAGCAGAGGGAACTGCAACTTCCACCTCTTGTTCAGGGAATAGTGGAGGGGTGTAACCAAACTGGCACTCGAAAGGGGACATGCCTGTTGCAGAGGAGCGAAGGGTATTGTGTGCGTATTCTGCCCACATGATGAATGAAGACCAAGAGGAAGGACTGTTAGCTGCCATACATCTCAGTGTCGTCTCAAGATCTTGGTTAAGCCGCTCAGTTTGTCCATTGGACTCTGGGTGAAACCCAGAAGACAGGCTCACTGTAGCCCCCAGAGATTGACAAAAAGCCCGCCAGAATCGGGAGGAAAACTGGGGTCCTCGATCAGAGACGATGTCTTGTGGAATTCCAAAGACTCTGAACACATGATTTATGACCAATTCAGCAGTTTGTTTTGCGGTGGGTAGTTTAGGCAGAGGAATAAATCTGGCGGCCTTGGAAAATCTGTCAACTATGACCATGATAGTGGTGTTGCCTTGTGATAGTGGAAGACCAGTGATAAAATCCATGGAAAGGTGGGACCAAGGTCTATGAGGTATGGGGAGAGGGTGCAATAGCCCTTGAGGAGAGCGGTGAGAGATTTTATTTTGGTTGCATGTGGGACATGCGTTCACAAATGTGGTCACATCCTCCTTGATAGTTGGCCACCAGAATCGTCTTTGGAGGAACTCAAGAGTGCGTGAGGTACCAGGATGACAAGTGAGACGAGAGGAGTGTCCCCACTGGAGGATCTGAGAGCGGACAGCTTTAGGGACAAACAGACAGTGGGTAGGCCCCCCTCCTGGGTCTGGTTCTCTGGCTTGGGCTTGTTTTACAGTATCTTCCAGATTCCACCTGACAGGGGCTAATATCTTGGAACTTGGAATAATTGGTGCAACACAATCTTCCTGTGGAGCTTTAACATATGCTCGGGACAAGGCATCAGGCTTTAGGTTCTTAGAGCCAGGGCGGTAGGACAAGATGAACTGGAATCTATTGAAAAATAAGGACCAACGTGCCTGGCGGGGGTTGAGTCGCTTTGCCTGCTGAATATATTCCAGATTCTTGTGGTCCGTCAGTACTTGGAATGGGTGTTTGGCCCCCTCAAGCCAATGTCTCCACTCTTCAAGCGCTAACTTGACTGCCAGTAACTCTCGATCCCCTACATGATAGTTGCTTTCAGTAGGTGTAAGGCGGTGGGAAAGGAATGCACATGGATGCAGCTTGTTGTCCTCTCCTCTCTGGGATAATACAGCTCCAACCCCTACATCTGAAGCATCGACTTCCACGATGAATGGTCTATCTGGGTTTGGGAGAATGAGAATAGGTGCAGAGGTGAAATATTTCTTCAGTTTGTTGAAAGCCAACTCTGCTTCAGGTCCCCAAGAAAAGGTGGTTGTGTTCCCCTTGGTGAGAGCAGATAAAGGAGCCGCCACAGTACTGAAGTTCCGGATGAATTTGCGATAAAAATTGGCAAAGCCAAGGAAACGCTGTACCTCTTTTACCGATGAGGGGGAGGGCCAATCCACAACAGCTTGAACCTTTTGAGGATCCATTTGTATTTGGCCAGGCTTGATGATGAACCCCAGGAACTGAACCTTGGTCACATGAAACTCACATTTCTCAGGTTTAACATAAAGATGGTTATCAAGAAGGCGCCTCAGAACCTTACTGACGTGTTCTACATGCTCTTGGAGGGAACTCGAGAAGATGAGGATATCGTCTAAGTAGACAAAAACAAAGTGGTTTAACATGTCTCTGAGAACATCATTGATGAGCGCTTGAAATACTGCGGGAGCATTAGTGAGGCCAAAGGGCATAACTAAATATTCATAGTGCCCAGTGGGCGTGTTGAAGGCAGTTTTCCACTCATCTCCTTGCCTAATGCGAACAAGATGGTAGGCGTTGCGCAAGTCAAGCTTAGTGAAGATGGAGGCTTCTTGCAGCATTTCAAATGCAGTTGTCATTAGTGGCAAGGGATAACGGTTTCGAATGGTTATCTTATTAAGGCCCCTGTAATCAATACATGGTCGAAGTCCGCCATCCTTTTTCCCAACAAAAAAGAATCCAGCTCCAGCAGGGGAAGTGGATGGTTGGATGATGCCTGCTACAAGAGCTTCATTAATGTATCGGTCCATAGCAGTTCGTTCAGGGGGAGACAAAGAAAATATACGACCTCTGGGGGGACAGGTACCCGGGAGTAGCTCAATGGCGCAGTCATAAGGCCGATGAGGTGGTAAGGAGGTGGCCTTCCTTTTACTGAACACTGCTTTGAGGTGGTGGTATGGAGCAGGGACTTGAGACAGATCTATGGTTTCTTGGGACTCGAGAATAAGGTCAGGGGGGTTCTGGGCCAAGCATTTAGTCTGACAGGTGGGACCCCAACCTAGAACAGTGCCAGTCGACCAGTCAACGTGTGGATTATGCTGGAGAAGCCATGGGTGACCGAGGATAACAGGGAACTCTGGAGACTGTATAAGGTGAAAGCACATTCTCTCCTGGTGCTGGTAAGTGGTGAGACCAAGGGGAGAGGTGAGGTGGGTTACTTTCCCGGGAGACAATGGTCTTCCATCCAAGGCTGTCACAGTTAGGGGTGCAGGAAGAGAATAAGTAGAGATCTGAAGACTCTTAGCAAGAGAAACATCCATGAAATTCCCGGCAGCGCCAGAATCAATCAATGCCTCTAGTTGGTGTTTTTGTCCTCTCCAAGTGAGTGTGATTGGAAGGAACAGCCCAGAGTTGGAAGGTGAAGTGGTGCGTGTAACTCCCGTCACAGTCCTTCCTTGCCTGTACGGGACTGGGCGTTTCCCGAAAGCTCGGGGCAGGTGGAGCGAAAATGACCATACAATCCACAATAAAGACAACAGCGCTCTCTCATACGACGGTCTCGTTCCGAGGGGGAAAGTCTAGCCCTACCCAATTGCATGGGTTCCGAAGAATCTTGGGGCACTGGTGGCATTTGAGCAAGAGCTGGACTGGCAGACCATGAGGAAACAGATGGGCGGTTCCGGCTTCTCTCTCTCAGGCGATTATCCAGTCGGATTGCTTGATCCATGAGAGTTTCCAGATCAACAGCAGGTTCTCTGGTAGCCAGATCATCCTTGATTGCCTCTGACAGACCATTCAGGAAACACACCATGAGGGCCTCATTGTTCCAACCACTCCCTGCTGCAACGGTCCGAAACTGAATGGCATACTCAGCTGCACTGCCATTACCTTGACGGAGGGTGAGAAGTCTCTTTGAGGCTTGTCGGCCACTGAAGGGGTGATCGAAGACTCGCTTAAACTCCTTTTCGAATGCGGAATAACTTGAACAGAAGGGGGCTTGTGCCTTCCAGACTGCGGTTGCCCAAGAAAGGGCTTTGCCAGAAAGGAGGGTGATGACGTACGCTATCTTGGCTCGATCTGAGGGGAAGGACGATGGTTGTAGTTCAAACGTGAGAGAGCATTGAGTCAGGAACCCATCACATGCACTAGGGTCACCTGAGAAATGTTGTGGTGGAGGTAGGCGGGGTTCACTTAGAGGAGAGAGCACTCGAGAATCTGGAAGGGGTACTGAGGCAGCAGGAGAAGCGGTAACTGAGGTAGAGGGCAGCCGGTCAAAGATCTGACGGACCGAAGTCATGAGATCAGACAGCAACTGGGAGTGTCTAGCCATCAAAGCCTCCTGCTGAGCTAGTGCTGACTCATGGCGTTGGACTGTGGACTCATACTGAGCAGCTGTGGCAAGGAGTTCTTGAGGATTTGGCGCCTCTGGGTTCATAATGTGGCTTGGTTATTCTGTCAGGACCGGGGCTCGAACTTGGGTCTCTGATGCCAGAGTCTTAATTTCTACCGCTGAGCCACAGGAGGTAGTTGAACCCAAATAGTCAGACGCCTTGTAAACTTAACTGAGAAGAGTTTATTTAACAAAAACAGCAAAAGGGAACAAAATATCCTTTGTATAGAGTAAGTTATAAAACAGGAAAATCCACAGACCAGAACGGGTCAAAAATAGTAAAACAGTCTCCAAAACAAAAACTCAGAGAGAAAACTGCAAAACTATTCTCAGGAAAACAATTCAAAAAATACTTTCAAAGAATAGATCTGGAAACTAGAGCAGACTTACGGCAGCAACTTGCTTAGGAACAATAATAACCAAGCAAAGACACAAAGGAAGTGATCAGCTTAAATAGACAGCCCAGAATGAGAAACATGTGAAAACAATTACACTGATTACAAAATGCACAATGTTGACGTGAGTGCACATTGGGGACCTCTAGTGGCCAAAATAACACATTGCAACACAAAGGTTCTGACATATATATATATATTTTTTTTTTTTTTTTCAAAGTTATTTTAAACTTGTCTAGTATAAATAAGTTGCTTTTTTCATAATTACAGTGTTTTTTCTATATTTACCCTTAGAAAATGAAAGCGAAATGTGACAACATGCCCCGTAGGTGGGGTACATAGTAACAGCCGAGGGGCACATTGTTTGACCATATGGCAGTTTAAAATGTTATCTGATCGATTGAAAAAATTATGAAAGACTAAAATATTTTGTTAAAATGTTATCTGATCGAATGAAAAAAAAGAAAGACTAAAATATTTTGTTAATTAAAAACAGATATATACTTTTTAAAAATAAAATAATGGCTTTTTTAAAGAATTAAAACATAATCTGATTTTAGAGTTTGACAATGAACACATTGCAACCAATGCTTGGGACGACCCATATAAAAGTGTCTTCTGCTAGTTATCAAAGCATTAAAAAAACTAACTAATAAATGACAGATTGGAGATTAAAATCACTAAAATCACTAGCGAGGTAATAACAGCGCTGTTTAGAGATGCTGCAGCAGAACACTGTTGAGGGACACACAGAGGTAGCCTGATTCCAAGAGGGTATGGCTGCAGACTTGCACTTGCACTCTCAGACTTGCATTCTCAGACTTGCACTCTCCGACACTTGCACTTCCGCTAGTGACATCACATGCAGCCTTTATTTTTTATTTTGTTTAATTTTTTATTACTTTTTGTTGAATTTCCCAACATTTTATAACAGTAGCCAGGTGGTGAAGACAAGAAAAAAAGAAACTATTTTACAATGTCACTTGCAATCGCCACTTGCACTCTCTGCTACCAGCGACACTTAAAATCGACACAAATCGTGCATGTTGCCAATGGAGACAAGATGCTATGGTGGTGATTAAACGATTAAACATAATTTAGTACTATAACGTACAGAGTCCTGCAAGAAAAAGACAAGACTGGCAAATCCGTGGCCAGAACACCAGAATATGAACACTTGCGCAAAGTCTCTCGCTAAGTGTTTTCCTCCCGTAGAAAAACAAACACTTAACATGGCTTAATGTATTAAGATGCTATTAAAATATCTAATTAAATATACAGTTAATTATCTTAATTAACATTTATATAGTTTTTTCCTCACATACCGCAAAATGTGGCATAACGGCCAAACTCAATATGCTTCTTTGCATTATTAAAATACATAACTAATATGTACAGGCAAGCAGGTGAGCCCAGAATAAACGCAACATGGAAAGTTTAGCATTAAGCATTTTTCCATATAGAATAACCTGTCTACAACTCGTTTATATCACTGTCTTTGTCCATTAAGCTACATTATGTGTTTTACTGCACAATAACTGCATCAGAATGCTATCAACGGCTCAAGCCTCCATTACCAGCTTTAAAATGATGCTTTGGAACCATAAAAAGAGGCGTTGGATGAGATGCGGAAGACATAATCCTACTCACAATAGCAATTTAAATACAGAAACAGGACGGATCACTTTAAAAACATCATCTGATCATGTCTTGAGGTGTGGTAACCATAGGATAAATGGAATAATTGACTCCGGGCCTTTGAATTATTAGAAAAATAATGCACACCCGAGATGTAACATAATTCAACGGCCCGGAGTCAATTATTCCTTACACACACACAAACACACAAACACACAAACACACAAACACAAACACACACACACACACACACACACACACACACACACACACACACACACACACACACACACACACATATATATATATATATATATTATTCCTTACAGTCCTTACATGAACCAAATGCACACTGACGGATCTTTTTCCATCTGTTCTGTAAAATGTGAACAAATGAATATTCTTCCAAGAGTAAATATTGTGGAAATATCAAAATTAAGCCCTATTCGGACGGGACTAGTTTTACAGGGGGTCGTTAGAGAAATCATCTCGGTTTCGTATGGTAACCCTCGTTCCCTGAAGAAGGGAATGGAGACGCCATGTCAGTGACCGATGAATATGGGATATCGCTTCAATAGACCAATCTACTTCGAGTATAAACTAAACAAGCCAATGCACATTGGCATGCAATTATTGCATCCCGCTGCCACTGATCACTGCATGAGTATAAGAAGGCAGCAGGTGCAATACATAACAGTTTTTCGCTGAGGAGCCGAGCCGGGGAACCGGCAGCTCAGCGGCGGTACAGCAACCATGGTGACCGACGAATATGGGATCCCTATCAAAGCGCCATGGTTGCTGCCACTTTCAGTGCCCTGTGTGAGCTGCCTGTGCCCCTATTAGGTGTAGGCCGGGGCTCAGAACAAGTAGCTCCACTCACCGTTTTCAAAGCAATACCTCACTGGTTGAGTTTGGATAACACTGGGAAAACGTACCCGGTCTGCTTGGAACGGGTATGCCGCGGAAGCCCCATCCTTCCCGAAGGAGGTCCCAGAGGCAAATACACATATAGCATCCGTTTAGGAGTATACAGAGAAATGAGGTGATTAAAAATCCTCTTGGGAAGGCAGTAGTCTGCTGGGGAAACACGGGCTCTAAGGCTATACCATGGGCTATACACATACGAGTACCGCTTAGGTCTCAATATGGAACCCACCCTTCCATGGTTCTCACAGATACATCATGAAGGCCCGGTGCTGGACATTCCGCCGCGTCCAGCTGCTTAGGGTGATGAAGGATCTCAACCGGGTCTACAGAACGGACACTCTGGAGCAGTTAAAGTAAGCCGACACTAACCAGGGCCTCTCAGTGCGACTACTCGTTTAAGGTGAGAACACAGGAGGATACCGGCTCTACACGAAAGCTATAGAACCTAGCGAATGTCACTTGGTCTTTGAAGGGTGTAGTGGGAACCGTGGGCACGTAGGGATTACCCAAAGACTTCCCACACGGGGTCATGGTATGCATCAATAGCAGCAACCTGGACTTTGAGGGTGGAGAGAGACAGCCTTCGCTCCAGCCCTTGCTGCAGAAAGGACAGGACGACTGCAATCGGGCATCTTCGGGGGTCTTCTCGGTGAGAAAAACACCACTCGACGAACAGGTTCCACTTCAAGACGTAAGCGTGTCTCGTAGATGGTGCTCTTGCCGAAGTGATGGTGTTCGCTACCTCTTGGGGTAGGTCACCTAAAACCTCAGTGTCCCGTCCAGGGACCAGACATGGAGTTTCCAAAGGTCTGGACGCGGGTGCCAAATGGTGCCCCCTCTCCGAGTCAGTAGATCCTTCCTCAGAGGAATTGGCCAAGGAGGGGCTGTCGCAAGGAGCACTAGTTCGGGGAACAAGTGAGTAGGGCCTTTGTTGACACTCTCGAACCGCCCGCTGCTGACATCTGGCAAAGGAGGAGGATGAGTGAGGTCGTGTGCTTGGCCGTCCGCAACTCTCCGTGCCCTCCTGGGACCCAGAGAGGAATAAAACTGCTCTCCAGTTGAGATTTCCAGATTCTCTGGTAACTTGATTCTTGGTGATTTTTATTGCATCCGAAACTGCAACGTCTGTGCTTTTCTCACACAACATCTGTGATAATTCCAGAGCAAATTACCTACTATTTTCAGCAAACTCAGTGATCCTCTGAGAAAACTAATCCCATCCGAATGCAGCTGTCTTTGATTGCCTGTGATATTTTATTTCACAACGCGTTTCCTTTTGTGTTTTGGCCAACGTGAATTACCGTAGATGCTCTTACGGTAATACTCGCGCATGTTTGAAATATTTGTTTACCGGCAAATAAATAATAATAAAAAATAAAAATAAAAATAATAAAATTAAGAGCAAGATCACGGAAACTGTTAATACAGGCTATTGTAATATCAGCATCAGGTAAGATTACTCACGTTCATTTGTGCACTCAGTTACATAATGTTTTAATTATATATGTACCTTTATGAAAATTAAACATGGTAGGTTTAGCCTACTACAAAAAAAAAAAAAAAGAAAAAAAGAAAACCACACTTTAACATGGCTTGGCTATACTAGCCATTAGTATTTAGTATTTAGCCTTAGTATGTATTGTGTAATAGTACTAATTGCAATCATTCTGAATGAATGCAATGCACGAATACAGAGCGCATGATCTCTGTGACGCCCAGATGCACAAAACAGACACTCCCATAAACATGGAGATGTTAGTCCCGTACGAATTGGTACATGAAAATTGCAGACTTCGGGTGGTAAGAATCGAAACTCAAACGTAGTTTAGAAAACTAGTCCCACCCGAATAGGGCTTTAATTTAATCTAAGTGAAGGCATTGTATTTAATTTATAATTTACACATACAACAAACTGGTAATGTCATAATGGTATAGTGTACTGTAATTGAATGTAGCCTATCTAAATTATACCTGTTGAACAGTAGACAGCACACGAGGTGTTCATTCAATAAAGGTCTTCATCGCTAGCAAACAATAGCCTTTACAGATTTTTTTTTCAATTGACTCCAGATCCAAAGCCACATCTTCAATGCTATTGATGTTCTTACTATTTCTGTTACAACTCTGAGTAAACCGCTTCAGACAGCTCAGTGTGTGTGCCAGGGAACTGAACAAATTAAACAAACTGATTTGCGAATCAATTCACTTATTTGCCAACTGGTTTGATCAAGCTTTTGAACAGAACTGACTTAAAATAATGAATCACTCGCGAATGGGAATCTCTCATTGCGAAGAGAAGAGTAGACGGCGCATTTGAAATAAACTAAAGCATTTATAACTTGATTGAAGATAAAGTGACCTGCATTGACCAATGTAAGTCAATTACGCTCTTTTCTTGGGATGATCAACTACTCTGGCCATTTCATTCCAAATCTGGCATCTGTGTTAAACCACCTCAATGCTCTTTAATGCAAAGGAAATAAATGGTGCTGAAGCGTGGCATGTGAACATGTATTTCAGAAAGTGAAGGATCTCCTTACTTCACCTGCAGTACTCACACATTATGACCCAGAATTACCCATTTGTCTTGCCTGTGATGCTTCCCCATATGGGGTGGGGGCAGTGATTTCACAAGTGTGCCCCGATGGGGAGGAGAAGCCGATTGCTTTTGCATCCAGGACTCTCAGTGAAGTGGAGCAAAATTATACTCAGATCGAGCGTGAGGCCCTGAGTATGATTTTTGGAATTTGCAAATTCCATCAGTACTTATATGGAAGAAAGTTTACTCTCTTTACGGATCATCAACCTCTCTCAGTCCCAACAAGAGCATTCCATCCATGGCAGCAGCTAGAATGTAATGACGGGCTCTGATATTAGCCGCCCCTGACTATGTCCTTGAGTATAAGAAAACAGCATTGCATGCCAATGTAGATGGACTGTCGCGGCTGCCATTACGAGTACCACACGCTGAGAAAACGGACAAGGTGGATGTGTTCTATGCTGCCCAGATAGACACCCTGCCTGTCTGTAGTGCTGAAATTAGACGTGACACCCTGAAGGATTCCATTTTGTCACCTGTGCTGGACATGGTTTCAACCGGACGGTTCCCAAAAACTAAAGAGGTACCTCAAGGCTTGCTACCTTTGGTGACATGTCGCAATGAGCTCAAAGTTGTTCAAGTATGTTTAATGTGGGGAAGTTGTGTCGTGGTACCAATCAAGCTTCGGACTTTTCAGTCATTATGGCATCCCTAATGTCATTTTCAGTGACAACGGTCCATAGTTTTGTACTGAGGAGTTTTCACTTTTCCTGAAGGCCAATGGGGTGCAACATATTCAATCTGCCCCATTTCACCCCTCTACCAATGGGCAAGCTGAATGTTTTGTCCAAACATTCAAAAATGCTCTAAAAGCTTCAAAAAGGCCAGCTCCAATCCAACAGAGACTTAATCTATTCCTGTTAACATACAGAAACACTCCGCATGCTACTACAAAGGAGTCACTTGCAATGATTTTCCTCAATCGCAAACTAACAACCTGACTGAATCTTCTAAGACCTAGTCTCAAAACAGTGAGTCAGTCCCAGGATGCCCAGCAGTTACGACGCCAAAAACACTCTAGGTTCAGAGAATTTCGAGCTGGAGTGTCCGTTCTTGCTCGTGACTACAGAAAGGGTGGAAAATGGATACCTGGAGTGGTGATATCCAAAACGGGTACTGTCTCCTATGTTGTCAACGTGGGTGCTTCTGGAATCTGGAAACGTCATGTAGATCAATTACTGAAACAAGGGACTGAATCCTCTGAAACCCAGAAGGAACACGACTTTCTAGATTATATATATATATATATATATATATATATATATATATATATATATATCCGAGCAGCTGAGTCCTTAGCCATCTTCAGATGGGCGGGGCGAATGGCTATATAAGCAGGCAATCGCCAGAGGAAATCAGATCTTACTCCTTCAGCGACGACTTCACTTCGCTGGATCTTTGCTGAACGCCTTCGCCTGGAACGAGCTCTCGCCGTCGAAGAGGCACCGCAGCGGATCAGCTGAGACCGCCTGCAGTGCCAGTGTTCTCGCAGACGGCCGCTCTTAGCGCCGATCTCGCGCCGCCCGCTTCCCGCTTCCCGCTTCCCGCTTCCGGCCGCTTCTCGGCGATCTCCTGCCACCATCCGGCGATCACAAAAGAGCTTTTTCCAGTGGTTTTCACAGATCATAGGGTCACTGCAGTCACCCGGATCCAGTACGTATCCAGACCAGATGGTGGATCGGCACCTAGAAAGGACGCACTGTATTTTGTTTAAAGCACTATATAAATAAAGGTGACTTGACTTGACAACAAAGGAACCCGCTTTACACAAGCAATGCAAGTAACATACCTCCAGACTGAGCTGAACTGGTGTATTTAACATAATTTTAACCTCACTGAGGAACTAAATGCGAAAGTTCAATAAATGATTGATGGCTGTTCATGTATATGCAGTTTCACATATTGCTGTAAACTTGGGATTTCACATTTTCATTATCTTAAATGCATTCTTTCATAACTGTCTATCTTCCTGCAACTTGTGTGAATGTATGAGTGCATGTGCTTATGTGTTTGATTAGTTTATATGTCTTAGATTTATCGGTAACACTTTAGAATAAGGTTCCATTAGTTAATGTTAGTTAACTACTTTCGTTAACATGAACTAAGCAAGAACAATCCTTCTACAGCATTTATAAGTCTTAGTTCATGTTAATTTCAACATTTACTAATGCATTATTTAAATCAAAAGTTGTGCTTGTTAACCTTAGTTAATGCACTGTGAATTACCATGAACTAACAATGAATAACTGTATTTTCATTAACTAACATTAACGAAGATGAATAAATACAGTAATAAATGTATTATTCATTGTTTGTTCATGTTAATTAATACATTAACTAACATTAACTAATGGAACCTTATTCTAAAGTGTTACCGATTTATCTAATAAATCCTTATTTATATTGAAAGGAGAGGTCTCTTGTGTTTCGTCCTAACCAGTTAGTGTCTTAAACTGCCAATCTTGTTACTGTGGTAATTAATATTGTTTTCACTATACTTTTGATATCAATATCCATTGCTGGGTTGATGTTATATGGCTCATTCATTGAATTGCTGGCTGTCTCAGTGATCAGCCTTAAAACAGTGATTCTGTCCAAATTCCCTTTAAAATCTTAAATGATTCCTTTGAGCTAAATTTACATTTCCCTTACAAGCACAAACTTAATTTGCAGTCAAATGTTTCCCAAGCCATTTGGGAATACCTCTTTTACTTCAAACCAAGTCTGAAAAATGTGACAGGCCAAATGGGATTTGTTATTATTGAGTTTAAAGTCTACAGCTAATCTTCATACTTCAGTCAGTCATGGACTATAATGAAGAGACTGAAATGGCCACATTATTTTTAATTAATTATTTATTATTCTAGAAGATTCTATTGAGAATTTATTTTAATTTTTTATCAGATAGGTGCAATTTAACACCTTTCAACAGCAAAATTTCTCCAAACTCCAATTAGCTATTAAAATTTAAAATGAAACATTTTCACATCAGCATAATTTTAAAATGACAACACTGTAACTAATAGAGCTGTTCATTAATACATTTAAACTAAACAAGCAAATTTATGTTCATACTTTAGACAAACAACAGGACAGGACAACAAAGTATAGTGAAGCAGAAGGGCTGATTTCATGACAGTCCTCAGCTAAAGAGACTCTTCAAGGAAGATGTATCACTATACTAATGCCTGAAGAAGAAGAAAAAAAAAAAAAAAAAAACTATTGGAGAATGATAATGGATGTTAGAACTGAATTATGTCTCTTGTGCAATTTTGAGAATATGTACCATGTTTTTTTTTTGTTTTTTTTTGAGAATACGGTTTATCTTTTAGAAAACACTTGAAATCCATTTATTCAGTTATATAAAGAAAGACCATTTGTTTTAGCAATCATTTGTTATGAAGGTAATAACTGTCTAATACGTCAATGTCACTAATGTGCTTTACGTAATAATTATGGAGGTCAAATGCACTGAAAATACTAAAATTATTTAGACATTTTTTTAAAATTATTTTAAGAGGTGTGTCAAAAGTCTTGCTTGCAAAAGCTTGTTGAGATTTTGATTTGGTGAGTTTTGTTAAATGTGAGCCTAAATCTTTACAATGAAAATAACCAAAGACTTAAACTAGTTCAGTCTGTGTGCATTGAATTTATTTCATACGCAAGTTCCACAATTTGATCTGAATTACTGAAATAAACTTTTTCACGATATTCTTATTAATTGACGTGCACCTGTATGTGTAGCTTTCAAAACCAAAGAAGATTTTGCTCATCTTTCATAAGATACTGCCACTGCTAGCAAAGGATGAGTTTCGAGGGTGCAAATTATTTCTCTAGTTTAACTGTGAATATGACAGGTGGCAAACTGACAAGACTTTGAGAATAAAGAAATTACTAGAACCATGTGATACAATAGACTAAACCAAGATCAAAGTTTAATTTATCCGCAGTTTGTGCTTGTCAACCTCCATTCTTACCTACAAAATATGTTAAAATTAAATAAAATTCGATTTGACATTGTATTTATTCATCTCATTCACAAAATAAATAAAATAAATAAATATATGCCTTCTTCCTCTTTAAGTGATCACCAGTGGTGGACGAAGTACACAAATCAAGTACTTGAGTAAAAGTACAGATACATATGGTAAAATATTACTCCAGTAAAAGTAAAAGTACTCCTTTTTCAATTTTACTCAAGTGAAAGTACAAAAGTACTCAATTTTTTATGTACTTAAGTAAAAAAGTACTGCAAGATAGATGTTTGCAATTTTACATAGGCTACTTAATTTAATTTTATATTAGCACATTTTTTTTATAATCCTAATGCTCAAAATACCTGGGATTTTTTCAAAAATAACCACTATATGGAGTCAAAATATATTTTTGTTGTTGATATGGACTACGCTGATGAGAGTAATGTTCACTGTGAAGCTTACACTGTGATGTACCTGAGAGAAAACAGAGATGACCATCTGATTTTCACCAGTAAGAACAAAGTATTTTAAAGTTAGTTGTTTTACAGAACATCAAAGTTACAGTACAGACCAAAAGTTTGGAAAACTCATACAAAGAGTTTTCTTTATTTTCATGACTATGAAGATTGTAGAGTCACACTGAAGGCATCAAGGGCTATTTGAGCAAGAAGGAGAGTGATGGGGTGCTGCGCCAGATGACCTGACATCCACAGTCACCGGACCTGAACCCAATCCAGATGGTTTAGGGGTGAGCTGGACCGCAGACTGAAGGCAAAAGAACCAACAAGTGCTAAGCATCTCTCGGGGAACTCCTTCAAGACTGTTTGAAGACCATTTCAGGTGACTACCTCTTGAAGCTCATCAAGAGAATGCCAAGAGTGTGCAAAGCAGTAATCAAAGCAAAAGGTGGCTACTTTGAAGAACCTAGAATATGACATATTTTCAGTTGTTTCACACTTTTTTGTTATGCATATAATTCCATATATAATTCCACATGTGTTAATTCATAGTTTTGATGCCTTCAGTGTGAATCTACAATTTTCATAGTCATGAAAATAAAGAAAACTCTTTGAATGAGAAGGTGTGTCCAAACTTTTGGTCTGTACTGTATATATGACATGATAATAAGGCCTGAAGTTAGGAAGAACATTTTAAGGAAAAAAATAATAAAAAAAATTCATAATGATTTTTTCCTTCTCAAATCTTGTCTGTGGTTTAAAAACACCCCTGGCCAAACGGGGTACATCTCTTCCCACTTTGATAATTACTGTAGTTACCATGTTCTGAACATCACATCCTTTCTTTTCTCCCCAGATGTAATCTATCTATCTATCTATCTATCTATCTATCTATCTATCTATCTATCTATCTAGCTATCTATCTATCTATCTATATATATATAGATATATATATCTATGTTGCTGAATAAAAATATTTGGACAACAAGCTTGTTAGCTTGACAGTTAGCATCAGCTAACAATATTTACTTATTTTCAGTACGATGAACATTCATGTCTGTCTACTCGTCTAGTTAATCCAAACAATATACATATGTATAACGTTAATGTCGATAAACAATATAAAAACAGACGTCACATAGGACATTTTAATAAAACTGTTAACATTACGGCAGCGGTGAATTTGAACATGCATGAGTTATTGTATTTAATCTGTGTTGTTTTAATGTTTTTTTGTTGTTGTTGTTGTTTTTTTTACCTAAAATTGATGTGTTGCATCGTCTGCACTCGAGCATTTGAGTGGGCTTAAATAGATCTCTCTTTACAACGGATTTAGTTCTCAAACAACTGACAGTTTTGACCTAAATATGATTTTCAGTTACAATAATTAATCCAAAATTTCGACATAACTTACTTTTAGCAACATCAGACGCACGCGCGCTCACAAGATCTCCCGGTTCTTACTTCTGGAGACTCGCACTAAACGGTTCATTTGAATCAGTGAGTGGTAGACTCCAGAACAGCTGCAATCGGATCATTCTAATTCGTAAACGAATCGTTTGGTGCGATTTGCGATCCGATTTCAAGTTTATTTTGAAAAGACTCAGTTCGTTCATGATGAATCAGACACCGCTTCTGAGTGTCGGAGCACGTGATATAGGGAGTAACGATGTGTTTTATGAAATGTAGTGAAGTAAAAAGTACGATTTTATGCTTTGGAATGTAGTGAAGTAAAAGTAAAAGTTGCTCAAAATAAAACTACTCCAGTAAAGTACAGATACTTGAAAAATGTACTTAAGTACAGTAACGAAATAAAGCTACTCCGTTACTGTCCACCACTGGTGATCACTCTAAAACACTAAACAGTTTCTATTGACGGCATGGTATGAAGGGATAATTTTGGCTTCTTAAAGAAAATCAATCAAAATTAATTAATTATTACGTTTACAGGGACGGCCACTATCTTGATTGACATGATGAGGCTGGGGATTAGCATTAGTGCTAGTATATCTGTACTGCAGTGCTTTAATCAGGAATCTTGATTTTGAATGGAGCTCTGAGTGGCAGTGCACCTAAGAGGATGTACAAATTAGGCTTTATTTAGGAATGTGTCATTCATCCATGTACTAAAGAGATGCCGCCCTGCTATCTCTCCTTGGGGGAGGCATCCTCTCTTAAGACTTCCTCCTTGCCATGTAAGACTTTTGGGATACATCTCGCATAAATGGCAGGGCATACACAGCAGCAGCAGGACAGGCTGTCGCTTTATTGCACACGATGGCTCTGCTTCAGGCTGTTCAACTGAAAGACATAGTTAAACAAGATGCGAGTTGCACCATGCTACTATTCAGGCTTCCTCTGCTATGACAGGTCCATTGTGGCTGGTAATGAAGAGTCATCTGTTGGTGAACCTGGCATATGTCGGGAAGAAAGAGAGGGGCTTTCTTCTCGATGCTCTGGTATCGTCTTTTGAACTTTTCAAGATCTCTGTCAAGACAATGGATGAGAAGTTCAGAGAGGCAAAGGTATGCTCAGCAGCCTTTAAATCCTTAGTTCCATGAAGGTCCAGGTCTAAGCCCATACATACCCAGGGGTCCTGGCCCATCTTGATCTGAGGATCAGAAATAGGCACAGTAGGCTAGTGTCACGGCTCTCGCCCATACCCTGCCTGGGGTAGGGGTAGGAGGAATTACAGGGCAAAGGGATGTAGACATTATAAGAGTTGTGATCCAGACGAAGCGTCAACACTTTCGTCCATTAGAGTGATACTTGAGTATCTACTCATTTCCCTCAAGGGGGTTCAATATCTGCCTGATCTTCCCCTTTCTAATTCCCCTTTAACCACCATTTCTCCAACCGACCGAGGTTAGGTAGGAATTTCATGAATTACAAACCCGATTCCAAAAAAAGTTGTGACATTGTACAAACTGTGAGTAAAAATGGAATGGAATAAATTGTGACCCTGTGCTGGAAGAGGACGTGGAAGTGGTTGCACTTATTTCAACTCTCACAGCCATATCTGCTGATGATTTCAGAGCTGCAGGGGCTACCTTCCCAATATACAGTGAAGTACGTATCTTACCGATGACCAAATGGCCAAAATCGCAGGCAAAATTAAAGGCCTATGGCCTGATCTGTTCCATACTACAAAATTCAACATGAACTTTCTCTTTAGGATGATTATGTGGTAAGAGGCACACACAGACTTTTAGTACCAGAGTCTTTGCGTAGGCAGTTCATTGCATTGGCTCACGATACTCAACAAGGCATTGTTAGAACCAAGCAAAGACTCAGAGAGCTGTACTGGTAGCCGGGTATGGTTTAGACAGCCATCAAATCATGCATATGTGTCAAACTCATGACAAGTCAGCAGTCGTTCGCACTCCACCACTCCAGTCTGTACCTCTCCCAGATGGAGCATGGGAGGAACTCGCTATACACTGTAAAAAAAAGTCTGTAAAAATACAGTACAATATACCATAATAATTTAAAGGAATTGTCCTTATTTTATTTTTACAGTCGTTTCTCCGTTATTTTTTAATTACGCTTTGCATTGTGGGTACAAGAAGTTCAGTCTACAATCGGCGCGAAACCAGTGCTTTCGCAGGTGCCATTATTCACGGAGATACTCTGTCAAAATCTCATTTTAAAGTCAGATTTAGGATTTTGAGAATGGTTCCTACACTTCCTTTGTAAATAATTTTTGTTAAATGTAACAAACTGTATTGTTAACTTTGTTGCTGCCTGGTTTGTTTGGCAAATGAATGTCGGAGCCGTTGCATTCAACATTTTCAGCATACCGTCACGTACCGTTAATTTACTCGACGTGGAGGTACGTGTTGCAGTGGTTGCAGTGCACTCTTTTAGTTTTATAAATAAAGGTTTATTACCTTTTTATTGTTGTTGATGCGGTGTAACGTGTTTGTTAATGAGCATGTCGTAAAGCATCAGGCATATTAATGTTTCTGATGTGATATTGAGCAGCTGTGATCACGTTAAATCTGAATTGCGGTACAACTGTGTTTAGAGCACTTTATGCCTTCAACAGCAGCAGGCAGAGTAATTGTCAAGAAAAGAAGACACCATTAACGTTACGACTTTTTATTTAAAAGAGATTATATGAGCAGAAGATCTGACATCACGGAGTTCTTCAAGGATAACACACCTTTTCTGCCTAACGAGGTAGGTTTAGACATTTCATCGGCTTGTTTATGTTAAACACACACACACACGATAAGTTAATTCTGTATCTTTACTGGCACCCTGTCTGTGAACGCACACGTCATGCACGCACAGAGAATGGTGCTTCATACAAGTTCTCTCACTCTTACACAGAAAAAAGCATGCACAAAATGAAAGTTTTTGGCGAGTGAGAGTCTCAAATAAGATAATAAGTCTTGACTGATGTAAAGATTAGGGATGTGTCAAATGTCCGTCGATGTGAGTCATGTTTAAAAGGGACAGTAGTTCATGACATTGATGGTGTTTCTGTTTCTTTTCATTTTCTTTTCTAATGGCAAGCCATAGTTGCTGCTGTACTTTGCATCCAAGCCCCCCCCCCCCCCCCCCCCTCCCCGCATTCTTATCAGGGGTTTGTATTATGTTTTATTTATTAAGTTTTTTATTAATGAAAGCTTATGTGTAGCAAAATTCAGTTAGAAATGTCATATGCAAAATGACAATGCAATATGTAAAACAGCAATGTGTTTCGGTATTTTAATGTACATTTTCCCTACATGTCCAATATTTAGTGCAAAATGAAAATGAAAAAAACTATTATATAATTTACATTTGCTATTTCCTACAATACTTTTAATATGCAAAATAAAAACATATTTTAATGCTTTTAAGTTGCTAAATTCAAATGAACATATGTTACACAAATTGACTAGATTTGTTTAATATGTCCAAGCAAAAACTGTAGTAAAATTATCATTTAAATGCTGTTTTTCCTAAACAATATTTTGACTTGGGGGTAGGACACTTAGGATTGCATTTTCATCATAATACAGCATGATAATTTTAGCAAAATACAGTGAGAATTTCAGAATGCATTCTGAGCCAAAGGTGCCGCAAAATGGTGGTTTCCAATTTCTATTATTCTTAGTGCATTGAAGAAGTGGATTGACACTTACAAGATGTTTCAGTTGCATTTTCACTTAATACCTCGCAATGAATATAAAGTCAGTGTGGATTTGAAATGCATTTGGAAATGCATCATGCCCCTGACCTGTCAATCGTTAGGCTACATCAAGGTGGGGGTCAGCAACAGGACACACAATATGTCAATATTCACTCAACCAAACGCTCTCCACACTGACTTAAACTAAATTCATCGCTGGGTATTAAATGAAAATGGTATTGAAACGTCTTATATGTAAGAGTCAATGCATTTAAGAAAAATAAAGATTTAAATCACCATTTTGCTGCACATTTGGCTCAGAATGCATTGTGAAATTCTCACTGCATTTTTGCTACAATTTCATGAGGTATTATGATGAAAATGCAATCCCAAGTGTCCTACCCCCAAGTCTAAATGCATTTAGGAAAAATGGCAATTAATAATAATTTAGCTAGATTTTTTGCTTGGATATGTTAAACATATCTAATAAATTTGGGTAATACATTTTCACTGTAATTTTGCAACTTATAAAGTGTTAAAATGTTTTTAATTTGCATATTAAAACTAGTGTAGAAAATGGCAAATGTAAATTATATAACTGCATTTTTATTTTGCACTAAATTTGACACATATATGGTAAAATGTTAATTAAAATACAAAACTACATTGGCATTTTATGTATTGCATTGCCATTTTGCACATTTCAAATTGAATTTTGCTATCCATATGGTTCCATATTTATTTACCATTAGGGATGTTCAACACTGACAAGAAATTAGTCATGGAGTCATTTAGTCAGTTAACAGAAAGGTTTAATCAATGTTTGGAGTGGCTTTCTGAATTTACAATGTGTTGTTTATAATTTCTTTGTTTATTGTTATTGGTGATTCCAGATTGCTGTCACACAAGTTACCATTTCCTCCCCCATTGTGGCCGGCCGAGCTACACATTCTCTTTGTTTTATTTTAAACATAAAAAATCCGGAGGAGAATGGCCCCTACGCTGGAATTCATTCAAATGTAAGGAACATATCTAATGAAACTGTGTATAAAGCATTTTGTTATGTTGCCATTTAGTTGAATATAATAAGGGTTAGTTCACTCAAAAGCAAGAATTCTGTCATTAATTACTCACCCTCTTGTTGTTTCGAACCTGTAAGACCTTCATTCAACTTCAGAACACAAATTAAGATATTTTTGATGGAATCTGAGAGCTCTCTGACCCTCCATAGAAAGCAAGTGCCCTACCACGATCAAGGCACAGAAATAAAGTACAAGGACTTCGTGAAAATGGTGCATGTGACAACAGTAGTTCAACTGTAATTTTACGTTAATTTTGTGTTCTGAAGATAATTGAATGACTTACGGGTTAAGAACTACATGAAGATGAGTGATTAATGACAGTTTTCATTTTTATGTGAACTAATGATCTCTTTAAGTATTTCATAAAACATAAACGAAGTTTAGCATTTTATAAGCAATGCTTAAAATGGAACTTGATAATTCAATCTCAACCTGTTCTGCACATTACACTGTACTTCACTTTCATTCATTTTCATTTCTTGTCATTAACAGTCTTCCTGTTAAGAAATCCTGACCGAGCGTCAAAGGTTTAGATTAAGGGAATCTACGCTTCCAAGACTCATGTATGAACTACTTCTAGATTCCAAGGTTTTTTTTTTTTTTTTTTTTTTTTTTTAACCTCAATTTAGGACTTGGACTGAACATGCAAAAAAAAAAAAAAAAAAAAAAAAAAAAAAAAAAGTTTCCTCAAACGGGCACATGGCAAGAAATACTAAAAGCACACAAACACTTGGAGCCCTGATCTTAATTTAGATTGTATAGTTCTCTTAGTTTAACATTACAATGTCATGAATGAGTGCATAAATCTTTGTTCTTTATTTTCAAATGCTGTACAAGCTTTTTATTTAATTTTTTTTTTATGTCAATTGTAGATGCAGATAATTTAGCATGAATAAAAAGTAAGTTAATCTAACTAGGTTTAGTTCACCCATAATATTATATGAAAAATCTCATTCCAATCCTATAAGACTTTTGTTCATTTTTGGAACACTAATGAAGATCCATTTTAATGAAATCTGACAGCTATACTGTATTAGACCTTGAAATGGTAGTTGCATAGGCTGTCAATGGAGGGACAGAAAGAGATTTTCATAAAAAATACTCTTCATTTTTGTTTCAAAGATGAATGGAAATCGTATGGATTTGGAACGGTATGAGGAAAAGTAACTGATGTCAGAATTCAAATGTTGTGCTTTTAAATATTGTGTTCTATAGGAAAATGATGTCATTTCACTTGCCTATTGACTATTAGTCTGTAGCAATTGTTAATAATGACAACCCTGTCTTTGTATTAATTTTTACCCCATGTATTTGAAAATCTTTATCTTTGTGACCATTATTTGGTGCAACACCAATATTGTACAGGTACCTGCTCATATTTTATTTTAATTTTGTACGGAATTAAACATTTTAGGATGACTGAGGTGTCCGTTAATGGTATGGATTGAGTATTTTAATAATACAAAATATTACATTTTAAGTTTGATGGAAGTGTCCGTAAATGGTAAAGAAAAAGTCTGGTAAATCTATGGAAATATCTGTTATAGGGTTTACGGAATTGTCCGTACAATAACGCAAAAATTTACGGAAAATACAGAATTTTCCATTTTAGGTTTGACGGAAGTGTCCGTCAATGGTACAGAAAATAATCAGGTAAATCTACAGAAATATCCGTTTTAAGGTTTACGGAAGTGCCCGTACAATAACGGAAACAGTGCTGGTAATTAATCACCAGCACTTTTTCAGTTTTTTTAACGGAATGTTTTTTTAACAGTGTAGACATTGTGGTGCCCTTTGAAAAAGCTTCAGCAGAATGTCATTTTGCTGTAACTTTAGTGGACTATTTTAGTAAGTGTCATGAGATTGCTTTCATGTCTCAGGTAACCACTTTAGCAGTTATTCAATTTCTGTCCTTGGTGTTCAGCTGTGAACGTAAACCGAAGGAGCTAATCTCAGATCACGGCTCTCAATTCACGTCATGTGAGTTTAAAACGTTTCTTCAAAACCAAGGAATTATTGAAAATTTTATTTGAGTGAAGTGACCAAGTATCCTTCCTGAGCTCCAATCTGCATTTTCCAAACCATTGAAAGTACTGCAAAAGATTGGTCCTTACACTTGTTTGATGGGTGTGCTTGGAATGTTTTTCACCTAACACATTTTTCTTAAGGAAAGAAGGAGAGTGGGGTACATGAACTGGCTAACTTTGATTATGGCTGTAAAATGCAAACTGCACCAGTGGCTGGAAAGACAGGTTAGAGTTAAACGAGTACCAGTATGGGCTCGGGACTATATTATGAACTAAAGATATGTGATAAGGTAACAAATACATATAGAGTGTTGTTCTGTAATGCATGCTGTACGTTTGTGAAATTCAAGGGAAAATGTTAAGTTCATGTTTAAAAGGTTGGTACTGTTATGCAAAGTCATTGTTTAAAAAAACAATGTTTGGTCACTGTACAGACATAAGTGAATACTAGGTACAATTGTTAAAAGAGAGTGAGATGTGGAGTCACCACTTTTCCTGTGGGTGGCATTAGTACTAAATGCATATGAGTGTATCAAGTGAGTGAAAATTAGTTCGTTTGAGTAAAGCATGTTGATAAGCTATCTCTGTGTTGTTTGCGTTCTTACAAAGATATAACGCTCAATAAACTGTAGAAATAAGAAAGGATTAAAAGAAAGATGGAAACTTGACACAAATACTGAAACAAATTGATGAAATATAAATCACTCCAAGAGTCATGAGTAAGAGCATACGTAAAAATTCTCGCTTGACTGGTTACTTCTCTTGCACACCAACACACCATCCAATAACCCTTTGATTAAGGAATGCCATTACATTAGAACACATTAGTTATAATCACATGCTGCAAGTCCCTGTTACTTTCTTCAACAGCAATCTCTAACACAAACTAAACCACACTGTTGACAGTAACTTTGAACTGTAGGAAGTGCTCTTTGGTCTATGTTCCTGGATCAGTTCTGTTTCTTGATGCTGAAAAAAAAAAATCAACATTTAGAGGGAAACTGGGTAAGCACAGACTTTAATCCACGTTGTCCTACATAGTGTTTAATGTTTTTGATAGAACGACTATTACATGTGTTATAGTTGTCATGCACACTGATATGCAAACTCTATACATACTGTACAGGAAGCTAACTGTAATGTTCCTTTAGACTTTTTTAAGAGAATTGTTTTATGAGGAAATGAGTTGTCTACACCAAGGACATATAAACGTGGGCTACCCTATCCTGTCTGAATCTTAAAGGTTAGAGTTTCAGGGCTTGCAGACAACATTGCGAGAGAGCGACAGTATCATTGGGGGGAGACAGTGTGGCGTCTTGAGCTTTGAAAGTTCCTTCCCATGGGGTGAGGAGCAGGATAACTAAAAAGAGGACATTGTTTATGTCCTCAGTCTGTCCCTGCTCTCCAAAACCCAAAAGCGAGTGAATGAGAAACTCAGGAAGAGAGACAAGAGGCATAGCTTTCCACAAGGACATAGTTATAAAGCAAAATATATTTAACTATCTTTAACAAAGGCTTCAGAGCAAACCACCATCTAAAAAAAAAAAAAAAAAAACATGTACATCTTCCTTTATTTCACACAGGGAATAATTATTTTGGATGTGGGCACAGGTTTGGTGAGAAACATGATGTTGTGGTAGGATAATAGACAGTAATCATGTAATTCCTAAATAAATGGATGAATTCTATGGCCACTCCAGTATTCTTTCCACAATGAAGAAGTGAGACTGAGAGAAGACTACAATGTTTTTGGATTCATTTTGTGCTTCATTATTAATAGGCTAAATTGTGCAGCATTAATAAGTTGACTGGAAATGAATTTTTTTTTTGTGCCTGCAAACACTAAGGAAACATAGTGTTTTCACACACACACACACACACACACACACACACACACACACACACACACACACACACACACACACACACACACACACTTGTGAAAAGTGGGGACATCCCATAGGCGTAATGGTTATTATACTGTACAAACTGTATATTCGTGCATTTTTACTTTCTAAAAAAAAAAAACGAATTCTGTATGGTTTATAAGCGTTTTGAAAAATGGGGACATGGGTCCTCATAAGTCACCCTCTTCTTGTAATACCTGTGTCATACCCATGTTATTATACAGAGTTGTGTCCTGATATGTCACAAAAACATGCCCCCCCCCATATATATATATATATATATATATATATATATATATATATATATACATATATATATGTGTGTGTGTGTGTGTGTGTGTGTGTGTGTGTGTGTAGTGTGTGTAGTCATGTTCTTTGTGTCATGTCAGGTGAACTCAGATAAGGGAGAGTGTATCCAAAGACAGATGTTAAATGTTTTTTTTTTTTTTTTTTTTAATGAACAATTCCTGTATAAAATGGGACAGCAACCTTTATATCCACCATTGCGTAGGCAGGTTCTGCACAGAGCGCACTAAGTGAATGTGATGGATAAAGTCATTTCCAGATGCAATTGAAAAATAAATAAATAAATAAATAAAACAAAACCTGGATAAAACATACACAGAACTTGTAAATAGTTAACAACATAGCCTAGATTAGGCCCAGACTCTGTTCATAAGTATATCATGTAAATTTGTTAACCCACAGTAAAAAAACAACAACCGATTAATAAGAGGTTTGAACGCACACATATTTATTGGAGACAGTGCAGTCATTCAAGGTGCTATGAGGCACCAGCACGATTTAGAAATAAGAATTATCTCTAAATGCTGAACAGTTCTCATTTCGCTCTGCATATGGAACCTGAAGATTTATTTATTTTTTTTTAACCAAGAATTAACCGAAATGAAAACATTTAGCTTTTAATCTTTGAACTTAATAACAGGATTATATATATATATATATAGTTTTTAGGGATGTTAAAATGTTATATTATAATGTTATTGTTTTTTACTACCTCCTTTCATCTCAAACCAACATTTTACAATTACATTCAGTTCACAATCCGTCCCTTTGCACCACCTGGCTGTAGTTTTGCAAATGATTTTAACAAGCGACTGACTTGCAGTTAACACCCTGCGTTATTACCCATTCTGGTCGTCTACCTACTCTAAAAATGCTTGACAGCATTGAGCTGAGGAGGTTTTCACTGAAATATAACCAAGTCAGAATACACCCTCCCTGTTTTGAGTAGCTATGTTCTGCATGGCAGAATGATTTCAGAATCAAATGTGGATTCAACGAGAATAAAAGGCCACTAGTCCAATACTAATCCTCTCCTCAGTCGTGTGAGAGAGATAAAGTACTTTCTGATACGATATTCAAAGCCTGTGTTGGGAAAACATTGGAATGGATGCTCAGAGATTTTTGGAGCTATTCTCGTACATCGTGGAATGATCTGTCAGGGATAATGCATCACTCTTCCTATTAGCTCTGTGTGTGCATGTACAGGTTTTGGTATTGGAGAGCGCACATATGTACAATACATGAGTGTCTGCACATGTTCTGCATGCATCTGTGCTCAAACCCATAAAGACGTACATGGAGAGACTCTTCTGTTGTGAGAGACAGTGGCCTTTGGCTGTTAGAGTGGGACAAATGGAAGCAGGCTGCATCACATTTACTATAAGACAACCCGTCCAAATCCCTTTCATCACTGCAGAGGATGCACACACACACACACACACACACACACACACACACACACACGTTGTTTGGGGTGAAGTGGTACATCAGATTTCTGTGTAAAATTATGAGTAATGCAATTTATAAACTGACAAATAAAACCTCTGCTTTTCTCAAGTATAGAAACTAGGTTATACTTTAAGTACACAAGAATTGTAGTTGTTGTGAGCATAATGGCAGTGTATGTCATATATCTATTATGAAACATCAAATTTGTAAAAAGTCATGTGAATTAATACAATCTTACAACTGAAGGGCCTTTTTACACAGCAAAATCCCCAGTGTTAATTTACCACTCCCCATTGTTAATTTAACACTCTGAGTGTGGACTCATATAAACACTGAAGCAGTGTTAAAAGTAACACTAAAGCAGAGTTGAAGTTAATGAGATAATTAAGAAGTTAATTGAGTTATGATTAAGCATTATTGAAGACACCTGCTGTTAACAAGCAGAATCACAAACGAGAAAAATCACAATTTGTGTGTCACCATTATAGTGTTCAGTGTTTGCTTTAGCTGGGATCTTGGCTTGTAACTTTTTACTTTTAAAGTTTGTTTGTCAAACCAAGAGCAAAAATCATTGCGTGTTGATGATTATGTTTTAATGTAATCATTGTTTGACATGAATCACTGAACTCATTTACAGTCTTTTCTCAAGTAAAACTTCCATTATTAATTGTCACAGCTTTGATTCCACAATGAAAAAGTCTGTATTTTCTATACATTTTGTAGGTATCTCTTGCGAGTGATTCTGATTTTTTTTTATTAAAGAATTTTAATTTTAGGCACACACAGATAACAATAATCAGAGTATGAATCTCAACAACGGTGACAAACAACATATTCAGATCAACAGACCAACTCTGAACATCACAAAACTAGATACAAAAAATGAACATAAAAACAGCAAAAATAAAATATAGTTAGAATAAAAAGTTAAAAAGACAGTTCAGCTCATAATTTATTCATGCCGCAATGCATGATGGGAGCCATGGATGAGTTTTTATTGGCTGCAACATGCTTTTTTGATGGTCACCGTTGTTGTGATGCTCACGCTATTCCTGATGTCTGTGTGTCTAAACAAAATATTTATTTTTTTACGTAGAACTAACTATTAAAAACATGTCATTATGACATGCTTGTTAACATCAGGTGTCTTCAATAATGGTCAATCATAACTCAATTAACTTCTTAATTATCTCATTAACTTCAACTCTTAACACTGCTTTAGTGTTTATATGAGTCCACACTCAGAGTGTTAAATTAACACTGGGGATTTTGCTGTGTATTATAAATATATATATATATATATTTTATAGATAGATGTATATGGATGTATGTGTGTGTGTGTGTGTGTGTGTGTGTGTGTGTGTGTGTACATTCACAATTACAATTATAACAAAAAATATAAATAAGAAAAAATAAAAAAGCGGCACTGTTACTTGTGTTTTATTACTTAACACTATCAGATCTTATGAATATATAAGGCCAATCGTTACAAATAAACAAACAAAAAGCCCATACAGTGATATTTTTTAACTTTCATAACTTGAGTTATATGAGCATTCTAATGGCATTCTAATAGGTTTCATCACACAGCAAATGCTTTTGGAATTTCAAGACTAAAAAAAAATAATTACATATTATTATCGTAGATGATAAATATTGCACACCACCAGGCCATTCATTACTGAAATAAGGTACATGGTCAACATAACTTTCCAGAACAGTTACAACAGGTTTGCTTTTTTAGAAAACTTTGCATGTGTTTGTATCTGCTGCTGTGCCATCGGTGCCATTACACAGGAGTATGTGTGAGTGCACCTGTGCTCATGTGAGTCTGAATGCGATCTCCTCACCACTGGCAGATCAATATGCCTCTGAATAATCTATGATCTCCAGAATACTTTCTTCTCATCATTGATCCAACCCATCGATCGGACCTTGAATGCCTCATTCTCCTCCGAGAGCTCTGTATTTTAACATTGGCTCTTTAAATAATTTTCTTCTAAGTCTCTTCATTATTTTTTTTCAGGTTTGGCAATGCACAATAAACAGTACTTTGACAACATTTATTTAGGGCAAGAATAATTATTTGGTCAACTGAAACATCTCCAAGAGCACCACATCAAGTGGGGCAAAATGTCCTTTGATAACTTTATCAGACCCTGCATTTATTAATCTTGGTTAGTATTTATGTCTACACATTTATAAGTACATATTTAAAATTACTGGCCTCTTCATACTAAGGCAAATATTTCAGTATGGAAATCAGTATGATAAATATTTTAATCTGAATGATTAAAATAATAATAATAATAATAAAAATAATAATTTACGTCCTGTTCTGATATTTTGAAATTTTTTAAGTCATTGTGCAGAATTCTTTTTGGACGTGATCAAAAAGACTTACATATATTAAAAGTCTGTGAATGAACCACAACAATGGTCACATCACAGAACAAGCCACTAAAAAGACAAACTCAAATACTTTCTATGTAATAATAATAATAATAAAAAAAAAAAAAAAATATATATATATATATATATATATATATATATATATATATATATATATATATATATATATATATATATATATATATATATATATATATATGTATATATATATATATATATATATACATACATACATACATACATACATACATACATATATATATATATATATATATATATATATATATATATATATATATGTGTGTGTGTGTGTATATATATATATACATATATACATATATATATATATATATATATATATTTCAATAAAACATCAACATGAAAACCTTTATTTAATAAGTTGTATTGTATGAAAGAAATAAAAGTCAGACTGTTTTGTAAGAAGTGAAAAAGCTGAGATCTAGAGAGATCTGTATATGTATTTGTTTATGTGAGTGTTTGAAGTTCTGTTTCTGCCAAGTCATGTGATGTTTTATTATTTTTATTTATTTGTTGTTACAGTGAAGGCATCAGATTGTAATAATTTAGAAAATAAATGTAAATTAACAGTGTTGCTCGCTCATGTAAATCAGTAGATTTTACTTCAATTTTAATGTTTTTGTTTAGCACCCATGTGCTGCCAGCCATTTGACATTTTTGTATATATATTTGATTTTACAGTGAAGGTGTTTGATCATAATAATTAATGAAATACTAATAATAGTGTTTTCAGCTCATTTAAATAAGGAGATTGTACTTTCATGTTATGTTTTTTGTTTGGCAGCTGTTGATGCTATTCATTTGACTGTTTTATTGTATTTTATTTATTTATTTTTTAATCTAACGGTTTTGTTATTGTATTGATAACATATTGTTTTTGTCATTTTACATACACTTTGTTTATAATTTAAGGAAAGAGAAAAAAAATACTGTATAAAAATATTATATATAAATGTATATTTTATATTGATATTTTATATATATATATATATATATATATATATATATATATATATATATATATATATATATATTGTGTAAAAATGTGAATTACTGTAATTTGTCATTAATTTCGTAATATTTAAATTAACAGCTGAGTAGTTAATTTACAGTTAATTGTACAGAGTTCTGACTACAATTTATTATAACAACCTGAATATATATATATATATATATATATATATATATATATATATATATATATATATATATATATATATTTCCCATAAAATTACAGTTATTCACAGTGTGGATTACTGAAACCTCTCTGATGTGTGACTGTTGAATTTCTCTGAAAAGCAGTTCAGTAAACTGATTTATTCTGGTAATTTCAATTCAAATTTTAATTCAACATTTTTCAGTTAAAATTCATTTTCACAAAATGAAATTCTGAATTTGTATTCAACCCTAATGTACACTGATGTGATATGAGCCAATCTGGCTCTGATTAATGTATATTCAGGCATTTCTGTGAATTGCTTGTATGTGTCAGCTCAGAAGAGGCTACCATGTGATTGCCGGCAGCCATATCACCCTGGAGCCCAAGACCAGTTGCCCACTAAAGCTAAGCAGGATTGAGCCTGGTCAGTACCTTGATGGGAGACCTCTGAGAAAACTAGGTTGCTGCTGGAAGAGGTGCTAGTGAGGCCAGCAGGGGGTGCTCACCCTGTGGTCTGTGTGGGTCCTAGCGCCCCAGTGTAGTGATGGGGACACTATACTGTCAACAAGCACCGTCCTTCGGATGAGACGTTAAACCGAGGTCCTGACTCTCTGTGATCAATAAAAATCCCAGGATGTATTTCGAAAAGAGTAGAGATGTGACCTCGGCATCCTGGCTAAATTCACCCCTTGGCCTCCGACCATCATGGCCTCCTAACAATCCCCATATCTACTGACTGGCTTCATCTCTCTGTCTCCTCTTCACCAGTAAGCTGGTGTGTGGTGAGCGTTCTGGTGCAATATGGCTGCCGTCGCATCATCCAGGTGGATGCTGCATACTGGTGGTGGATGAGGAGATACCCCCTGTCTATGTAAAGCGCTTTGAGTGCCTAGAAAAGCGCTATTTAAATGTAATGAATTATTATTATTATTATTTGCAGCTACAAAACAATAAAAAAAATAAAAACATATAATAATAAATAAATAATCATAAAAGTTACTACTGAACAATATGAAGAGAAGAAGAATGAAGGGATGGAGACCTGGACAGAAGGATGGAGCTGGTTATTGAGGAGGTCAATCACCAATAATATTATCCAGCTCACAGCGCTAAACAGACAAGATAGTGGTTTGAGTGTGTGACTCACATTCTACCCCAAAACCATCTCTGGAATGAATTCCTTCTCACTAGGCTGAGCTCATTGAGGAGACAGACCCTACCCAAACTGACCTCCAAGATTACCTGGACCTCCAGCTTCCCTGGCATGACTGTCATGCTATTGCTATCACATTCTTCTCAAAGAACGCCTCAGAATTAATCATCATGACAGATATTTTCCTCCACATAACAGAATAAAGGGGGATGGACCAAGGAAAGAGAACAAGACATGGCAAAGCACAAACGTTGTTATCATCAAAACTTCAAAACCAACTAGCTAGTAAGATCTGCTATTTCACATGTATTAATATACTGTAGGAGTTGTTTTATTCAAACTGCCTTACAAATGAATAATAAAAACTATTTATCTTCAAAATAAGACATTCTGCAACACAAAGTTCCAAACCTGCTAAGAAAATTACAAGCTAGAGAGTAGAAGAAAGTAAAAGACAGTGAGAAAATACACATAACTAGTGCCTTATCAGGATTAATGCTGTTCAATAAAGAGCTTTTGGAAGGTTGCAAAAGCCTTGGTTGTTTGGGTTGTAGGTCTATTACAAATTTTCATATTTCATTCTACCTCAGTAGCGTAAATACTTCCACTGTCAAACAACCCATGAAGAAAACTTTCATTTTTTTTATTTTGTACAACACAAACCATTAGCTACATTTCAGCGTTTCTGAACAGAAGATATCCAGGGAAGAAAATCATGGGTTCTTGAGTCCAGCTAGTACATCCCACCACTAGCTCAAAAATGTAGGCATTCATGATGAAAAATTATAATAAAAAGGAATGCTAATGTGACATGTACTAATTTGGGCCATTATTATAATCTCTATTCTGTATAGGTGTGGCATGGGTGATACATTTTCCAGAGCATTTAAAAAGTGTATTAATTCTGACAATACCAGGCAGGATTCAAAGGTTTTAATTTCAAAAAGACCATAAATGGCTTGATTTAACCATAATGCTTACTGTTTGTTGAAAGTCTCCTAAACCTTGTTATTGTCCATTCCTGCAGATTCTCCACATGCAGTCATTTAATCAAATTCTATACTGTTGCGTGATCAGAATAGTTGAACTCTCATAAAATTAAAGTTCCCCTCTATATAATCACATTTCGGCTGATTAAACTCTATACAGAAGTTGAATTATTCAGTTAAGTTTACTGTTTTATTTAGCGATTGCATATTCAAAGTAGATAACAGCATGATACAAAGCAGGACTTCAAGCCACATAGACACAATACTTAACCAGTTTTGCACAAAGATGGCCACAAACCTCGAAAGACAATACTGGTAAAAACTACATTGCTATAGCAACCAAAAAGTGTCTCACTGGTTTAGAAACTGTTACTTTCTGAGGTTTCATTATTATTATTATTTTATTTTATTTTTTTACAGCAGCTCGTGTCTCATGTGGGACCCCGCTAAATCCCACCTCAATATCTTCACTACATTTTAGCAACCCTATTAGCCATTTTGGCTAAGCCTCAAGTACTCAAGTGAGTGAATTACCAACAGTCTGAAGGAAGGAAATACTTCCTGGGGAACATGATAAAGTGAGATCACTTAAAACGAAGTCACAAATAATGAACTTAATAATGAAGTCACTTAATAATGAAGTCACACGAGAACAGCTTCTCAAGTAAAACCCTACTACATCCTATTGACCAAGAAAACACAGTAAAGGCCTACGTATTTAATCAGCCAGCATAGTATACCTTAAATACGGCTTTCAAAAAACTGATGAGGAGCTGTTTTTTTTTTTCTAATGACCAGCTAATGATCAGTGCAGCTAATGAACAGAGAATGGTCACAATGCCACACTCACCTAGTGTTCCCTAGCTAATTAGTTACACATTGACAACCATATTGTTTTCCATTGCCGGCCATCAAGGAAAACAATCAATATTTTACTCTGTATAGATAGCAGCCACCTGAGCAGAGATAAACAAGCCCATAGACAAAACTCCACATTCTGATTTTAAAAGTGTTGTATGGGATCAGAATCCAGCCTAAAGTATTGCAGTCACAAAAAAAAAAAAAAAAAAAAAAGTGATGTCACCGCCCCTTTTCATCTGATTGGCTAGAGGAGGAGCTGTCAATCTACACATACTCTGTCTGCAGTGCGTAAGCAGTCTGTGTGCGTTTTTTGCAGTCTGTTACTGATTCGCGGGTATTTAAGCCACAAAAACAACATTTGTTCATTATTTTGATTTTAAATCATGTATAAAAAAACAATAAACAAAAAATTCAGCATTGTGATGCTCTTTTATCACAGTACAGTAACAATCTTTCATAGAACACATTATTCATATGTTTTCATCAACATATTATTCATGCACTTGACTTTTGTATAAGGTTTGTATAATAAGTTGCTGAAGCAAGCAGGAACACATTTAAACATAATATTTAGCCTACTTTTCTTGTTAGGCTATTGCAAACATTTAAAATGAAAACTCACCACTGACAGAAACAGTCAACTTTTGTGCCTTTTGCATATAAATTTTTATTATAAGCAATCCCACGGGTTTTAAGGAACTTTTCTGCCTCCATAAAAGAGCATATAGGTATTATGTTGCCTTGTTTATCTAAAGGTGATGTTTTTCTTGTTTTAAACCTAGACTAAATGTCATGTGTTGACTGTGAAACACAGTAGGCTTTAATTGTATACATTTATTGTGAAATTATTGCATTTCCGTGTCAATCCATATAAATTTTTTACCGCGAACAATACACTGTCACTTTTAATTCAGTGCGTGCAGCAAAGCACAAATAGACTCGGTACGTAAACGATGCACTGCTGCAGACGCACTGCTCCTGGAACGCACTGACGGACTGCAAACGTATGCAGTGTGAATGCTGTAATCCATTATCATGGGTGCGTAAAAGAGACAGCGATGGAGTATGTGTGAAACAGGCTTAAGGCCGTCATGGAACTCTGCAACATTTGGAAAAGCAAGTGCAGAACACGGAAACAAGAGCGAATGGAAAAACAACATAAGCATACAAAAAATGTAATATGAGCAGAAATTGTCTGAGAGCAGAAAAAAAAGAAATATAAGCAAGGAAAACATGATTTTGTGAGCAAGTTTACAATTTAGCATTCAGATTTAAATTGTGTGCAATACTATTTTAAATGTTTAAATTTTGATTCATGCTTATTTTGTTATTAATTTTAATTTATGCTTCTTATTTTTTAATCCATGACCATAGTTTGCATTCCGAAAACATTGCTTTTATTTTTAAATCTTGTGCAATATATTTTTACTTGTATTTTTTAATTTTGTTTTCATGCTTGTTATTTCTTTATCTGTGAGTGCAGTACTTTAGGCAGGATTCTGATCCCATAGTGTTGCGCTTAAAAATTATATTGATTTATTATATAGTGAAAAGTTACAAGTAATCATTTGTGCATTTATGGTATCTTTAATATCTCAGATATGCTAAAGCAAAAAGGGAGCCAGTGATAAAAATCACAAGTTTTCAAAATGATTAGCAACAAAAGGCATAGTAATGCACTTGAAAGACCTATAAACCAAATTAGCAACAACAGAAACACCATAAACTAAGTGTAGTGCACCACTTGTGTGATTATATTGAATAGCTCAGATCACTTTGAGTTTATTACCCTCCTTAGCCTCAGTCTTAGAAGACATTCTCACTGTTGACTGAGACTTAAGTGAGACTGAGACATAAATCCATGCATTTATGCCCTCAAGGTTAGATTATTGTAATGCTTTATTGGGTGGTTGTTCTGCATGCTTAGTAAACAAACTACATCTAGTCCAAAATGTAGCAGCAAGAGTTCTTACTAAAACCAGGAAGTATGACCATATTAGCCCGGTCCTGTCAACACTGCACTGGCTCCAAATCAAACATCGTATAGATTTTAAAATATTGCTTATTACCTATAAAGCCCTGAGTGGTTTAGCACCTCAGTATTTGAGTGAGCTCCTTATACATTATAATCTTCTATGTCCGCTACGTTCTTAAAACTCATTTTATAATATCTAGAATATTAAAATCAACTGCGGGCGGCAGATCCTTTTCCTATTTGGCGCCTAAACTCTGGAATAACCTACCTAACATTGTTTGGAAGGCAGACACACTCTTGCAGTTTAAATCTAGATTAAAGACCCATCTCTTTAACCTGGCTTACACATTAAATACTTTTATACTTTCATGCTTTTAATATCCAAATCCGTTAAAGGATTTTTAGGCTGCATTAATTAGGTAAACTGTAACCGGGAACACTTCCCATAACACCCGATGTACTTGCTACATCATTAGAAGAATGACATCTACGCTAATATTAGTCTGTTTCTCTCTTATTCCGAGGTCACTGTAGCCACCAGATCCAGTCTGTATTCAGATCAGAGGGTCACTGCAGTCATCCAGATCCAGTACGTATCCAGAGCAGATGGTGGATTGGCATCTATAAAGGACCTCTACATCCCTGAAAGACAGCTGAGACCAGGACAACTAGAGCCCCAGATACAGGTCCCCTGTAAAGACCTTGTCTCAGGGGACCACCAGGACAAGACCACAGGAAACAGATGATTCTTCTGCACAATCTGACTTTGCTGCAGCATGGAATTAAACTGCTGGATTCATCTGGTCAGAGGGAAACCGGCCCCCCAACTGAGCTTGGTTTCTCCCAAGGTTTTTTTTCTCCATTCTGTCACCGATTGAGTTTTGGTTCCTTGTTGCTGTCACCTTGTTTAGTTGGGGTCACTTCATCTACAGCGGTATCGTTGACTTGATTTCAAATAAATGCACAGACACTATTTAACTGAACACAGATGACATCACTGAGTTCAATGATGAACTGCCTTTAATGTAATTTTGCAAATAAAATTGACAAACAGTAAGTCTTTGAGAAGGGGTTTATCAAGCTAGGTGGTGCATTAGAAAAGAAGCTCATCTCCTGTTTCCAAAATGCATCACAAACTGCTTGAAAAAGCTGTAAACTAATTCCACATTGCACAAGGTGCAAACAACATTACGCCTGTTTCACACCAATGTTTAAGTTTTTTTCAAGTGTGTAGGTGTCAAGGTACAGACAGCAAATAATTAAATGTAAAATAGCAGTGGATAGTCTTGAATGTAAAAATTATACAATTAAACCTACATTTATTCAGACACCTTTAACATTTCTCACATTATTACAGTTTTGCTATATATATCAAAAATTATATCTGGTGTCTGAATAATTTTTGGTTTGACTGTTAAAACTACAAAGTAATTCAGTCAAGAGCAGTGAGTGATTTTCATTTTCTTGGATTAACATTACAGCAGCCAGTCGCTAAATTAGGCTCGGTCACTTTAAGAGATGATGAACACATCCAATATAATACACATCCAATTTTTTCCCTCAACTGTTTACTTTCACTTAAGAAATAACTGATGTTTTTTTCGAGCATAATTTCCAAGGTGGATATTTTGAAATATTTTGTATGTATTTGTCGGCACAAGAGCAAAAATAAGCAAATTCGCCTTTCTCTTTGCAGAAGAGAGCTCGGTTCAGTGTCGCTGTCCATGATACGTGGCTCTCTCTCTCTCCGCACCGAACACAGCACGCGCCGCGAGTAACCAGCTACTCTGTTCAACTTTTCCGCGTCTTGTTTTTGGATGCTTTAATGTTTAAATCGACAAGAGTTGTAATACGTGAAAAGGAAACGCTTTTCTGACGATGCGCAGCAGTGGCCCGTCAACTGTCCTGTGCATCTTTTCAGGCTGGCCTCAGCCAGTCGGTTATATAAAATATCAAGGTGAAAGTCATCATAGCGCACCTTGACCCAGCTCCCAACCCAACTTTGAGAATAGATTAACGGCGATATATATATATTTTTTATCGCCCGATAAGAGTCTCGTGTTAACGCAATTCAGGGATTGCTTATTTATTTTACACAGAAAATATGTCAACAAACCATTTTCTAATAATATCTGTTGTGTTACCTTTACAAGCTTGTTGTTCACCTTGTTGTCGCTCAGATCTTCCTAAAAAAGTAGACCCTTTACAGATTCGATAGATGTATTGCTCTCATCTGTACGATTAAAACTGAAAGTGTAATTTAAGTTCTTTTCGGGGTTATCAGGAGAAAATGACTCATAACGCGTATCCGCATTAATCGACTCCAGAAGGTTAAGTGGGTGGTTCTTGGCCAAAACAATTTGCAGACAAGATGTGTAACAGACTTTTTGGAATAGAACGATGCTCAAAAGTCTGGCAGTGTGAGACTGCACACACTTTCATTCAGGTGTGAGCAGTCATCTTGTGTCTTTTGAAGTAAATGGAACAAGAATTACACACACTGCAATCCGAACTGCTTTTCTTGCTGCTCTTGAAGATTCCTTTCACATTAAACTTCTGACTAACCTCAGGGGACAGTAAGTTTCATCCTGAAGCAATCCATGTTCTTGCCCAGATATGGGAAAGCTTTAAATGATACCATATAGTCCCCCTAGCTGCTACTAAAAACAAACATGATATACAGAAATTTCTCTAATTTCTTCTGGATGCAGTTGTTGCATGATTTATAGGCATGTCATTTAATAATATATCAACATCACATTTTGAGATGCAATACTGTTGTTGTGAATACTCAGGAAATTCCTGATGGTGTAACATATCTGCTATCCAAACTGATGGAATGGAAATGTTGATCACAGCTGAAGCAGAACAAGGTTTTCAAAGCTCTCTAGTCTGATTAAGTTCTCTGTTTGTTTTTTTAAACCTTAAATAGTTAACCCCCCCCCCAAAAAAAAAAAACTCTACATGGTTAGTGTTAGAAGCAGTATATATTTCTGCGTGGGTGAGGGATTTTTAAATATCCGAGACAGAATTTGCATCATGGACAGGCGGGTGATCAGCAGGGATGTGTTCTAATGAATAAACATACATTTTCAGATAATTATTAGACATTTTTGACTGTTCTCTTTTCTGCTCCATGATTATAATTACATGGGATTGTAATAGCAATTAGTTAGTGACGACTCTGATGTCCAGGGAATTCAGTGAACGCCAAACTGCTTTTTGACAGTTGTCTACCAAGGTGCAAAAACAAGAATTACCCAATAGAATTGTTCTGAATGATAGACAGAGAGAGAGAGAGAGAGAGAGAGAGAGAGAGATGAACACACAGGAAATGGCAGCCCTAGTTTGACTTGTGTTTCTGCATTAACTGAATTCTCATCATGCAGGCAGCCAGCTGTGTCCTGATCTGTCTTTGCTGAGACAAAGACAAAGACTGCATCAGAGAGAGAGGACGACATAAAAAAACCCTTAAATAACCTCAAGAATTAAGCAGCAAAAACAAAAGCAGCCATTCATTGTCTGTCTAAAGCCAAAATGGAGGGCATATAAATGGAGTGTGTGTGTGTGCGCGTGTTTGTTTGAGTGTGTATGCTCTGTCTTCCGATGAGAACGCCACATCATGAAGTCTATTTTGTTTAAATGGTCTTTCGGTTCAAATTGCTTTAATTGCAAATTACATAATATTTTTTATTAATTTACAGTATACACATCCTTAAAGACACTGCAAAAATAGTGTAGTCTATGGATGTTATTCATTATCTGTGAATCAATCTTGATAGTGTACTTTTAAAAGACATTCAACAGATATAAACATTTCATATTAGTTGTCTTCTGGGAAAACAAATAAAAAAATACAGCATTACATTTGTATATATGTATGTATGTACAGTATGTATGCATGTATCTGGGACCCTGGACCACAAAACCATAAGTCATAAGGGTGGATTTTTAGAAACTGAGATTTATACATCATCTGAAAGCTGAATAAATAAGCTTTCCTTTGATTTATGATGTGTTAGTATACAATATTTGGCAGAGATACAACTTGAATCTGGAATCTGAGGGTGCAAAAAATACAATAAAATAAAATAAAACACTAAATATTTGAAAATTTAGTTTACAGTATATATTTACAGTAGGAAATTTACAAAATATAATTTTGACCCATACAATGTATTTTTGGCTATTGCTACAGGTACATATATATCCCAGCGACTTAAGACTAGTTTTGTGGTACAGGGTCACATCTATTAGTTTTTGTAAAATTATTTTGATATACCCCAGCTAGACTGATGAAACTAATGCAAATTCAAATGTATCAACGCATAAAATAAAACTTATGAAATCGTATTAGATTTATGCTTAAATAATAGGTTGAGACAAATAAAAGCAATTCTATACATAGTATCTGAAAATCTTATTATCTGATGTAATTTCCTTGATTAGCTAATTAATCTTTTTTCATGGATCTTTATATTTATGAATGACCAGTTTCTCTTTCTTTACTTTTATGTGTGTGTGTGTGTGTGTGTGTGTGCTCTTGTTTTTTTTGTGACATATCAGGACACAACTCTGTATAATGACATGGGTATAACACAGGTATTACAAGGAGAGGGTGACTTATGAGGACATAACCCATGTCCCCATTTTTCAAAACGCTTATAAACCATATAGAATGATTTTTTTATTTTTTATTTTTTCTCGAGAAAGTAAAAATGCACAAAGTTTCCTGTGAGGGTTAGGGTTAGGTGTAGGGTTGGTGAAGAGCGATAGAATATACAGTTTCTACAGTATAAAAACCATTATGCCTAAGGAATGTCCCCACTGTTTTTTTTGACAAAAAAAAACATTTGTGTGTGTGTGTGTGTGTGTGTGTGTGTGTGTTTGTAGTGGGTCTGTCTCATGACAGTGTCTTTTTCATTTTCAACTCTGGCAGAGCTCAACATCCCATCCTAGAGGACAGAGAACGTCTTCAAACAGGGAAGTGAAAAAGAAAGAGAGAAAAGTGCCGTTTTCTTCCCTATTCTCTGTTGCTTCAGGGAAATCCAGTTAAATAACACAGCTGAGCAGTTAAAGCCCCATTTTTTTTTAACCGCACCACAAAGACTTTCCTTGCTCAGAACAAGGTTTTTAGTTTTGCATGTCACAGTCATTTTATACAATTTTTCTAATTTTTCTATTATATGTTTAGTTTGTTTCACAAAGGCTTTTATTATTTTATTGTTTAATCTTTCTGCATTGCCATATCCCAGTTTAATGTGCAGAGTCACTTGTAAGGACACAAGAACAACATTTTGAAGCAAATTACTCTAAAAAAAATCAATAAAAAAACTGAGCAAAGTTTAGCACCACAGTGTTAACTATATTTGGAAAACTCAAACTATGAATGAATACTTATACTATAGTTGCCTACAGTATAAGTAAAAAAAAAATCACGAGTCTGCCTGTCCATTCAGACCTGCTAGACAATGGTAAATCCACTTGGCTTGCTGTCCTCGAAGAAAGCTTGAATCTGAAGCTCTGACGAGAGCCGTGGGAATGGAGCGAGGCCGGTGGAGTGATTGGGATATGAGTGACACCTGATATAAGAGAGGAGCGATGACAGTGAAGGACGAGAGAGGACCAGGCCTGGATTTTATTTTGTGTTTGGTTTTTTGTTTGTGTGTGGCAGTCATCCGTGAGGGGCTGTCGCACTGTTTTGTGTTTATTTTATTATTAAAGCTTGTCCGCTGTTTCCCGCCTCCTTCTTCCCGATGATTATGATGTTTTATGTTACAAATATATATATATTACATGAAATGGTAACACTTTAGAATACTGTTTCTTACTTACTACATAACTAATAAGGAATTATTAAAGAACTAACAGGTGATTATTCATTAACACTTAACTCACTATTGTTAACTACTATGAAAGATGTGTTAATTAATCAGTATGTAATATAATTTTATTATTATGTTAAGTAACAGTTAGCTAATCAATAACTAATGTATTCTGTCATACCTACTGAACAACTACTATTAATTATCTACTAGTTAAGGTTCAAGAAAAATAACTATGAAGTAACTACTAATGAACAGTTTTACACAATTACATTAAATTGTGACCCTTTCATATAAATGTTATTAGCAATAGTAGTAGTAGTATGAAAATACAATCTTAATAAATGCAATACATTAAACAGAGGTTTTGCCTAAGTAGTAAATTTTTTTGTGAGTGTGTTTTGTAAGAAATCAGCTTCCAATAGGAACTCCACCATGACTCCAGTGCCTTGCGATAACTTACCTTAGTTTTTATATTTTATATACAGTACTGTATGTGTGCCTCCTCAGCAAATACAACATTATCATGTGTATGTGTGTGTGTATATATATATATATATATATAAGTAATCATAAACTTTGTAAAATACTCACATCTTTTTATTTCAGATGAGAACATTTCTAAATACAGGATATTTTATTCCATTTTAACATACTGCCCACATTTTAAATAATTTAACACACATTTCATAAAAGTTAAACATTTACAAGCAAACAAAATACATATTTAATTTCCATTATAGGCTTATAACTGGGCTGTAACAAAGTTGCTACTGTAGTAGTACTTTGTACTTGTCCTTTTACTCAAGTAATTTTGAAAATGAATAGGCCTACTTATAATTTTACTGGAGTAATATTTTATTGGGGTATCTGTACTTTTACTCAAGTACTCGATATGTGGGACAGATCCTGATTATTATAGTGATTATTTGCGTATAACTGTTCAGTAGTAATTTCATAGTTATTTTTCTTGAACCTTAACTAGTAGATAATTAATAGTAGTTCTTCAGGAGGTATCACAGAATATATTAGTTACTGATTAGCTAACTGTTTTTAATTAATCATAAATTATATTAAATACTGATTAATTAACACATCTTTCTTAGTAGTTAACAGTAGCGAGTTAAGTGTTAATGAATGCTAGGAAGACCTGTTAGTTCTTCAATAATTCCTTATTAGTTATGTAGTAAGTAAGAAACAGTATTCTAAAGTGTTACCAGTAAAACAAACATGTTTGTAATTTTTTATATTCATAATATATATAAAAAAGCATGTATATAAAATTATAAGCATGTTTGTTTTACATTATGATCTTTAACCACTGCCGTTCTACTTTAATTTCTTTCTCTTTTTTTGTCTTCTTTAAACTGCTATTTCAGTTTGTAATGATAACCTAATGATATGCAATGTGCACTTCCCTAATCCCACTGAAACCATGTCAGCACATGACTTGATATCCAGTTGCATCCTGACACAAGATACATCTACAATGATTTCTCACCGACTGTTCTGAAGATTTTGAGTGTGTCTACAGGGCATTATAAGTTATGAGGAGTGGCTCATTAAGTCAAAGTGTGAAAGGACATGTTTAAAAACTTTTAACTTTTAGAAGGAATGCAATGCCCCCGGTGCAAAAAAAAAAAAAAAAAAATAACAATAAATAAAATGTCCACAAGACACCCAGATCAAGGCAACCTGGAAACACTTATCCAAAAAAAACTTTTCCCCCAAAAAATATGCATTGATAATGTTATCTATTTGGCTGAAAGAAGTCAGAATCCACAGACACAGATGGAGGAAGAAGGACAGGGACAGAGGGATAGAATTTCATTAGGTCTGGATTGTGTGAGTGTGTGAGAGTGGTGATGACCTGACAGAATCAGATTTAGTGATGCACACACTATCTCCTCATGTCACTCCCATCTGCACTGGGGATAGAAGTGCTTGGGGGTGTGGGGGGTAGGTTGGGGGAACTCTCTGAGCTACATAAATGGAGTCAAGCTCAATTACTAGTGTCATTTGCACCTCAATTACAAACTCATGCCCTTATAAACACCTGGACACACTGACATACCAACACATTCACATAAACAATATGCAAATATAAAAATATATACCAAGAACTGAATGGCCAGTAAAGTTAATTTGCACATTTTTTTTTTGCAGCAAAAGCAGCAATTTTCTCAGTATTCGGTTTCCAAAACCTCTTTCATATATCAGAAACACATCAAAACAGGTGGATGAAGGGAGAAACTTACCATGGCCACCTCGCAAGGGAGCAGGGGAACGGTAGATGGCAATTGGAGGTGCTTGATGCTGAGCTCCTGCCGGGTGATGGTGGTGCTGGGTCTCAGAATGTGAGAATGTGGACGATGAGAGCATGACAGTGTTATCAGGGCTTGAGCCCCATGCAGTGCCAAACATATATCCTACGGCCAGAGGAAGCATGCGAGCAAGCCACAGGGAGTATTGGGTCTCAAAGTGGGGGCGCATGGTTATCGCCCCCTCCACGCTGCAGGAGTGAAGAGCTTTCGGCAGGTGGAATGGAAAGAGAAACAGATGAGCAGGACCTGATGTCCATTAAGACCCCATAGTAGGGAATGCACGCACTTTCTTTGATGACAATCCAAATAAAAATCCTAGGACAAGACTCTTTTGCCACTGGGGAAGAAGCACATATAGTATACACACATATAGTTATTCCTCAGTTCCAGAAGATGTTACTTATCAGCTGGTCCTCTGAGATGTAGAATGAGAGCACCGTGTATCCCCAATTGACCCAGTTCACCTCTGGAGGAGAAAAAGCGAGGCAGGGAGTCAACGTGTGGTGACCAGCAACCTGCACCACTGCTTTGGAGCATCTGTCTCGTGACCACACTCCGATTGGTGCTGCCCTTCTTCTCCCAAACTGAGGCAAAGAGGTGCTATCTGACTCGCTACAATGCTGTGTTTGCTCACACGGCTAATGAAGCAAAAGTCATGAATGAGATACGAGTCCCCTGTCCAACACTCACTGAGTAAGAAACAGATACAGAACGGAGACACTCCAGCAGAGAGGATAGAGACTAAAGCTGGTAGAGAGGAGAGAGAAAGGAGAGAAGGGGGATGGATGGGGGAGGCTTGACTCAGGTGAAACTAAGCAGAGACGATGGGATGGATGTGGAAGAGGAGGCGGGAGTTGCTCAGATGTGGGCCAGCCCTATGCAAATCGCTCCACAGCACTGAGCAAATCAGGAGGGCTGGCTGCCTCTGCAGAGGAGTGAGCTGCCTTCAAGTCACGAGAAAGAGAGAACACAGAGGGAGCTGCAACAGACAGCGGGAAGAAGCCAGAGAGCGAGAAGATTGTGAGAGAAAGCGATAGAATTCAAGAAAAGTGAGAGAACCCGGGAGAAAGCGAGAGATGCCTTTCAGGCAGCGATAGAATCACATTTCTTGCAGTAGGTTGGTGATAAGGATGTAATCTAAGCTGAAATATCTGCTCCATCTTATGGATGGGGCTGAAAACCCACAGTGATGGTGAGAGATTCATAATATGTATAATGTTTCCCCGATACTGAGCTTATACAAACAAACGGATACAGAATATTTGTCCAATGCAAACAAATGTTGTGGCTTCATTGGACAATGTTGCTTTTTCATGGCAGCTAGGAATGATCATATTTATGATTTGAGAACAATAGAACACTACATGAAGCTGTAATTTATTGTGGGAAACTACTGGTTTTCTTTATGTCTGTCTTTGGGAGAGTGTCAACCATTTGTGGAAGCTACTTGTTATCCATCATACGTTTTCTGAATGTGGATTGTACAATTCACTTTGCATGCAGTTTGTGAAATGTTGTTGAAGAATAGATGTACAATTTCTCCAAAATACAACTCAGATGGTTTAAGAGCTGGCACGATTGTATAGCCAGTTTACACTACATTTTATCACATAATTCTTTGAGACTACAATGATCAAAAAGAGGTAAAGATACAAAGATAAAGCATCAGTTCTACAACTAAAGTGCATATTTTGCTTTTATTGCAGTACTTTGAAAAATGCTGTGCAAGTCAGTCAGGGAAAAATAGACAAAAAAAAAAAAACACTTGAATGCACAGTACATCATAAGTATTACTTCCTAGTTGATAAGCATCAACTTCCCGAGGGATTCTGATTTAACTGTCAGTCATAACTTTTCATTAAAAATGTAAACATGACAGTGCACTCATCCTTGGATATTATTTCATACTTAAGGATCTTTTATGGAATTGGAATTACACCAGACAGAGACTAATAATTTATGTATTTTGCTAAACATCCCAAATAAATTTGCTGTTATTTATAGGAACAGAGTTTCTCAGTGATTGCCCCAAGACATATTACAACTTGAGAAATAATATCTTATTAATACAAGAGCTCATATTTTCCAATGCACCAAAGCACAACCCAAACATTTCAAAAGAAACTTAACCATTTCTCATACAATTCTGATATAAATCTGCCAGTAATAATGTCATTTTTGTTTGTTTTTCAATATCAACTAATTTTAAAAAGCTTTGTGTTGATTATGATTTGAACATGATGTGTAGAACTCAGATTTTCTTCCATTCCATTAATTTAATAGGAGAAATACACCCCACAATTATTTAAAACAATCTTTCAATGGGAAAATATTTGAATGTTGATTTCACCAAAATGAATTGTCTGAAACTGCCTAAAACAAAAAAGGGTCTAACTCATCATTTCACTCTGTCATGTCACTCTTTTTCGTGTATATGTTTCTGCAGGAAAGTAATGGGAGTTACCAGATCAGGGTGTTTTTACACATTGATACCTGATTGGCTGACATCATAGTGATGTTAGGTTTAAAGGTGGGGTTTGGTAAGGGAGATCATTTTGATTGCATGATTTAGAAATACCCATCAGTTTGAAAACATCCCCAAGGTGATAAACGCCTACTTTTGCTCTGCAAAGTCCTAAGTCTCCTATTTCTGGTGTGTGTGTTGTGTAGATAAGTCTTATTTACTCATTGTGCTCATTTAACACGAGTAACAGAACTGGAGAGGACATTAACGCAGCTGCAGAGAATCCAGATGAGGTCACGGTGACCCATCCTTTGAAAACAAGAACCCGTTTACAACAACAAAAAATCAAGTGCATCTTCAACCTAATCCCATCTCAATTATCGTTCTTGTTTTGTTAATGCAAAATTTTGCCAAAGCTCTACACATCATCCTTGGCATATTTTTGGCTTGCGAGCCGACAGACCTCTCAGTATAACATTGATTAATTTATGTTACTTAAACTAATTTGTTCACAATTATCATTAATTGGAAAGTCTTTGGTCTGTCAAACTCTGGTTCTAAAATAAATCTGAGACCAAATTCCATGAAACACCTGCAAACATTTTCAAGTATTCACTAATTGATTAAAAACATCTGAAGCACATAATTACTCACTGCCCAACCCTTTAAATGATCCTCATGCTCCTTTTTCATAATTCATTTTCATCAGTCTGGTAATGAGAAACTCAATTTATTCACAGGAGGGAAGGATGTGGTCTGCCTTAATTAGACTGATACTGCAGGTATGTTTCAAACCTGTTTCACCCTTAGCACTGGTACAGTCCAACAAAACATTTTCACATGATAGTTCTCTATGATCTCTCACTTATGCTGTCCTCTTTTCTCTTATCCTAATATCACTTCTGTCTCCTCTTCTCATGTTTCTCTGCTCATTTTCTATTCACCTCCCCTCTTGACTCTTTTCTGCTCCTAATATTTTCTCTCCACTCATCTCCTCGCTCATCTCCTCACCTCAGATGGATCATTAGGGTTTTTTTTGGGAACAAATAAAAACTCTGTCCTGCTCATCTAAATAAATTCATAAATTGAAAAATAAATACATAAATATTTGTCATGATCATTGTCATGTTTCAGCTCACTATCTTGCCTGAATCCAATATGCCTGAATGCACCTTAACAACAAAGTGGGTGAAAAGACTCATTCAAACCACAAATAAACATCAAATAAACTATTCAAATGTTTCTAAAATCACCTGAGATGCTGATCAATGACCTAGAATAGCTTGCAAATAGGCATGCAATTTATCTTTGAGCTGTTCACATCATTGTTCACTTAAATATTTAAAAAGTACATTTACACAACAAACAGGTTTAATTATTGCTATCATCATAGTTTGGCACATCACATTTCTATAGCATTATCAAAAACAAAACAAAAAACACACTCATTATAAAGAGGTTTGCAGACCTATGCTGATGAATGAGGAGCAACATATTGCTTCATTTAATTTGCCTCAAGGGGTGAAAAAAAATAAAATAAAAAAAAAAAAATTTATTCTCTCTGTAAACAATAGTATAGACAGAAGCAATGTTAACCTCACTTGAAGAGTTCTTTTATGTTGGCTTCAAGGCAACCATCTGCAATATCACAAGTGCTGTACAATCACAAACATATCACTTTATCATCAAAACACATTTTATATCCACACTGCTAATCCTTACTGTGGCGGCTCACAGCATTTCAGCTTTAATAACACCCAGCCCTTTAACTGGAAAAATGACAGCTGCAGAAAGAGAAAAGTAAAGAGAGAAAGTACATGGCAGAGGCAAGGGGTGTTGATGAAAAAGCTCTATATATAAGTTACCGAAAACAATCGCATAAGAATCAGTTTGCTGATATGATAGAATTGGACACGCTTACAAAAAGATGAAAGTGAATATGACATAATTCATACAGTATTCATGTTTCTGTGTATGTGTGAATATGTCAGGATTTGGTTGCACTTTATTTTACAGTACGTGTACTAACATGTACTTATAGTGTACTTACAGTGTATTTATCTAAGAAAGTTCTGGTAATACAAGGTAACTACATGGGGTAGGGTTAGGTTTAGGGGTAGGTTCAGGGTTAGTACCTAGTTATTGTAATTACTATAATAAGTACATAGTATGTACATGGGGAACAGGACTGTAAAATAAAATGCTAACCAGGATTTTTTTTTTTTTTTTTTCAAATAAACATTGAGATCAAAGTTGACATGTATTGATTAAATCAGATAATATAATTAATAAATTTTGGAACATTCTGGAAAGTTGTATGTTTCTACAACTGTTTTAAACAATTGATAAAGATTTAATATGATTTGATACACAATATGTTTCTTAGTCTCACTCTCTTCTGGAGCTGGTCCGTTGTTAATATATTCTTTATCATTTGCTCAGATTTGCATTTATTTTATGCACAGTAAAAGTTGTTTTGGTAAATGTCAACAACTGAATATTTTCTCTCAACTTCCACATTCTTGTAATCAGCAATTTTATATGGAGTCATCTTATTTAAGGTTGTCAATGATTGTTCTGGTATAACTTAGTTCATCAAGTTCAATAACTTGGTTCATCAAGTTCAGAGTTCTGTAAACCAAAGGAAATGAAGGGAACAGAATAACATTTAAAATGCATTTGTCATGTAATTTTTGTTTGTTTATTTGTTTGACCTTGTTTTTGTTGTGCTTTATACAATAGAGATTCAGATTTCAAAGTATCTTCGGAATATACAGAATCAATGATGTAAACTCCAAAAAAAAAAAAAAAAAAAAAGGCAAATACAAATTCTGCTATACAGCAGCTATAACAAAATATTTATTTCATTACTCAGCTCAAGTTAGTTCAGTGTTGGTTTGTATCCAAATATAAATACAGAAACAGATCATTCTGATACAAAGAAAAATATGGATAAAAATATTGGGCGAGTAAATCATACTGAAAAATTAAATATATAAGAAGCTAAACTTACATCAGTTTTATATTAAAGCAGCAGTATTAATTTATTTTCACTGGAACAAAATGCATTATGAATTAAATTATGAAAAGTGCACAACTCACCTCTGTGTGTGAATTAGAGCTTTGACCATCTCATAATGTTCAGTACCATGGACAGCAACCACCACTCTTGTGTTTACTGGTAGTAATTTGCAGGCTGCAGTTTTACTGTAATCTCTTGTTGTGTCTGTAAAAGACTAATCTAATGTTGTGTGGGGTGTGAAGGAGTGAGGCCACTGTCTGATACCACAGCTTGGCTAACAGAATTAAACAAATTATTTATAAAAGAAAATCTGACAGAAGCAATTGAAAGAGGAATGTTTGTTTGAAGGATTAAAATGACATCACAGACATCACTTATGGATGAAAGGTTGCAATCCCACCTTTCAAAAAAAAAAAAAAAAAAAAGATAAAGTACAACAGAAGAAACAGAAGTGGACAACATAAAAGTGTGAAAACATGACCATCTGCTTGCATGCACAAGTAGAGTTTACACATCTGGGTCCTTCGTTTCTAGTAAGAACTTATTTTATATGTCATTAGCTAGAGGTTAGTGGTCAATACTATTATATGTGACTTACCAATGAATAACGGTATTTTTCACTCTTCATTTTGCACTAATAATTTTATGCAAAAGGAAAATGTATGTTAAAATGCTCTCAACCCTCATTAAATCAATACTGTTTTTTTTTGTTTTTTTCTTAATTGACAAAATACATTTTCTTAAAGGTAAAGGTTGTATGACCTGACAATAGAGGGCGCACTACCACAACAATCGCGTGGTTTGATGATGCTAAGAAGGAGCGTGAAATGATTGGATTTGGTGTCTTCTACCAAACCATTGATGGCCATCAATCAGACGGAAAGATAAATCATGAATTTAACGGATGAGGTAAAGTTTAATAAATGTTGTGTTTGATGTCATAATTTTATTATATTTAATTAGACCCGAGTAATGGAAGGTTTCCAACTAAATTTTAGTCATGGATGTTGGAATATTTTTCCAATTTGAACATTCAAACACAATTGGGCATACATAGCAAATGCGAGTTCAACGATTTGCGCGAGTAGATTACAAACAAAGTGAATGCAAAGACGCAATCAGACGTGTCCTTGCGTGGGTCTAGAGGCGCAATGCCCCGCGTTTGGCATGTGTGCCCCATAATACTAATCTTGTTGATCATTATAATAGCATACATTTTCTGTAAAGATATGAATTAAAACATCTCACATTTCGAGTAAAACGCAAGCGAGATCGGCATTTCTTTCTAGTTGAAGTTTGTCGCGAAGCTCTCTCCATCTAGAAAATGCAACACCGATATTGATCCTCGATCTTTCTCTCCTCTTGTCCCAAACTCTTCTTGGGTCATTTGGTTGGCCAGTACGCTTATGTTTATGGGACAGTGTTGTTTTTGGCAGCCCTTTTAGTTTTAGTCTTAGTCTTAGTCTTTTGGACGAAAATGCTTTTTAGTTTTAGTCACATTTTAGTCACTTATAAACTTGATAGTTTTAGTCAAGTTTTAGTCGACGAAAACACAAAAAGGTTTTAGTCCAGTTTTAGTCGACGAAAACGCAAAAAGGTTTAAGTCTAGTTTTAGTCAATTTTAGTAAAAAAACAAACAAAAAGTAGTCATTAAAAAATTAATTTAGATTAAAAAGTATTGGAAATGGACTTAGGTTTGACAGGTTGCAACGAGTGTTGCAATTCATAAAACAACAGCTAACCTTAAAAGCTTTGCATAATAAACTAGACTTTCTCATTGATGGAGATGCAGTGCTGCCAAGCTGTACTTCATGTTCGCATTGGGCAGAAACCTGTTATCCACATATTTCAAGTTATTTTTCCATGAATTGATGCTCTTCTAAAATTAAAACTTCACCAGTAATCACAGTTATAAAGGAATGGTTTAAAGTTTAAACAGCAAAAAACTTTGAGCTACTACAACATTACACACAGATAAAGTGGTAACAGTGGAATCACTGTTTTACTCCAAAAAAGCCAGGAATAAAAACATTATTACTTTGGCAATTGTGGCTTTATTTGAGAAATTGCTAAAGTGCAATGAACAACTTGCACAAAATATAAGCTATTGAGGAACACATACTTATGCTCTACAACTTGTGCTTCAACTTGTCTGCCAGTGCAACAACAAGATGCATATTATTTGTAAACACAAACACCATACAACCCTGTCTAATAAAAGTGACACAAATATTCAGGGATGCAAACACATGTATGGTCAAAAAGGAGAGAGTTATAGAAGCCCTCACCCCGCAGCAAATATCACAATTTTATATTTATATATGGATGTCAAGAGCTAAGAAGTGTATGTATTTATATAGACTACACTACACACAAATAATATACAATTAAATTATGCTCACAATACATAAATGTATTGTGTAGGCTAGGTATAAAAATATAGGCTTTTAATAATCTTTCAGTGCGCAAAACCATGATAATATGAAACGCTTCAAAACAGAGCGCACAAAGCGCGTATGCACATCGCAGGTGCAGAATGATGTGCTCAAAGCAACATGGAGTCACAGTGTGCTGCGCTGCTGAAGTGCGCATTTAAAAGTATGTGCATCCCCGCATCGATCTGCAGGCTGCAGCCAGGTGCTTCTCCAAAACAGGCAGAAATTATATGCATTGTGAATGTCAGACTTATAATCATTTTCGTTTCGTCTCGTCTCGTCAACGAATACTCGAAAACATCTCGTCATGTTTTAGTCACATTAGAGCCATTTTTAGTTAGTCATCGTCGCGTTATCGTCATAAAAAAAAGGTGCGCCGACGAAATCATTTCGTTGTCGTCATCGTTGACGAAAACAACATTGTTATGGGAGCTGTCCTTGTCGACAAAACCAGCGGCAGATGGTAAACAGTAATAATGTTCCATAAATAAGCTCTTTCACACATACAGACTTTTCTGGAAAATTACAGGTAAATTGCAGTAAATTGATCATGTTTGAACAGGATCTTTTAAAAAACACAGGTAAATTTGTTCCGGCAATTTACCGGTATGAGAAGTTGTAACATTACCAGTAAATTGATGGAATTCTACTGTGTGTGAACGCAGAAGGAAAATTACCATTATGAGCACGTACGAGTTCAGAAAGCGGTGACATAGGATGTCTACTCCGGGCCAATCAAAACAATCATAAAGCACTGTTTATGAAAATAAAATAAATGTCATCCAAATGGAGCGACAGTGAAAGCTCTTATCCTTATCCGGGCGTATAAAGAAATTTGTCATCATCTGAGAGGAACTGTTAGTGATGCAGTAATGTATGATAAAATAACAAACTCTTAACTGTCTCCAAGAGCAATACATTCACAGGAGTCAGATCATCAATAAACTGAAAACATTATATCTTAAATATCTAAAAAATAAACGACCATCACAAGCGGCCATTACAGAGAGAGAGCTGATCAGCCTATGTTTGATCAGCCTTCTCAAATCATCACGAATTGTCTCAAAGAAAATCTAAAGCTATAAAACAGTTCAAGTATGTAACGATTTTTAACGTTAAACCCAGATAAATGTATGCTATGTACAATATTTTGTGTGGAGAGTGCAAGATAAAGCATGCTTTTTGGGAGATAGAGGTGCCAGTGCGGTCATAAAATAAAATATAGAAAACAAACATGCTTTCTGCAGTCTTGTCCTGAACAGGAGCGCTTACAAAAATGAACCGAAACTCAGCGAATACATGCCTCACAGACATGATAAATATATCTATAGAAAGCTTTAGTTTACTACTAGTTAAAAAAAAAAAATATATATATATATATATATATATATATATATATATATATATATATATATATATATATATATATATATTTATATGCTTTTAAAAAATATATTGTTTTAAATATGAATCTAACAAAATCTTAATTAAACTTTACTTTAAAACAAGAAAAATTTTTGCTAATTGGTAAAATACTCCAATTCATAACATGCTATGTTAATATCTTATTATATTAACTGCTTCTTGAAGTCGTTATCTTGGTTTAAGAAAATACTGTATTGCATAACATTATATGGAAAACAAGACAAAATATGCTTTTTTTGCAGCCTATGCTTTTTTTGTTGGCATGCTTCAGCATTAGATTACAGGCCCTAGGGACTGGGGACTAGGCTGATGGTGAGATTTTTTTTTTAATTGATAAGGAAATGTTCATCTTCATTAAAGTGTTTTAAAATTTACATTTCAGTTTTTGCTGAATATTTCCCTGAGATCAAAATAGAACATCGCCCTGCTTATTTATATATAATCCCAAAATTATTTTACATTACAAAGAAAGACATAATTTTCTGAATCTCCATCTGGCATATTGATATGAATGTTCCTCAGATAACTAAAGCCTGCCTGTATCAAATCCTACTCAAAATAGAGCCTTTTATCATCACCCACATTAATTTAGTCAGACTCCAATCAGCACCTGAGACAGCTGTGCATCTTGCAGAACCCCCGTGCTAGGATTTGTCTCTCCTTTTCTAACCCCCATGTCTAGAGGTTTCCATTTCTAACATAAGCAGTGATGCAGTCTTCCCAGACTCCTGCTGTTAACACCTCTTGCTTAATCATAGTACTGTGATTTATGGGTTGTGATTGTTCTCAAGGTTGAAAGTTTCTGGTACCTCATTTGCACTAGGTCCCTGAAATGGAGCTCCACAGGTGAATGGGAAAGAGAGTTGCTGATGAGGCAAGGAAATAACCACAGGCTGTGTTTGGTCTCGATAGTCATTGCCTTTGTTTAAACCTTTAATTGAGCTTTCTGAATAAATCATTGTGCAATGATTACGGCACAGCTGACCTGCTTTCACCCTTGACGAACAATCATAGAGTCATCAGCATGCAAGATGCTAAAATACCAGTAAATATGCATGCGTGTGCATTGCTTTATTTGAGGTCAAGCATTTCTGGTAACTGGTATACAATGAGTTGTTTCAGCTGGCAATATACAGTTACACTGGTGATATACAATGTTACATCAAGTAACACTGTGAATAATCAAAAATCTTTGCAAGTTTGATTTTTTTTCCCTATTGTTAAGAAGTGGAAGGTATTTGGTACAAACATAGACCCTCCCTGGATCAGGATGTCACTCCAAACTGGATGAAAGAGCCAGGAGGACTTGTCAGTGTGCATATGACAACAGTATCACAAATGTGGTTTGTATGGGAGGCTTACAAGAGACAAAGTGACCAAAGAAAAACTGACCACACAGCAAAACTGAGCACACAGTGGTTGAAGGAGAAAAAGGCTAATGCCCTTGCATGGCCTAGTCAGTGCCCAGACTTAAACCTTACTGAAAATCTGTAGAATGACTTTAAGACTGCAGTCCACAAACTTTAACTCAAATGTAACTGAACTTTAGCAGTTTTGCAAATGTACAAAGTTAGTAGAGACAAATCTCAACAGACTAAAGGCTGTAATTAAAGCATAATGTGGTTCAAAAATAAAAATAAATAAATAAATACTGACACAAGGCACAAGGGGATGATCCTTTTTTTCAACTACTTTTATTTTTTTTATTTTTTTTGCCTGCCATGATGATGTTATATCTTTCACTTGGATGTTATAAGTTGCATTGAGTAAATACAGCTGGATAAAACTAAAACTGGGTCTGTCTTCATTTTAGGATGCCAAGCAACAAAATGTGATTATTTTAAAGGGATGTGATTCTTTTCTATACCGACTATTAATCTATGTACAATTTAAATACCATTAAAATTAAATTACAGTTGAAAATGCATGAACATAAATTTTTTACTAATGTTTATTTTGAGTTGAAAATATATATTTTTAATATATATATATATATATATATATATATATATATATATATATATATATATATATATATATATATATATATATATATATATATATATATATATACTAAACTCAAGTCGCCCCAACGCAAGATATGCTAATGATCAAAATAGTCTCAGATTCAGTACGTCACATTTTACCACAGCTAATTTTTAGATTTTTTTAATAATGTGGTGATAGAATGGCATTACAGAGCCCTAATCCCAAAGTTGCAGAGAAGGATCTGCCTGAGAATGGACAAAGAAATACGAGCCAAAGCTTGGATATGGTGATTGCCCACATTTACATCCCTGCTGCACGCAAGTTTGGACCTGGGTCAAGCCTGACTGGCACTTTACTGGAAAAAATATTACCGCTCTTTAGACTGTACATTGCTCAACGTTAGATCTTAGTGTTTGTCCAGACTATGCCTGTTGATGTGCCAGTTTTAGAAAAGAGTATCACCTTTATTTTTAAAATGATTCTTCGGAAGCAGAAAAGATGCAAAACAATTAGGACAACCAACCACCTTCAGAAATGGCATGGGGCAATAATATAGGTATAAAAGATAAAGGTGTCCAACACCATTTTCACACTTTGTAGATTGACCTAGCAAAATTAATTCTGGAAGGACTGGTTGAACTGCTCTGCGACGGATCCCAGATTCATGACAATAACTTATCCAGCTAAGACCCCCTTGTGTTGCTATATTAAACATCAGTGAATAATGCTATCAGGGAGGAACTGGTTTCAAATATACTGTACCAGTTGAGTGGGGCAGATGCCATTTTAAATAGATGGAGCTCTTCATGGAATAGATGTAGCTCTTTAGCTCCATCCTCATTCTCATGGGATATTACGCCATAATGTTGGTACAGAAGTGCAAATTGAAAAGGCACACTTCTCTCTCCTCAATTCACATGTTTCTTTTTACTACTTCAACCAGACATGATTTTACTATTTAGAGATGAGAACTATTTCTGATAATTAATCTCTGGGAATGGTAAGTGCAGAGTGAATCAGACTGATTAGTCCTCAGACTCATTATGAGTGCATTAACAAAAACAAAACAAAATGTCTTCTGTTCCAGAAAAAAAAAAAAAAAAAAAAATGTTCTTAGCCCTTTTAAAATTTTAAAGTTAGAAAAATAAGCGATGATTTTAACAGAGCACAAGGTCACATTGCTTAATGATGTTGCATGCCGTAAATTACTAATTTTATGTGTTGTATGTGTAAAGTAACTCATTATTATATAACATTATTATATAACATTATTATTTTGAAATGAATTGAATGTAATGGGGTCTGTTGTTTGAAGGAGATTCTGAATGGCACCTTAAGATTGTCATCATCTGACAGCAGTTTCAACTGCTCCGTATTAGCATTGCTTACCTGTGCAATCTCAGTGTAAGAGCCAATTTTACGTTTCGATAATTTGTATGGTATTGTTTCTTGGAATGTTGATTTTAAGCATAAAAACTGAATATATAATATCTGTATCTTTCTTTCTGAGGTAGTTCTGTTTTTTCCTGTGTTTATTTTATATATATATATATATATATAATTTCTGTTCTGTTTCTTTACGCCCACTTGGGCGGAAGATTGAACTGGGTAGTTGTTTGTGTATAGGAAATAAGGGAGAAACAGTTTTCTTACCGTTTTCGTCTGTCATTAAAAAATAACTCTTGTTTAAACGTTCAAGGTAACAGCAGTTAAAGGTTTAACAGGTGAAACCATAGGAAAGGCTACAGGAGCCATCAGGATTTTGTATAATTTTGTAATTTTGTGTTTGGATTAAACTTGCGCTTTTTTGATTGACTTCTTGTGACGAGTAAGAAGCTTTTTTCCTGTTCCAGTGAAGTTAACATAGGACTTTGCACCTACACTCAGTCTGGAACAGTAGCTGGTTGGCGGGAGGTGTGAAATGCCACTGACATTTTGCATGAAGATGCCTCATGCATATGGAAAGAAGAGTAATTATGGGTTTTTTTATTGACCCACGTGGGCAATGCTTTCAGCCTCTCTCTTTTGGTTAGGGAAAAGGAAGGTGACAGCTAGAATGGGCTAATGCAAATATTAAACAGATCTCCACGGTCTACTCACAAAAAAAACAAACAAACAAAAAAACATTCTCCTACCCACCCTCTTTTGTGTCAGGTGGCTTACATCATGCATTTGTTGCCTTTGAAAGTCATTCCTCAACCCTGAAAGTCCTACAGAATAATCACATCTTACAAAAGACCCACCAGAAATAGAGATGAAATGTACAAAGTGTACATTTTGTGATATGTGGTTGATGGCGACGATGAAGGGTCATTGTGGGGCACATTAATCACAGAACACCATCTTCATCCAGGCTGCCTGCATACTCCTAAACTATTGCTGGACAAGGGGGAATAAAGAGTGGTCAATAATTTAACAGAGTTTTTAAAAAGAAGTGAAGATACTTCAAGGGCTGAGTGCATTTCCTGGTGGTGCCCATCCACAGAATCAACCTCGGGCTGGAACATCCACCAAAGACCCTTAAAGGGTTAGGTCATCCAAATAGCAAAATTATGTCATTAATGACTTACCCTCATGTTGTTCCATAACCGTAAGACCTCTTTTTAGCTTTAGAACACAGTTTAAGATATTTTAGATTTAGTCCGAGAGCTCTCAGTCTCAGTTAGAGTTTTTTGAAGCATCAAAAATACATTTTGGTCCAAAAATAGCAAAAAATACAACTTTATTCATCATTGTCTTCTCTTCCGTGTCTGTTGTGAGAGAGTTAAAAAAAGCAGTTTTTGATAGTTTGAGTTTGTGATATCCGGTTCGTGAACGAATCATTCGATGTAACCGGATCTTTTTGAAGGGAATTTGTGAGTGCAGTGCACCTGCATCCCGTTAGCACTCGATAGCTTATCATTAGCCTTTTCCTTTCATACCTATCGCTGTTTTCTTTTCTACTCTCCTCTCTCTCGCTACTCTCTCTCTCTCTCTCTCCTGTGGTAAGAATATTTAATCAAGTACGGTGAGTAATGGCTTCTCCTGCTATTACTATTTGCACCTCTTGCCACGTATACAGTTAATCTATCTCTGTCAGTGATGGTGGATTCACATGTGATAAATGCAGGGAAATAGGCTGACAGATAAGATTAGAGACCTGCATCCTTTAATTGAGGACAGTAAGAATGTGAGGGCTCTAGATACGGCTTTGGATGCGTCTAGCTCAGGGAGTCCTGTACATTGTTTGGTTTTGGCAACAGAGCCCCTGCATCAGGGCAACTGGGTGACAGTGAGGCTGCATAGTCCCGGGTTAAAAATATCTCTTCTGTTCTGATCAAAACATTAAACAGGTTCTCCCCACTCACTGATGCACCCAGTGAGAAACCTGATTAAAGTGCTCTAATTATTGGTGATTCTATTGTACGGAACGTGACTATAGAGACACCAGCCACCATAGTCAAATGTTTACTGGAACCCAGAGTACCTGACATCTTGGCAAATTTAAAAGTGCTGGTTAATGCTAAATGTAAATACAGTAAGATTGTTATTAATGCTGGCGCTAATGATGTTCGACTTCGCCAGACGGAGATCACTAAAAATAACAGTAAAGAGGTGTGTGAACTTGCAAGCACGATGTCAGACACTGTAATATGCTCTGGTCCCCTCCCTGCTTACCGTGGTGACAAGATGCATAGCAGACTGTCATTTCTCAATGGCTGGATGTTTAAGTGGTGCCCGCAGAATAACATAGGTTTCATAGACAATTGGACAAGCTTTTGGGGCAGACCTGACCTGTTGAAAAGGGATGGTCTTCATCCCTCCCAGGGTTGGTGCCACTCTTCTATCTAGAAATATGGCACATAGTCTTTATACTATGTTTATATATTTTATACTTGACTAACTGGGGCCCAGGTCAGGAAGCAGACAGACTGGCTAATCTGACTGTCTGCTTGCCACCTCACATCACAGGAGACATTTAATTCTTTCACCAGATATCTGTGCTAGAAAAACAAAAACACAAAAACCTCCAAATCAATTTAAGAGTAACAATTTAATTGAGGTTCAACAAATAAAAAAAAACAGATGCAGTACAGATAAATAAATGATAAAGCTTGGCTTATTGAATATCAATTCCCTTTCTACAAAAGCACTTTTTGTAAATAATATGATCACTGATCATAATTTGGATGTGCTCTGTTTTACAGAAACCTGGCTAGAACCTGATGATTAATCAATAATTATAACCCAAGAATACGGTTATAATCACGAGCCACATCCAAAAGGCAAAGGGGGAGGTGTTGCTTCAATTTATAATAATGTTTTCAGGATTTCTCAGAGGGCAGGCAGCAGCAGTTAGATTATTGTAATGCTTTTTCCGGTGGTTATTCTGCACACTTAGTAAACAAACTACAGTTAGTCCAAAATGCAGCAGCAATAATTCTCTCTAGAACCAGAAAATATGACCATATTAGCCCGGTCATGTCAACACTGCATTGGCTCCCTATCAAACATCATATATATTTTAAAATATTGCTTATTACTTATAAAGCCCTGAATGGTTTAGCAACTCAGTGTTTGAATGAGCTCTTGTTACATTATAATCCTCAATGTCCACTGCATTCTCAAAACTCAGGCAATTTGATAATACCTAGAATATCCAAATCAACTGCAGACGGCAGATCCTTTTCCTATTTGGCGCCTAAACTCTGGAATAACCTACCTAACATTGTTCGGGAAGCAGACACACTATTGCAGTTTAAATCTAGATTAAAGACCCATCTCTTTAACCTGGCTTACACATAAACATCACTAATGTGATTTTAATATCCAAGTCCATTAAAGATTTTTAGGCTGCATTAATTAGGTAAACCGGAATCGTGAACACTTTCTATAAAACCTGATGTATTTGCTTCATCATTAGAAGAATGGCATCTAAGCTAATATTAGTCTGTTTCTCTATTATTCCAAGGTCACCGTAGCCACCGGATCCAGTCTGTATCCAGATCAGAGGGTCACTGCAGTCACCCGGATCCAGAACGTATCCAGACCAGATGGTGGTTCAGCACCTAGAAAAGACCTCTACATCCCTGAAAGACAGCAGAGACCAGGACAACTAGAGCCTCAGATTTAGATCCCCTATAAAGAACTTGTCTAAGATGAGCACTAGGACAAGACCGCTGTCGCCTCTGGCTTGCTTATTAGGGGTCACTTCATTCACAGCGATATCATTGACTTGATTGCATTTGATTGCACAGACACTACTTAAATGGAACTGAGATGATGACATCACTGAATTCAATGATGAACTGCCTTTAACTGTCATTTTGCATTATTGACACGCTGTTTTCCTAATTAATGTTCACTTGCTTTGACGCAATGTATTTGTGTTTAAAGCACTATATAAATATAGGTGACTTGACTTGACAAAATCCTGTTTAACTGCATGCATAGGTCAGGAGAGGAGCTGAAAGTAATAAAGAACACAAGAGAAAATTTACGTTTATGTACTTGTCTCTTCAGACCTCAAATATACTCAGCTCATAAAAAGAATGGAAATTTCCACAGAAAATCCAATAAAGTTGATGGCAAATGTAGCAAACAAAGAAGCTTTCCTCATCACCCAAAGCTAACAAGGTCTGAGCTGAGAACTCATGAAAACACTGTGAAAGTCTTGTGAAGAAAAAATTGCCATGAATGTGTCCACACTCGTGGCATGGCATTAGATCAGAATACATGGAAGCATGTGCCTCACAACAGGTGGTTTATTCTCAGTTCAAACTGCAGACTTGATCCTACGAAAGGTGTTATTATTCTTCTGCACTTATTACGACAGCTTTTCAGAGAACTCTTTTGAAATCTACACAATTCTTTCAACTTTGTTATTTGACTTTCTTTTAGATGGCCATCAAGGCCAGCGGCAGGTAAGGTATAGCAACTTTATGTTACCCATGAATTAGTTTGAGTGTAAATTAGTGATACCAAGCAAGACTTCCGCTAGTGACATCACTTTCAGTCTTTATTTTGTTAAATTTTTTAATAATTTTTCTTTGAATTTGCCAACATTTTATAACAGTAGCCAGGTGGCGAGAAACTAAATTACAATGTCACTTGCAATTGCTACTTGCACTTTCCGCTACCTGCGACACTTGCAATCAACACAAATCGTGCATGTTGCCAATGGAGAATAGAAGCTGTGGGTGTGATTAAACAATTAAACCTAATTTAGTACTATAACGTATAATATCCTGAAAGAAAAAGACAAGAACAGCAAATCCGTGGTCAGAACAGCAGAATATGAAAGCTTGCACAAAGTCTCTGGCTAAATGTTTTCCTCCCGTAGAAAAACATAAACACTTAACAAGGCTTAATTTATTAAGATGCTATTAAAATCTAAAATGAAATTATGATGAGTGGGGCAGGGCCGAGGGACGTGGGAACGAGTGAGGCCGGTGGAGTGATTGGAGATGAGCGACACCTGCGGCACTCACCGGTCTCGAGTCCCACAGAGGAGATGGAGGATTCTTCTCTCTCCCCTCTCTCGTCTCTGTCGCTCCTCCTTCCATCTCCTTTTCTCTCGCCTCATCTGTCCTACCCCCAGGTTCCCTTAGGTCCCCATGAGCGATAGTAGGGGGGGGGGGGGGGGGTAGAGTGCAGTCTTGGGAGTACCCCCTGGTCTGCGAGGGGCGATGGGGGTATGTGACGAGTGGGGCGGGGCCGAGGGACGTGGGAACAAGCTAGGCCAGTGGAGTGATTGGAGATGAGCGACACGTGCGACACTCACCGGTCTCGAGTCCCACAGAGGAGATGGAGGGATATAAAACAGGAGCGATGACAGTGAAGGACAAGAGAGGACCAGGCCTGGGCTTTTAGTTTATGTTTTGTTTTTTATTTGTGCGCATCAGACGTCCGTGAGGGGCTGCTGCGCTGTTTTGTGTTTATTTTGAATTATTAAAGTTTCATTTGATTGTCCGCCGGTTCCTGCCTCCTTCTTGCCGATGATTAGGAAGTTTTATTATTACAGTTCATTATTTTAATGAATATGTATATAGTATTTCTCACATACCGCAAAATGTGGCATAATGGACTAAGATGATAAAGGCCAAACTCAATGTGCTTCTCTACATTATTAAAATACATAACTAATATGTACAGGCATGCAGGTGAGCCCAGAATAAACACAGCATGCAAAGGTTTGCGTTAAGCATTTTTTCATATGGAATATACTGTCTACAACTCGTTTATATCAGTGTCTTTGTCCATTAAGCTACATTATGTGTTTTATTTATAAATATTTTCTATAGGAGGAAAACGTTTAATGTACAATTTAACACATTGCATTCTGTACTCGTCTGCTTGCCTGTACAGAGTTGATCCTTTTAAAATCACTTAATGCATTTCATAATGTATGTTCATATTTGCTGGTCTGTATATACATTGATTCAACAACAAGACATATAGGCTAGGCCTACTGAATTAACTTTATAATTTTAGCATCTGCTTGCCTTGTAGTACATTGAATAATAACTATATATCGAATTTGGTATTTTAATTGAACATAATGTATCTTAATATATTATGCCATATTAAGTGTTTGTTTTTTCTACAGAAGGATAACACTTAGCGAAAGACTTGAAAGTGCATTGTGTTTATATTATGCTGTTCTGTGGCCACGAATTTGCCGGTCTTGTCTTTTTCTTGCAGGACCCTGTACATTATAATAGTAGGCATACTAATTTAGTTTTAATCGATTAATCACCACCACAGCATCTTGTCTCCATTGGCAACATGCATGATTTGTGTTGATTGCAAGTGACGTCACAGGTGGCGGAGAGTGCAAGTGGCGATTGCAAGTGACATTGTAATTTAGTTTCTTTTTTCTTGTCTTCACTACCTGGCTACTGTTGTAAAATGTTGAGAGATTCAAACAAAAAGTTATCAGTAAATAGAACAAAAAAATAAATATATAAAAACTGCAAGTGACATCGCTAGCAGAAGGACAAGTGTCTGAGAGTGCAAGTCTGAGAATGCAAGTCTGAGAGTGCAAGTGCAAGTCTGCAGCCAGACCCTTCTCCCTCTTAGGCCATCCTTAAAAATATTTTGGTTTGCAGTATCGGTAGGTCGGTCTATTTTTTTTTTTTTTTTTTTTTTGTTTAAGTTTCAATGTAAAAAAAAAAAAAAATGGAATTAGCATATCGTGACGTCACTGACTGGGTCTTCAACCCGAGCCTTTGGGCGCATTAATTGCAAACCTCATTTTGATGCAGGCTATATAGACCACAAACAAATTAAAATCTCTGTCAAAAACATTGCATGAATTTCAGGTGAGAAGAAAAAAAAATGAGGTACTGTTATACTGTTTTACTTGCATCCACTGCTAGGTATCAATGCAACCTACAATTACTTTCTTGGTTTGTCACTTTTGTGAAAAAAAAATCCTTTTTGATTTGAGTGACAAGTGTTCATTGAATCGATTGTAAAATCGATTTTGCATGTCTAAATAAGTTTTATACGGCAAATAACACCAAATATATGTAAATCCACTGAGGCAGGACGAATATAAAGACCAATATTTCTGTTGATTTATTGGCGTGAAGTTACGTGCACGATGACAAACAGAAGTGCAACATTTTCGAAAAACAATAAGCAGAGTGGACTGCCATAATGCAAAACATTTACTTCAACATGGCTTTCTTCAATGTGTGTAACATACTTTGGTTAAAATTCCTTAATGGTGGTGTAAGACAACACCAGTTTTAACCAGTCAAAAACAGTTCTTTTCACAGTCACCTGTTTCAGTGCTTGTCACCCCATCCCTCTCTTTTGTGGTGTGCGTCAACACAACACAAGTGAATAGACTCTGTATATGCTCAGAGGTGGTCTGATTCAAATAGTTAGCTATCTACATATAAAAACGCCTGCAAATGGAAACAGCTCACTGGATGACACATGTACACAACACTTGTACATTGCTTTCACATTTATAGGTTTATAAACAAACCAATCAAAATCTTTCCAAGTACCCCTGGTAAGTACCCCCATGCTTAAGTAAATCCTGATTGAAAATCAGTGCCAATATAGATATTAATTAAACATCTAAAATTATCTTTATTTGTAAGTTTTCTGAGAGGAGTACCTTTTCTCTGATCATTTCTCACACTGAGTGTCTTTCGAAGCACCTTTATGCATAACACAGCATTACGGTATTTAAGTATTCACGCAACCATTATCTGTTATGTCTTAACCAAGTGACCATTTGGGGAACTGTTGGGGAAAAAACCTCTGATATGTAACATTATATTCAATCTGTGCATTACAGTAGGTCTTAATATAGGCCACCTCAATGTTAATCTAACAATAAAAGAAAAGAGGGAATCACTCACTGCTCATAACTGAATTGCTATTGGAGTTTTATTAATCAATTTATTTTTATTGAACACACTAAAGGGATTTTTACATTTGATTATTTGCTCTTCTTGAATGTTTTTGTTTAGATGTAAAATTTAGTCTTTTATTTTTTAACATTTGTTCTACTGTTTTTTTGTGTCTGTTTTTAATAATAATAATAATAATAATAATAATAATAATAATAATAATAATAATAATAATAATAATAATAAAGCTATTTTGGTATTATTAAAATATTAATTATTATTTAGAAAAGAACTGAAGGAAAAGATGCATCTCATTTTTGAACAATTGCTCATTGTGACTAATTTTGCCCAGCACAGGTCACATATGTTGTTGCATATGCCAGATATATTACCATACAATCCACTGTCACATGCACTTTTTGGCAGGCTAAAAATAAATAAATAAATGTATTAATAATTTATTAATAAATACTGTTGACAGAGCTGTTATTAGGATACATTCTGTAATACTGAGCCATTGGTATCCAATAGTCAATTTACTATTTATTAGCCATGTTTTAAAACAAACTTGTATTCGGTCTGACTCCATTCACCCAATGTAATACCACACAAATCCATAACCAGTTTACACTACTACCCACTACAAAGGTAAAATGAGTTGCTAGTGTACACATTTACTCTCACATGCCCAAAGAACTGAAAGTCTTTGACTCTGATGTCCCCTGACACGCCTTTTGTGTTGAAAACAAGGGCTTACGGCAGACTATGACCATTACACGAGCACTGACAGCATTCAAAGTTCCATTTCATTTTCTGTCTATCGGCTGTGTATTAAGTTGAAGCCTTGAGCCATTCTACTCCATTATTAGACTCCAGCTATGAACCCAAACGAGGAAATCAATACCGTATTGAGCGAGGTCATTCTCCACCCACCCACACACCCAAATAAAGGCCAGGGGTCTTGAGACCTGCAGAGAATCATATTTTAGCCTGACATGACTGCTGCTCACTGACTTAACAGCCATCATCCAGAACAGCATGAGGCATTTCTGACAATAATGTTTTCTGCTGATTCTTAGAAAAGATCGGAGGGTTTACGACCAAAATCAATTTCACAACACCAAATGCCTGTAAAGAAAACTCAGAAGGGCACAGAAGATCTGTTCTCAAAATGGCCCAAACTATTATAGATATACGATACATATTTATAATTTAATTTAAAGCTGATTTTGATTAATTTTAGTATCTGTAATCTTTGGTATCAGTCAGTATGTAATATTTAATATTCTTACTAGTCATGCAAGATCTTTTGAAATAATACTCTGTCTATAATACTTTGCCATAATCAAGCGCTAACTTAAAGGGTTAGTTCACCCAAAAATGAAAATGTAATTAATGACTCACCCTCATGTCAGTTTAAGATATTTTAGATTTAGTCCGAGAGCTTTATGTCCCTCCATTGAAAATGTATGTAGGGTATACTGATCATGCCCAGAAAGGTAATAAAAACATAATCAAAGTAGTCCACGTGACATCAGAGGGTCAGTTAGAATTTGTTGAAGCATTGAAAATACATTTTGGTCCAAAAATAACAAAAAAAATTACGACTTTATTCTGCATTGTCATTGAGCTGATTAGGTGTTGATATTTAACTGCTGTTTACTTCCTCTAATTACTCTAACTCACCTCAAACATGAAAAAGAGATATGCCTCAGCTCAATATAAAAAGTTGCACATTCAAGTGACACATAATCTCAGTAAAGTTTTCCTGTAGCTCAATTGACAGAGCATGGTGCTAGCAGAGATGTTAGGTTTGTCACTCAAAGACTAAAGGAACTTGTCGGTTTACCACAGTTGAGCACTATATATATATATATATATATATATATATATATATATATATATATATATATATATATATATATATATATATATATATATATGTTAATCAATGTTTATATCTAAAAATACTAAATTGAATAATATAAAGTGATGGTGTCTCTAGTTTAAACAACTCTGTTCTTATATTTTACGTATCAATATAAAAACTTCACAATCACTGGAAGGAGCATGCAGGAACCGCCGGACATCCAAATGAAAGCTTTGACAATAAAATAAACAAAACAGCGTGACAGCCCCTCACAGATGACTGCCGTGCACAAACAAAACCAAAACACAAAATAAAGCCCAGGCCTGGTCCTCTCTTGTCCTTCACTGTCATCGCTCCTCTTTTGTATCCTTCCAATCTCCTCCATGGGACTCGAGACCGGTGAGTGGAGCAGGTGTCACTCATTTCCAAATCACTCCACCGGCCTCGCTCCGTTCCCACGGCTCTCGGCCCCGCCCCACTTGTCACAATTACTTTGTCTGCTGCTTAATGGAATGTACTTTTAATGGAGGTACAGACATCTCAAGTTTCATTAAAAATAGCTTTTTTGTATACACAATTTTTATGGGTTTGGAATGACATGATTCTGAGTAATTGATGACAGAATCCTCTTCCTCTACCTCTATTGAATCTCTATCTCTATTTACTATGACCTATGAGAGCTTTCCTAATTAAAAGATTTGCCAAATATATAACTGCAACTTATGATTTCTAGGTCTGGAAATGTGTGTGAGATAAGGTCACAAAGTACAATAATGTCTCCATGGACAACACCCTTTAGGAGTACTGAAAGAGACCGTAGGGAATGTGGGTCCACAGCAGATCAATTATCGATCTGGAGACAGAGGCTCCAAATTGTGTCCAGGTGAACAGAAGGGATAAATATCCCAGACAGGAAATGGAAGTCCAATGAAAGATTTCCCGTCCATGAAATGAACAAGCTCTTGCCATGCCAATAAAATCACTCATGTGGATCTCACAGAGGCACAATTGTGGCAGGAGAAATTGGGCTGTCGGGATGATAATGCTGACAGTGATGGCATTATCGTCAACAACCTCATTTGTTAGGACTTGCACCAGATCTATGTCACATAAATTAGGGAGAGTGTGCCATTACAGAGTAACGCATGCATCCAACATTACAGTAAATTGGTGTAAATGGAGCCATTTCTCAAGGAGAACCAACACAATTGCTTCTGGGACACATTGTGCTACCACAGCCTGGAACCAAAGTCCGGATCCACGTGGCAGATGTTCATTTAGAGAAATGGAATGACCTTTCATACTGCTGTGTCTTCATAATTCCAATGTACTAGACATTCATAAAACCTGTTCATTGGCTCTTGTCTATTCTTTAAATAATTTATAAGCAAAACAATAAAAAAGACATGAAAGTATCACAAAATCCACTGAAAGGCCCATCCATAAGTCTAATGCATGTGGCGGCATTGAGGGGGAAGCAGCTATTGCTTGCACATGGCACTGCAGTGAACTGCACTCAAACAAATGGACTTGAGGGAAATAAAGAGTGTTTGTTTTCGGTTCTACAGGAGTGATTGAAGGTCCAGCAAGAGCAAACTAGGAAAGCAATCACGCATACACAAAAACAAACAGAGAACCTTTGTCAAATGAAAACAAATGATGGTAAAGGGAACAGTGTTAGCAATAGGGCTCTTCAGAGTTCATTAGAACACCCCTCTCTCTCTCTCTCTCTCTCTCTCTCTGTGTGTGTTTGTTTTTGTCTGTGCAATTTTACTGACAATGCCATCATGCTGTTCTTATGCAAGCATGAGGGTTGAAATGGAACCTTTCCACTGATACGATATCTTCTCTGGAACTGACACAAAAACAATTTTAAAACATATGTACAGGGAAAAAAATTAGAGTACATCAATACAATAAAAGTATGTATGTTTTTAATGTTTAATATATTTTTATGACTAAAATATAATCAGTTCACACATGGAAATGTATTATTGCTATCTCAGTGTCATCTCTGAATTTCTATACAGTCTCTACATGCTTATATGATCAGATTGAGCAACCCAAGTACATCAGTTATATTTCACAGTCCTGTTCAAAAGGGCAACCCCTACTTAGACTGTTTTTTCCTCCAAAAACTACTAAAAAACTACATCCTATAAGCCAGCAAGAAGGTTGAATTTAGCAGATTGTGCAGTTGGATCGTTCCCAGTTACCAAATGGAGGTCATTCTCAAGTGTATATGTGAACTCTTCACCTCTGGTGTGCTGATGTATTCCTGCACACGGCGATAGCCCTACATAAACAGCAAGGGCAATGTGTTGATAGAGGCTACTTCCCTCTGATAAAGAGCCACAACTCAAAACTATCCACATCATTCGCTACAACACCAAAGGGACTCAAGCTCCCAAATTAACTAGAAACAGGAAAGGATGCTATTTAGCAGTAGACTACAAACGTTTTGGGAGGTTTTTCAAGGTTAGCAATGTAGCATCATGGGATATGGAATTAAATATAAAACAAGCAGTTTGTCTGCATGCAAAATCAATAAAATCCAAGTTAAAGTCCATGGGCTGAATGAAATATTTGAACAACCTAAATAAAGTAAATCCACATTTAAAGTGAGAAACCAATGCAGAACACTGGTGAAAAGCATATGACCTAAAAATGTTATTGTTCTTTTATGAAAACAATGAAAAAAATTATTCTTCTATAAATTCGAAGTCTTTGCATGGAACTTACAACACTTCTGCCTGTGTTCCAGTGACAATGGACTTTTTCCACCTACCATTCTGATCGACTTGGTTAAGTTTGTTATGCAGACATGAGGAAAATACTAAAGCTGAGCAGTGTGCATGACAATTACAATTCTACTGAGTTTGGAGAAATCAATCATTTGTGCAAGAGCTCTGCAGGATAGTAACCTCAGTCAGCCATGTGGAAAATAGGCTTGCAGTCACCCAGAGAGACCTGTTCCAGGAACACTGATGTCCACCAGCAGAAACTTCTTTTGTCCTACAGGCTCTTCACAAAGGCCATTGCTTACAAAGGGATGATTGGGACATGCCGCAGCCATGCTGCTTGATGCACACTGTCAGAGCCAGTCTCAGAATGGCAGGCAATCCATGTGGGGTTTGGAGCAGTGGTTTTCAACTGGCATTTTCTCAGTATCAGTGAGATCTCTTCTGATACAGTTGCAGACAGCAGTGTAAAAATAACATTAAATGCAAATAATAAAATGCAACAAACCATAGGTTAGGAAACAGGTGTATCAAGCTTTAACTCCTTCCATGCCGTTGACAAGTTATCTCATATTTTAATAAATTTTTAAGGCTTTTCTTGTTTTCACTATTATACACTCAGGGGTGCTATTACACATCTTCTGAATGAGTACAAAACATCCCAAACAAAAACACATGTGAACAGGACGGAGAAATGAGTGACCTCTTATGTGAACACATGCATATTAAAAATAATGCAATCATCAACAATAGACAGCATATTGATGAAAACTGCATAATGTTGCAGAGTAAAATGTTGATCCAGGAAGTGGTATATGTCTGTTCAAGCTTTGGAGTTGTTGACCGAGTCGATTTACTGGTTTTATGTTTAGATAATCGTACTGAATATTATCCAGTACGATAATATTTTCTCATAATTTTGCTCAAAACTATACATTTTTTTATGAAGCCTAACTACATTCAAGTGTTGATAAAAATAAAAATAAAAAGAATGCTATAAGATAGAATTAAAAAATTTTTTTTTTAGTACAGGCTCTGATCTTTATTTTTGTATATTGCATACTCAAATGTTTATAAAGCAAAATATACTGGAGGCCATCCAATTTTAGTGAAAATCATCTAAATCTCTGGCGGTGGCTGGCAACTTATTTAAAAAAATGCTGGCGGGGAAAGGCTTAAAAAGGTGGAGAAAATGTATCTTCCCATATTTTAACAGTTGAAGGCCATGCATCTAATCTATTTTGGCATAAATTCATCTGCCTGCTGGTAGAAGCTAGCCAAATTATACAGATGCCAACATGGCCAGGTTACATATAATGCAAACCATGTAGAAAAGTTTGCAAGGTAAAGAGAAAATCTAACAACTTATTCAGGATAAGCACGGTTTTTGCCAAACGCTACATATTTTCAGCATTGAATTATGTTATACTTTTTCCAATTTTAAAATACATGAAAATAATAATAATAATAATAATAATAATAATAATAATAAACATCTTTGTTACTTTGTACAAACAAACAAACAGATAGACGGATGGATGGGTTGCAAACTGATGCCAAATATACAATTTGGATCCAGCTATAAAATAAGTGAGCAATCATTGAACTGAACTAGGAGCCAAACAGTTTTTGCATCTTCACTAGATGTACAAAATACCATCCAGATAATTTGTTATTTAGGGTATTCTCAAAGAATGTATATTTTTATCAACAGGTACGTCAAGGTCTGATTGGTAATATTAGAAAGGTGTGTGTTTTCTGTGTGTGTGTGTGTGTGTGTGTTCACTACTCAATGCTGTGTGTGCACTTGGTTGGGTAAAATGCAGATCACAAATTCTAAGTATGGGTCACCATACTTCACGAGTTCACCCTTCCGGATCAGCCTTCTGTGCCGCTAAGAGAGGAGCATGATGCCGAATATCAAAAATGAGGGACTCTTGCTGCATCTGAAGGGAGTTGCGGCTCTGCTGCACTGGAAGGGAGAGTCCCTCTTGCAGCTGAGTATAAGGCGTGGTTCAATGCATCTGATGGAGGGCTTTCACTGTGACCGCAGGGAGCCAGTGGCTCTACCCCATCGGGAGGGACATCCCTAACCACCATTGAGTATGCAACACAACTCAGGCGGGAGGCTTCACCCTGCAACTGAAGGGAGTCAGGGGTCTGCTGCACCGGAAGAGGAGCCCTAGTCCGATTCTGAGAAGGCAAAGATACGCGACTGATGGAGGGACTCCCGCTACATGCGAATCTGTTGGAAGGTGGAACCCCCATTGCGGGTTGATGTGAGGCATGGTTTTACACCTCGTAGGGCTCTCACTATGATCAATGCGAGCCAGGGGCTCTATTCCACTCGGAGGGAGATCCCTGTCTGTCTTTGAACAACATAACTCGGACGGGGGGTCCCTGTGACCGAAGGGAGCCGTGGTTCTGTTGGACCGGTAGGGGAGCCCCATCTAATGCCGAGTAAGCAAGAAAATGTGACTGATGGAGGGACTCTCCCTGCGTCCGAAGGGAGCTGCGTCTCTGTTTCCCATATCTTTGTGTTTCCCATATCTTACGATCTATGAGCCTGTCATATTTAAATAGCAATATTAATTACCACGTATGCCTTTTCACTCTCTCTGCACTGTGCATGTAAACTGCCAAACTCAAATGGAATCGCAGGCTCATAGCTCATAGGATCATAGCTCATGGGAAACACAATTGCAAACGGACTTTGCATTTCCATTTTAAATTTGGCAGACACTGTGCGCTCGCTTAAACGAAAATGAAAACGGTAATGCGCGATTTGCATTTGCGTTTGGATTACGTCACATTTTATGCGTCCACAAATTGAAAACGCAATTGCAAATATAATTTGCAGTTCCTTTTGAATAAAGTCCGGAATATCATTCCATATAAGAGTTTTACTAAATGGAATCTGTAATTGATATTGGATGTGAGGGGAGGTATGATATTTCAAGATTTCAGATATGAACCATGACCTTGGCGTAGCCACTCTCTCTACCAGGCACTACACACATAACTGTCAGTCTGAAAAAAAAAATGTTCACACTGTTCTTTCCCATACTATGAAAGCATACAATGACCACAGGCTGTTAAGCATAAAAATAAAGAACAAGGTGAACATCCATGGAACAAGGTGTTTCTGGAACAAATAATGATACACAGGTTTAAAAATACTTGAGGGTGAATAAATATATATTTTATATATATATATATATATATATATATATATATATATATATATATATATATATATATATATAAAATAAAAAATAAATAATAAGACATTTATTCATTATATATATATACACACACACACACACACACACACACACACACACACACACACACACACACACACACACACACATATATATATATATATATATATATATATATATATATTTTTTTTTTTTTTTTTTCATCTTTTGGCCATTTCAGATAGTCGTGGACTGCACTGCTTAAGCTAAACATGGTAACATCTAATACTGAAAAATAATAATTGTAATCAAGTAGTAGAGAATGCAAGCCCGAAACCTTTGTACCATTATTTCACACAATGGTGTCACCACTGTGACTTTGATGTTTTGAAAGACACACCTGAACATATTAAATATAATTATAACAAATATTTACAAATGAAAAAATCAAAAGTTAATGCCTAGCTATAGTCTGAAATCAGCATACTTTTATTGAGAAACGCTCGCAGACCTACGTCACCAGTCTATTTGCCTAATCTTCCCCGTGTTACGGTTTAACTGGTTACCGTGTTATATGGTGACCAACTTCCTGGTTCAGGTCTCCGCTGCAGATGTGCTGGAACGACGGCAGCAGATTCGTCGATTCTGAAAGGACAAACTGACGCGATATTAAGTGTTTAATAAACGCAGTCTTGCTCATTGTATGATTCAGGTATTCTTGTAAAGATTACAAGTTATTAGTATGATCGCCCATTTCGCGGCTGAAGTAAGTACGATAAACAAAAAAATAAAAAAAATAAAGTATGTCTGTGTTGGCGTGGGTTTCGAACACGCGCTAAAAGACGGCGCGGCGAGGCGACAGTCACAAACCACAGAGCTACCAATCTACTCCGAATCAGCTCCAGATCTCTAGATTCAAGACAGGACTCTCGGCTTCACATCGTGCAGCTGCTGAATCAAGGAAATGTGACCGTGTTAACTTGTGACCTGTGTTTACCTATTATGAAAATAAACCATAGCCGAACACTGACTACATTTTATGGTTCATGATGTTAAAGAACATTTCATAATGTCTCAGACAACTGTACATTTGTGGCTACTGTGGTTTAATTATAAACACTATCGTTAACTCATATTTACCATGGTAAAAACATGGTGCATTTTAGTATGATCGAAGATACAAAAATTCTACTAGAACAGACTTGTATATGTGCATTCCCAGAAGAGATGATTCGTGTTCAGCACCACAAAAAGAACATAAAGTGTCAATATCAGGAAACATCTTTTTTAAGTAAAGCTTCAAAGGATAGAAAAGATGAAGTAATTTGTAAGACACATCCTTAACCTTATTGGTTATTAAGTATTTAGATGACAAAGTCCACACTAATTAATTAATTGTTATTTATTACCGTCGACTGTGAGTGACGTCACTTCCCAATGCAAACATGCCCAATAAAATGGCCCCACCCCTTTCACTTGATTGACAGGCTTCCGTGTAGACGTTGAAAATTCAAATGCAAAAGGAATTGCGATTCCATTTGAGTTTTGGCAGTTTACATGCACAGTGCAGAGAGAGTGAAAAGGCGAATTTGGTAATTAATATTGCTATTTAAATATGACAGGCTCATAGCTCATAAGATATGGCAAACACAATTGCAAACGGACTTTGTATTTCAATTTTACATTTGGCAGACACTGTGCATTCGCTTAAACAAAAATGAAAACTGTAATGCAGGATTTGCATTTGCGTTTGGATTATGTCACATTTTATGCGTCCACAAATTGAAAATGCAATTGCAAATAGTTTGGAATATCATTCCATAGCTTGAACAATTTTAATAGCTGAAACAGTATATTAGCTGTTTTGGCAAGGAAAAAAAATAAAAGATGGGCTCCGGGTGGACTTGGCCCTCTAATTCTGATAGGCTGCCGGACACGGGCTGGGATAGGACCTAGATTGAGGTCTGTGCAGGGCTCCAATATCTCCACACAAATATATATATATAAATTTGTGATTTTCCTTTTATGCCCAAAATCATTAGGATATTGAGTAGAGGTCATGTTCCATGAACATAGTTTGTTAATTTCCTACCATAAATATATAAAACCTTATTTTTTTTATTAGTAATATTCATTGAAAAGAACTGCATTTGGACAACTTTAAAGTCAGTTTTCTCTATACTTGGATTTTTTTCAGATTCCAGATTTTCAAATACTTGTATTTCTGCCAAATATTGTCCTATTCTAACAAATGCATCAATGGAAAGCATATTTATTCAGCTTTCAGATGATGTATAAAACTAAATTTTGTGGTCCAGGGTCATATATAGGCATGATACCATGGAGCACCCCCCCACCCCCAACCCCAACTAAACAAATCTCAATGTAACCCCTGATCGTAAACCAGAGCAGCATACCCCAACCCCCCCCCCCCCCCCACTCCAAAATCATGCCCAACATTTCAGTCTGACAGCCCAGCTGTGAATTAAATGAAAGTGCCAACCGCATATAATACCAACAACATACCCTGCCCTGAGGACACAAGCCAACAAATGTAGACCAAAGCGCAAAAAACAAATCATCCACTGGTCAAGTGTAAAGATACGTTTTGTCAACCCCTGACCTCTTCACAACAATAATGCATTTATTAAGGATCTCTGTAAATCTAAATCCATACAGGAACTGAATTCTGTGGTTTGTTACTCTTTGACATGTCCTTGGTTTGTCTTTGACAGTTTGTCTATTGCTGCCAACAGTTGCTGTAAACATTGAAAGACAATACCACAATAAACCCTGACATGGACTAGCCATCTATTCTCAATATTTTAGAAATCAAATGTCAACTGATAGTACAGTTTAGTTGCTATGGGGAAAAAAGCTAACTTTTCAACATCACCTCACAACAAAAACAAACCTGTATGTCTTTTTTCAATTTAAAGTGGGGGTGAAATGCTATTTCATACATACTGAGTTTTTTACACTGTTAAAGAGTTGGATTCCCATGCTAAACATGGACAAAGTTAAAAAAATTAAGTTGTACATTTGAAGGAGTATTTTTGTTCCCAAAATACTCCTTCCGGTTTGTCACAAGTTTCGGAAAGTTTTTTTTCGAGTATGGCTCTGTGTGACGTTAGATGGAGCGGAATTTCCTTATATGGGTCCTGACGCACTTCTGCCGGAAGAGCGCGCGCTCCCGTATAGCGAGGCTGAGCACAGACATTTCACTGATCAGAGCGATTCACTGATCAGAGCGAGAGTGTCGCGAAAAGTCACAAAAGAAGTGTGTTTTTGGTTGCCAGGGCAAGACAACCCTGCACAGATTACCAAAGAAACAGCATTAAGGGACCAGTGGATGGAGTTTATTTTTACAGAGTATCAACGGAGCTGTGCAAGTGTTTTTGTTTGTTCCCTGCATTTCGAAGATGCTTGTTCACAAGGCCCAGTTTGACGACGGATTTGCGTATCGTTTATTTCTTAAGGATGATGCAATCCCAAGGAAAAAGGGTCACGATCGTGTGTTGGAACCGCAGGCGGTGAGTAAAACTGCTTCAAATATCTCTGCCTCCTTGTTAGTGCGTCCCCTCCCATGCCGAGACCCGGGTTCGAGCCCCACTCGGAGCGAGTCGTTGCTGCTGCTGCTTTCGTTCAGTTTCAGCCTCTGCATCTGATTCTGGATCATAAATAAACGGCTGAATCTGACTGTAAGCCATGGTTTGTTTTGGATGATGGTTTTTCCCTCACGGTAATTTCACAGCTTCCACATGCTCTCAACGCAAAAGCCTATTCGCGCTCGTGATTCTTTAGCTCCGCCCACACGTCACGCCTCCAGTCGGTCGTGTTTTTCCGGCAAAAATCGGTACAGACTATCTTTCTCTTATGAATATAATAAAACTAAATACTTTTTGGAGTTATGAAGGATCCAGTACTACTCTATAAGTACTCAAGATTAACAGGATATTGAGTGAAAACGAGCATTTCACCCCCCCTTTAATAAACATGAAAAATAGCAGTGTTAAAGTTATACAACTCAGCAGCAATATGTCCTTATTCAACTCAAATGTGTTCAGTGTTGATTAAATTCAGTACAACAAAATGTTGATGTTGCAAAGTTATCCAAATCCATTCAGTTCAACATTTTTCTCTTATCCAATATTATCAGTGCAGTTATATAAGATGTAGGGATGTATGATATTTCTGAGCCCCTAACTACAACCTGTAATCCAGTGGCCCTATTTTGTCTGAAAATTCTAGCTAATCAGCTTATTAATTGACCATAACTATTAATTAAAATTAGTCATTATTAATCACCTAATTTAACACGGTGTCCAAATTCCTGTGGTGTCAGAGTGTATAATTTGATGAAAACCATTCCCAACCATTGATGAAGTACATTCTGCAGTTATGAATGTGTAAAGTATGGGTAAGGAAATTTTATTTATTTAAAACTTCTTTTTTTTTTTTAGTCACGCATATTAAATTACATGTAATTCTAATAATAATACAAAGATGGGCTATAATTTCACTGGTGTTGGTAATAATTTGTCAACAAATTCTATATCACATATTGAGTACGTATAGTCAGATTACAGCTGTATGAGGTTTTTTTTTGTTTTGACCAAAAATTTGCCTATAACACTAAACCTAGAGTTAAACAACATTTCACTGGATAAATGTATTGCACTGTGAAATCATCTGTTCTAAGGAAATGTACCAGCTCTGTTCTCCTGACTAAATTGACTAGGATTCATGGTCCCTCCTGATATGATTAACCTACCTCAGCACCATCAATCTGCAGTATGCTCAGAGCTGCTCAACAGCTTGCCATCAGGCTCATAAGCTATGGTCCTGTTGCCATTATAGATCAAACATCACATAGCGGTGATGGTCTTTGAGTACCTTCATGTGATTATGAACATGAGCCTTACATTCAGAAAGAGCAAGAGTGTTGGGCATAATGGATATAGACACAGTATGTCAAATTGACTGTTATGAAACACAAATCCATAAAAAAAAAAATTCAAACATTATCACAACCCACAGAAGCTTCGACAGTGATGCTTTTCTTCAGAAAACTGAGGAGGGCCCTAAAAGCAAGACACAAAAACGCTCACAACTTAGCTTCTGTATCTCCTCTTTAAATTAAAAAATGTCCCAAGGGAGTTTATGCACTTCAGTTTAAGTTCCCCTAAGAATCATACCAACCACTGTATGGCTAAAGATAGCTCTTTTACTTTGAGTTTTCCTTCTTCAAAAATTATAATGGATAATTGAAACCTTAAGCTCATAAAATAATCATGATTATGAGCTGAAGACGTCTGTTCCCTTTCCATCACTTAGACTTTGCTTGCAACAAGGTCACAATAGGAATGGAGAATGAAAACTGAGCCAAATGTACACTGCAGGATGTCTGCCATAGATTTGCAGCCGATGTTCAGATTGTTGTAGATAAGATAATTGTAAGTGGCATTTACAGGCATGTAGTAATAAGGTAAACACTGTTGCAAGTTGTATTTTGCCCAGCCATGATAGTTGTATTTTTTCTCAGATAAAATTTGAGAAAAAAAAGAACTTCGTGCACTGGTTTCTAACTTTTCATGAGGTGTAACTTTCCTATATTGACCAGTTTGACAAAAACGAGTTTTGATGTTGCACAGTCTGTGTGGGCTCAAAATTTCATTGGGGTCATGCTATACAATCTGACAATCAACAGTCAAAAAAAAAACAACCTTCCAGCCAACTTTAGACACCATTTGTTTGATTTGCACAACGGGTCGGGAGTAACTGTAATAACCCCAATGGTGTTGGTGTGATGCTAAATTTTGCACTCACTGAACCAAACAAGACATTTCCTTAATTTATCGTGTCATGTTTTTAAGGTGAAGAAGGAAAATCTGTCTCAAACTAACACAAAACTTCACACTCATCTCTTTTTTCATCCCTTGTGATGCTCAGCTAATTTTAAAAGACTCATTAGCCAGGAGGGTCTGGCTGCAGACTTACACTTGTACTCTCAGACTTGCACTCTCAGACACTTGCACTTCCACTAGTGACATCACTTGCAGTCTTTATTTTTTCATTTTGTAAAATTTTTTGATTACTTTTTGTTTGAATTTCCCAACGTTTTATAACAGTAGCCAGGTGGCGAAGACAAGAAAAAAGAAACTAAATTACAATGTCACTTGCAATCGCTACTTGCACTCTCCGCTACCTGTGATGTCACTTGCAATCAACACAAATCGTGCATGTTGCCAATGGAGACAAGAAGCTGTGGTGGGGATTAAACAATTAAACCTAATTTAGTACTATAACGTACAGTGTCCTGCAAGAAAAAGACAAGACCGGCAAATCCGTGGCCAGAACACCAGAATGTAAATGCTTGCGCAAAGTATCTCGATAAGCATTTTCCTCCCGTAGAAAAACAAACACTTAACATGGCTTAATGTATTAAGATGCTATTAAAATATTAAATTAAATGTACAGTTCATTATGTGTTACATTATACATGATGTGTTTTATTTATAATGATTTTCTACAGGAGGAAAACGTTTAATGTAAAATTTAACACTTATGTAACGTTATGTACTCGTCTGCTTGCCTGCATGGAGTTGATCCTTTTAAAATCACAATGCATTTCATAATGCACGTTCATATTTGCTGGTCTGTATATATATATATATATATATATATATAGTCAACAACAAGACATATAGGCTAGGCCTACTGAATAGTCTTTATCATCTTAGTCTGTTATTAGGCCACATTAAGCGTTTTGCTGTATGGGAGGAAAAAGTCTGTGCATTGTGTTCATAGCCATCTGCTTGCCTTGTAGTTAATGTTTAAATTTTTTATCAGTACGTTTTTTCTACAGGAGGAAATCGCTTAACGAAAAACTTTGCGCAAGCATTCATATTCTGCTGTTCTGTGGCCACGGGTTTGCCGGTCTTGTCTTTTTCTTGCAGGACCCTGTACGTTATAGTAGTAGGCCAACTAATTTAGTTTTAATCATTTAATCACCACCACAGCATCTTGTCTCCATTGGCAACATGCATGATTTGTGTTGATTGCCACACATTGATTTGACGTCACAGGTAGCAGAGAGTGCAAGTGGCGATTGCAAGTGACATTGTAATTTTTAATTTTTTTTTCTTGTCTTCACCACCTGGCTACTGTTGTAAAATGTTGAGAAATTCAAACAAACAATTATCAATAAATATATAAAAATACAAAAATAAAGACTGCAAGTGATGTCACTAGCAGAAGTGCAAGTGTCTGAGTGTGCAAGTCTGAGAATGCAAGTCTGAGAGTGCAAGTGCAAGTCTGCAGCCAGACCCTTTCTCTCAGCCATTATACAATGAACCATGCAATAAATCACTTAGATTTCTACCCTTGCAGACAAAGCATGGGGCAGCCGAGGGCAGCACTAACTCCCGCTGAGTTGCTGTTGTGGGGAGGGCCCAATGTCAGGAATGAGGAACCACCGCAAGCCAAATGCCGACAGCAGGAAAGATGATGCAGCTCCAAACTGGCTGTTCGTAAGACCCTTCTGTATCCCCTTCCACCCAGCCTGTTCACATCTCAGGCTTTTGTAACAATTTATGATTACAGTAGAGCATAGTTGAAGTACGGGTGGTACATAAAACTACCGAATGGAAGCAAAACAGATGCCTGTGACAGTGAAAGTACAGTAATGAGTGACCAGGACGGGGAGTGAGACTTGTGCCAAAACCCTGGTGAGAGGATGCAGCATTTGTGTAATTGACTGAGAAAGATCAGAGACAAAGCCATACAGAACATCCACCTAGAGCACGCACCTTGGGAGAAAGATGATATTTGTTTCACTGCAAAGAACTGCACAAAGGATTCTAAAGAATGGTGAAGTCAATAGGATGAACAGGTTTACTTAAAGAGCCAGTAAGATGAAAATTCTAAGCTTCCTATCACTGTTTATACGTCCTGTACATTAGGTTTAAATCCATCCAAGGTTAAAAAACATTGTCATTTTGTCAAAATATCATTTAAAAATTACCTCAATTCTCAGAGATCCCCAAACGGTTCGCGCGAAGATGTTCAAAAGATTCAGTTTCCTTAAACCCCACCTTTCGGTAGCATACTGTGTTCTGATTGGTCAACTGACATAGTTTTGATTGGTTGTTCCGCACACAACTTCACGGTAAACAATGCGTTAGCAACTGTTTGGGGTGAATTATGTCTTATTCCTCTCACCGCGAAGCAAACAGTAAAATAAAAAAAAAACTTGAACAGTCTCGCTGCTTTTTCTTCTGTGTGTGTGTATTCAAGCCGCGCGCTTCAGTTTGAATCTGAATAGCTCGTTCAGCGCGGGGGCGTGGTCATAACGAAGGGAGACATGTAAAACAGACATTGCGTAGTTTTCATATGGATTACTTTATCACAGAATAAACTAAATAAATAAACTAATCGGCAGCAAAAGTAGACATGTCAAGCTTTCTATAGATATCTCTGTCATGTCTCTTCCTTGAGTATTCACAGAGTTACACTTCATTTTAATGACGTGTTTGTAAATGAAGATCAGCGCAGACAGGCTGCAGACAGCACACATACTTATAAGACGCTTGGGAGAAAACAAACACATAACTTCATAATCATACTTCGCGTTGTGATTCGGAGATGCTCGTTGGTCTAAATAAAGTTGGTAATGAACCATCTTTTATGGCCAAACGCTTTGAAAATCCCGCCTTGTACTCACCGAGATTAGACAAGCAGTCATCAGTGAAATGTGAACACAACAAAAGGGATTTGTTGTACTGCTCTGGTATTGTGGTAAAAATGAATTTTTACCACAATACCTTCTGATCTTCATTTGGCAGTGAAAATAAAACAAACTTGCCTTTACAATTAAAAACACACTGTTTCCTCGACATGATGCTATCACACCAACCAGAGCGTCTTTGTGGGGCGGTGGGGCAGGTCAGAGTTCTGTTTCTCTCAAGACGGTAGGCGGAGATTATTATGCAAAGTGTTCCTAGTGACGTACATAGAGATTGGCAAAAGATTTGAAATCTATAACGACTCGTTTCAGCGATTCAGAGTCGACTCCTTACTTTAGAAGCCAATAACTTTATAAATCATGTACTTTTTGGTTTAATTACTTTGCACATTGTTTACACTGATGGACAGCTACATCATACACTGTAATACAGGTAATTTTTGATTTCCCATCTGTGTGGCTCTTTAATATAAAAGAAAGACAGACATGCTTCTTTGTGGAATTGCTTGAGATGTTTTCTGTATTTATTACCTGAGGGCCCTGTGACTTGATTGTCTATTGATGTTGATGGTAAAAATTAAGCTTTTGATACACTTGACTGCAAAATCTGGTATAAAAGCAGGGGCTGTTGAGCCCAAAAAAGAAAGAGAAGCACCATTAAAGAAGTGCATATTACTCATTCGAAATTTTCTAAACTTTCAGAAGAAAACACTTTTACTTTACATTTTACTTTTAATTTCCCTTTATTTAGTTAATTAGCTAGTTTACTGTTTAATATAATATAATATAATATAATATAATATAATATAATATAATATAATATAATATAATATAATATAATATAATATAATATAATATAATATAATATAATATTTCTTATTATTTATTTATTTTTGTAGTAAGACATATATGTACGTATGCAGCAACATTACACACAAAATAAATACATTATAATTACAGATTATAATCAATCATTCCAAAAATGTGAACGCTGCAGGAATTAAGTAATATATATATATATATATATATATATATATATATATATATATATATATATATATATATATATATATATATATATATATATATATATATATATATATAATTATAATTATTATTTTTTTTTACCTGAATTGAAGTAGTTATCTTTCCCGCTATAATGCTACAGAAGAAGGAACTGCCAGACTATAGACTAAAATCTTGAATGTTGTCTTTAGCACGGCTTAGAACCCTGATCTCCTGGACACAGGACTGGTGTTATTCCTGAGTGAGTTAACTCAAGGTTGCGGATTTTGAGACCGAAGTGCAGAGGAATAACAAAATCTCAAGGAGACGAGAGTTATAAACTCCAAGTAGCTTTACTTGGAGTAGAAGATCCAAAAACAAGGAACAAAGTACAAACAAAACCAGAAGCAAAGCTTTCAATAGTCACAGAAAGGGAAAACAAAACAAGCACAATGACTTGTATTACAATAGACTCAACAAGTATGCAACAGAATACGCAGGCAGGTAGGCTCAAAACTGTATAAAAAGCAATGGCTAAAGGCAAACTCAAGTAGGGCCCTACACAAGTGAGTATCATCAACAGTGACAGCTTCATCACACCAAAGAGGATGATTACAGAAGTGGGGATAAAATATTGTATAACCAGGCCAGAAACTAACAAAGAAAAAAAAATCCACTCTGAAAAGTTCCACATTCCAGCATCAGTATGGACTGGTCTGAAGAACATCGCCATGTACAAAACACCAATCCCACAGTCTGCAGAGAATCAACAACTGGTTGACGATCTGAATGTGTTTAATTGCAGATTTGAAAAGGATAGTCTACCACCCCCCATCTGCTCTAATCTGCATTTCACACATTCCCTTCCACTCACTTCCCCCGTAGGCTTTATTCAACCTGAACAATTTATTTTAAAAATTATACATCATCCATCACAATTAACATAGTTATCTGACATATTTATATTAAATTGCAAACTTTGGAAATAACATATCTGCACATTAATAACATAGCTGTTAATTTTCTAAACAATTACTTTTTTGCCTATACTTATATTTCTGTATGTATATATAGTACATTATTTATGCTATTTTTAATTTTTTTTTTTTTTATATTAGTGTTATATTACATCCCTACTGTGTTATTCCTATCTGTGTCTGCACTATATTGTATGTCTGCACTAGGTTTGTACGTTCTTCTACACTGGAAGCTCCTGTCGTCAAGTCAAATTTCTTGTGTGTGTAAACATACTTGCTACTAAAACTCTTCCGATTCTGATTCTAAGCACAATTGAGAGTTCTTGCCAGTGGTTACACCCTGGCAACTGGGAGGAAGATTACATGCAACAAATCCTGTGCCCCCCTGTGGCTGGGAGCAAAACTGCTGGGCAGGAAGTCTTAAACCCTCTACCATTTTGTTGCTCTCATATCTCTTTTGTGCTTTACTTCCACAAATTGTCACTCCGCAAATTATGATCAGTCATGACATGCAAAAGCCAATATTGTTTGACATCAATGGCGCCATACCCGCCATGCATATTTGAATATATGAAAAGGTAAATGAGATTTGAGTACTGTGACCGAATCGAAGATGTAGTTGTTAGATGTAGTCAGATGATTACAGAATAAAGTCGGATTAACTACTTTTATGCTTTTAATTCATAGAATAGAAATACTAACTTCTACAATACTTACATGCAAACTGTATACAATAATTTTACATCAACAAACATAAATAAAGCCTTATAGGGCCAAACACTCCATCATCTCCATTACCATCTGATAACATTTGAAATTCTAAAGATCAAGGCATGACATACAATGGCTCATAATTGATCAAATATGTGTAAAGTGCTTGGACTATTTCACAGCTGCCTCCTGCCATCTTTGACCCCTGTTTTTATCCCAGTCAAAAGCTTGTTATTGCGTACATGTGAAACCATTTCCAAAGGCAGACCCTGGAGGGATCAGTCCTGTCTGGTAATTGGGTCCCTTGTCACCCATTGACTGCAATAACTTTCTTCGGCTCACCTTTAATCTAAATGACATTGGTGTCCTAGATTGCTTCCTGAGTATTATATTCCTTGGAAAGGTTACGACAGATTTGCATGTCTATTAGAGGAATTTCATCCAAGAGTGAGAAGAGTAGATAGACCCAGAAAACACAGATAAAACAAATAACAGACAAATAAATAAATTAATGAATTAAAAAAAAAAAAAATAGCTACGTGAAATTACAGTACATACAAAAACATCATCATGATCTAATGCTGCAACCCAGTGGTTTTCAATATTGATGTGTGGATTGATACTATCTATCTATCTATCTATCTATCTATCTATCTATCTATCTATCTATCTATCTATCTATCTATCTATCTATCTATCTATCTATCTATCTATCTATCTATCTATCTATCTATCTATCTATCTATCTATCTATTGCATACAGTGCAGTGTGGCTCCATCAGTCAGTTTGCCCTGTGTATCTGTGTTGTTTGTAGATGATTCACATCACACTACAAATAAAAAAATGTAAAAAGTATTGGTATTGGTATTGGTATCAGTAGTGGCAATACCAGCCTGAGTATTACTTGGTATCGGATCAAATAGGAGTTAAGTGGTAACACACATCACTAGTTTTCAACCTGTGGGCCACGGGTATCTCGATGGTATTGCAGGTGGGCCGCCACTTATTATTAAAATAAATAATAATATTGTTAATATATGTAAAAATGTCTAAGTCATAACATAATCATTTCATATATATATATATATATAATTAAATAACAAAAAAATAATATTAAACTGTAATATGCTTCCACTATTCAAGCTCACTGATTGGTTAAAGAATAAACTGCCAATTTATCTTAGATATTTTTGCTGCATATGCTACGGAACAACAAATTCAAACATGCATAAATTGCTGTCAATAGGGTCAACATAAATGGCTGTCAACATGTTCCCTCTTCACTGCTTGCTCCACTGACTGTCTACCCGCTGCCGGGCTCTGCCTGGATCTGGTTTTCCCGTTTTGCTGAGCTGTGCCAGCCCGAGTTATTTTCTGTTCATTGCCAGTTCATTCAATAAAGACAGTTAACAATCTAGCTTCTGAGTACTATGTTATTAACCCAATATTAGCGGGGTCAGTTCATTTATTTATTTATTTTTGCAGTGGGCCGTGCAAACATATGTGTTCGGTTGTGTGGGCTGCAAGTTGAAAAAGGTTGGGAACCACTGCTGTAAACTATTCAAGAAACCCTTTCAGGTGTATTCGTATCAATAGAACATGTTTATACGAACTTTTTAAATATAATTGTTTTTAATCCATTTTTTTTTTTTTTACATACAAACAGTAACATGGTAGTTGTAATACACAGATTGTTTTCAATACAGATTTAAATAATATAAATGAGACATCACTATCAGGTGAAGTAAATATATAATTGATATGCAATATAGTACATATATTTAGCAAAATAATTTTCTGAGGAAAATGTAGTGTGACGTTTATTTCATGCTATAATAGTAAAAAGGAAGAGCTTATCGGTTCATGTGCTTTCCACGCTGCTGCTTGAGCTGATAAAAAAAATATGAATAAATAAATAACAAAAACAAAAGCTTCAAGCTACAGAAGGTAACAATGCCAGTTCTGAGAAGTGATCAAATATGATCACAGTTGGATCTGTTAGCTGCAGACACAGTGTGCTCTGATAGGTTGATAAAATTACACAGCAGTAAAGCCATTTGTCATGGACATGATCTAAATGTGACAATTGCAGAATTCCAGAAACCATGCGTGTTAATATAAATAAAAGGGTGGCATAGTCCCAGTAAAGCATACCAGATTGATTAGTAGATAATTTTTAATGCTTGCAATACATACTGATAGATGACAGCTGGTTAGATCAGCCAGACAGCAGGATAGTTTTCACTTACTGTAAATACTTCTGTCCATAGAGTCCCAATACATATAAGATGTCCCAACATAATTTCATGTTGATTGCTCTATCTATTTAAAAAGGTTTATTTGTTTGACTTTAAAAACATAATGCTCGTGATGACAAATACAAAATAAAAGGAAAAAAGAAGCATTGCTTATGGAGCCCCGCACATGACATGCAGGAAAAACATAGTAGGCTAAATCGTGTGCAAGATTTACTAATTCGTTCCCTCAATGTACTAAAACGAGCACACGATTAGTATTGCATTCCCTCGATATACTATTTTGTTTAATTATTTCCCTCGATTTGATCAAGAGAATGAAATAGTTAATTGAGGGAATGCAATAGTAATTGTGTGCAAGTTTTAGTACATTGAGGGAACGAATTTGTAAATCGTGCACACAATTTATTTATTTTTTATCGCATGTAATTGCCTAAAATATGTGCATGGAACAAGATTTTGTGCTGTGTGCGCACATCCTTCAAACTTAAAATGTAATGGTGGACCAATACAGATTTAAACTGGAAAGAACATTTAGTCAAAAAATATACATAATTTTATTTACCGTATTTTTCGGACTATAAGTCGCGCCTGAGTATAAGTTGCATCAGTCCAAAAATACGTCATGACGAGGAAAAAGATATATATAAGTCACACTGGACTATAAGTCGCATTTATTTAGAACCAAGAACCAAGAGAAAACATTACCGTCTACAGCCGTGAGAGGGCGCTCTATGCTGCTCAGTGATAGACTACAGGAGCACTGAGCAGCATAGAGCGCCCTCTGGCAGCTGTAGACGGTAACGTTTTCTCTTGGTTCATTTCTCTTGGTTCATGTTAAATTAATTTTGATAAAGGCAAGGCAAGGCAAGTTTATTTATATAGCACATTTCGTACACAATGGTAATTCAAAGTGCTTTACATAAAAGAAAGTAAAATAATCATGAAGAAAAATAATAACAAAAATAAAACAAGTAATTTTAAAACTTTTAAAATAATTAAAACATTTAAAAACAGTTAGAGAATGATTTTACATAAAAATAATAATAATAAAACAATAATAGAACATAAAACGGTGAAAATATAGTGCAATCAGTTCGGACATTGCACAGTGCTCATTCAACAAATGCACAGCTAAAAAGATGCGTCTTGAGTCTAGATTTAAATGTGACTAGTGTTTTAGCACATCTGATCTCTTCTGGAAGCTGATTCCAACTGCGGGTAGCATAGTAACTAAAGGCAGACTCCCCTTGTTTTGTGTGATCCCTTGGTATTTCTAACTGACTTGATCCTAATGATCTGAGTGCTCTGTTAGGTTTATATTCAGTGAACATATCTGCAATATATTTCGGTCCTAGGTCCTTTAGTGACTTATATACGAGTAAAAGTACTTTAAAATCAATCCTAAATGTAACTGGAAGCCAGTGTAAGGACCTGAGGACTGGTGTGATATGCTCAGATTTTCTGGTTCTAGTCAGAATCCTGGCAGCAGCGTTCTGGATGAGCTGCAGCTGTCTAATGGTCTTTTTGGGAAGGCCAGTGAGGAGCCCATTACAATAGTCCACCCTGCTGGTGATAAAGGCATGAACAAGTTTCTCCAAGTCTTGACTGGAAACAAAACATCTAATTCTTGCGATGTTTTTTAAATGATAGTATGCTGATTTAGTTACTGATTTGACATGACTACTGAAACTAAGGTCTGTCTCCAGAATCACACCAAGATTCCTGACTTGATTTTTAGTTGTTTGACCCCTAGAGTCAAGGTATGCATTCACCTTGAACACTTCATCTTTGTTTCCAAATGCAATGACTTCAGTTTTTTCCTTGTTTAACTGAAGAAAGTTCTGGCACATCCAATTATTAATTTCATCAATGAACTTGGCAGAGGGAGTTAATGGGGCTGTAGTCATTTGGAGATAAGGCTAGGTAAATCTGGGTATCATCAGCATAGCTGTGATGGGCAATTTGGTTCTTTCTCATTATTTGACTTAGTGAGCGGCAAGAATTGACCCTTGTGGGACTCCGCATGTCATGGACGTCCTCTTAGACTTATGCTCTCCTAGACTCACATAATAGCCTCTCCCTTCTAAGTATGATCTGAACCATTTGAGTACCATCCCAGAAAGCCCGACCCAGTTTTCCAGTCTCTCTACCAGTATGTTATGATCGACAGTGTCAAACGCAGCACTGAGATCTAGCAATACCAGCACCGATATTTTGCCAGAGTCACAATTTAAGCGAATATCATTTATTATCTTAATGAGTGCTGTCTCTGTGCTGTGATGTGGTCGGAAACCAGATTGAAAATGTCTAGGTATCCATTTGAGTTTAAGTATTTGTTCAGCTGATTAAAAACTACCTTTTCTATAATTTTGCCTATAAAAGGAAGATTAGATATTGGTCTAAAATTGCTCAAAATTGTGTTATCAAGATTGGTCTTTTTCAGGAGGGGCTTTACAACTGCAGTTTTTAGGGAGTTTGGAAATGTCCCAGAAAGAAGTGAGGCATTCACCACTTCTAAGAGATCTGCTTTTAAGCAGTCAAGCACACTTTTGAAAAAAGATGTGGGAAGTGTGTCAAGACAACAGGTTGATGATTTTAGTTGCTGCACTATGTCTTCCAGAATTTTGCTATCAATTTTTTCAAAAATAGACATAGTATCTTTTTGATATTTTGGCCGAATCTGTCTGACCTCTGCATTACTTGAGGATGTGCTAATCGCCTTCCTGATATTTATGATCTTCTCAGAAAAGAAAGAAGCAAACTCATTGCATTTGCTGTCTGATAGCATATCACTGGGAATCTGACATGGGGGGTTTGTCAGTCTCTCAACAGTGGCAAAAAGAGTAAGAGTGTTATTTAAGTTACTGTTTATTAGGTTTGAGAAGAAGTTCTGTCTAGCTGTGGCTAGTTTCACATTAAAAGCATGAAGGATGTCTTTATAGATGCTATAGTGAATTTCAAGTTTCGTCTTCCTCCACATCCGCTCGTCGGCTTTTCTGCATTGTCTTTTCATAGTCTGAACTGCTGTTGATCTTCTCCAAACTGATTTCTGTCTGTTTGTTTTCTTACTCACTATTATTGGTGCAATATCATCAATAACATTCTTAACTTTTGAGTTGAAGGAATCAAGGAGAATATCAACAGAGTCTGCAGAAATGCTTGGTGTTAAAGATATAGCCTCCATAAATAGTACACTTGTGTTCTTGTTTATGCATCTCCTTCTGACAGAGACAGATCTAGATTCAGTGGTAGCAGAGATCAATATATCAAAGAAAATACAGAAGTGATCAGATAGTGCTACGTCCTTAATAACAATGGATGAAATGTTTAGACCCCTAATGATGATTAGATCCAGAGTGTGTCCACCTTTGTGTGTGGGTCCATGCACATGCTGAATCAAGTCAAAGGTGTTTAGAACCGTTATCATTTATTTTGTAGTTTTGTTTTCTGCATTATCTATGTGAATATTAAAATCCCCTGCAATTGCAAAACAGTCAAACTCTGAGGAAATTATTGATAACATTTCTGTGACCTCTTCAACAAAGGCTGGAGAGTATTTTGGAGGCCTGTAAATAATAATAAACAGAATGCGTGGAGCACCTTTCAGCACAATCCCTAGATATTCGAAAGACAAGTACTGACCAAATGACACTTGCTTGCATTGATAGACATCTTTAAATAGAGCAGCTACACCCCCACCTCTCCTAACAGTCCTGCAAACACTCATGTAAGTGAAGTTAGGAGGGGCTAAATAAGTCGCACCTGACTATAAGTCGCAGGACCAGCTAAACTATGAAAAAAAGTGTGACTTATAGTCCGGAAAATACGGTAGCTCACCTTTCCACAAAACCTCAACAATCACTGACAAACCCTCAATATTATCAGAAAGTAATAAAAATATGTTCCGCAATACGTTTGAAAGTATTATGTGTAACGGAGCATGTTTTGGTTGAGTAGTTTACCAGCTTAGAAGAGGTAAGCTGAAGTCTCAGCAGAACAGCACAACAAAACTCAAAAACGTTCTGATCTCTGTGTATAAATCTTGCCACTAGAAGAAAACAAGAAATGCATTAAATATGTTGAGAAACTGAGCGGCATATAAAATGTTCTCTTCTATGACAAACAATTTGCTTTCCAACACAAGTCCATGCACCTGAAGTACATAAATTCAGAAAAGAAAAAAAAGGCCTTCAGCAAATATAAGATGCCTATTGATTTCAAACCAATTGCAACTTGTTAAATTTGAGAGGACATCCACGTAAAACCACTGCGGCAAAAGTTACTTTATATGTGAGAGCCATTACTATTTTTTTTTTGCATCCTTGTGAGAGATTTAGAATTGGTTAAGCATGCATAAATAAAGTATATTGTCACTAGACTGCGGCCACGATCAATAGAATCAATGGTAAGTGTCCATGCAATAACTTCACAACTCCTTCAACTGTCTTACCAACTATCAAAAGATAGTTGCTCATCTTACAACAGGTCAAAGTTTAGAAATTGTTATTTTTAAAAGCAGATTTGATTTAATGCTAGTAGCCTAAGATTTGCATTCAAATGACTGAATATGCAGAACACTTATGGCATAGTGTTCTTGATTAATTCAGCCTGAAGATGGCATTATACTTTGACTAATTTGATGGTGATTTGGCCCAATAACTGACAATCTCTCAAACGAGATCTGTAACAGACTATAAGTAGTGTAGAGTCCTGTAACTTTATACTATTACACTCAGGATGATCTTTGCCACTTGCCATGTTCACAATCTGATGACTTTGCTGAACTGAACCAGATTGAACTAAACTTTGCTAATGCAAACTCATAAAGCATTATCCACCACTACGTTTGTAAAAACAAGCAGAGCTTGTCTTCCCGTATGGCTCTCAATTAGGGTGTGCTGCGATTTCATTTTTCAAGATTTACAATGGAAGAGTCTGGGACGCTGTTGAGCTCAACAGGGTAGTGGCACCCTCTGCTCCTCTTAGTGCCATCATTACATAGTCAACCTGTCTGCTGAAACTATGTGCTAAATACCAATTTATCAATCTTACTTAATGACTTAAAATAGTTCAGACACTGAGGAATTGTTTGTTGAATAATTCTGAACATATTTATGAGTAAACAACTTAGGACTGATACAGTTTATATAGGGTTCTTGGTGGCCCATATAGAAAATGCATGGCTGTTTCAGTCCCTGAACTGAGACAACAGATGATGCAGAATTGAAGTTTGATATATAATTAAAATCGAATTAAATTAAAATACCTGTTGCTTGTTGGTTTTATTTTTATTATTATTATTTATTAATCAATGTGTATATTAAGACATTCTGTGCAGTATGGAAAATGTTAATGTATGTTTGTCAGTAAACCTATTCATTGCTTCAAGGTCACCAGGCTGTGGAGAGCAGATGGATGTTCAGCGCTCCTTTCGCTTTTATAATGTGACTGATTCAATCAGTTTCCTTCTCCTCAAGCCTCTGCAGACTCTCAGTGGCAGAGCTGCTCTTATCTCTACACACAGCCACAAATGTCTCATTCCCTGAATCTGCTGGTTTAGAGGTGAGCATCTGTACGTGTAATCTAAATGTAGGTAACACTGAGGTCAAGCTTCCGGTATAAAGAAAATAATCTTCAAGCAGGAATATCAGCAATGCTCTGAACTCTCCTATCTCACCCATTTTACATTTACATTTAAGCATTTAGCAGACACTTTTATCCAAAGCGACTTACAAATACAATTCAGGTTATCATTTTTTTTTTTTACTTATCATATTTTACTTAACACACCCTCATGTCATCACAAACCCATTTGCTATGTGTTATTATTATTATTATTATTATTATTATTATTATTATTATTATTATTATTATTATTATTATTATTTTTTTATTTTTTTATTTTTTTTGCAGTGTATGGTATTATTGTCCTCTTTACATATTTGGTCACTGTGAATGTTGCATGAGAATACTTTTTAAAATGTTCTAATTTTATGTCACTGTAAAAATGTTTCAATGACAGTCTGAGTATATAATAAAATATTATTATTATTATTTTTTTTTTTTTTTTTGCTAATCTATTCCTGAATCCTTTACCTATCATGGTGCTAGCAAATGAACAGACTACAGAGAAGAACATTCTTTTTTTTCAGTGATCAGCGATGAGTCTGTACTGTGTTGCACATTCTACCTGAAACATTTCGTTTTAATAGAGACATCTACGTTCTTGCTAGCTTTTGCGTGGGTGTAAAAGCATCTGTTTGATGGGATACTGCTGCTCTCCCTAGAGCCTCAACAAGCAGCCACACTCGCCACAAAGTGCTACGCTATCTGTCATTTGGTATCAAAGTACAAGAGGTTCTTCTTGCACCATGAAAGCAGTTCCTCTCAGATATAATGTTGCATTTCCCTATGCATTTTCATGTTTTCCACGGTGCTGTGGTGAGGAGGATCTCTTCCTGAAACACCCACAAAAAAAGCTGAAATTCTTGATTGAAGCTAGCTGGCATGGCTTCTTCACCATCTGTGACTGACACTGAACCAGAACCGGATTTTGGGGAACAGGGGCACAATAACACCTGTTTGCCTTCACCCGCATTCCACCATCATGTTTTATGTAGGAGCCTGATGCATTATTCATGTGCTGGAGGGAGAGGCGGGACTGCTCAGGTACATATGCTGGGGGTTATAAATGTCCAGCCATAAAAATCTGTTGCCCTTATTTCACTTGAGACACAGAAGATAGAGAGGGCCTTGGGTAGCTCTTTCAGGGGCGTTTCTCACCCACAGCTCAATCATGAATAATGAGGTGTTGGACATCTCCATCACATGTTAGCACAACAGCAGATGCTGAGTCTAAACTTAAATGAGTCTGGGGAGCATAGCTCAAACCATCACAGCATCTACATGATGAAATTCATTACATTATTAAAGCTTGCTGGCAGGGCAAGATTACCAAATAGGCCCTGGGACGCTAGAATTCCAGGGATCCAAAATGGCTAGACACTTCAGGTCCTATGTGCCTCATGTATCTGAACTAGTCCCCAGTTTGTAATGAAGAGCTTTAATCTAAGACTGCCAACACACCTCTGGAAGAGCACTTCCATTTTTTATTTATTTATTTTTTATAATGACATAGGATTCTGGTGACGCTCTTTAAAAAAAAATGAGACCAAAAAATGCCCAATGAAGCACCCCATCCTATTAAAGGGATACTCCACCAATAAATAAATAAATAAATAACTGTATTTTTCGGACTATAAAGTCACACCTGAGTATAAGTCGCATCAGTCCAAAAATATGTCATGACGAGGAAAAAAACATATATAAGTCACACTTGACTATAAGTCGCATTTATTTAGAACCAAGAACCAAGACGAACCGAGAGAAATGATTACCGTCTACAGCCGCGAGAAGACGGTAATGTTTTCTCTTGGTTCTTTTCTCTCAGATTCATGTCAAATTAATTTTGATAAATAAGTCGCACCTGACTATAAGTCGCAGGACCAGCCAAACCAAGAAAAAAAATGTGATTCATAGTCCGGAAAATACGGTAATTCTCTCATTATTTACTCACCCTTCATGCTGTCCCTGTATATGACTTTATTTTTTGTGGAGCACAAACATAGATTTTAAGAAAAGTAGTATCTATGTGTCCGTAGGATGGAAGTGGATGGGTTCCCTCAAAGCTGAAGCTTCAAAAACCACGCAAAACAAACAATAATCCATACGACCCCAGTTGATGAATAAATGTCTTCTGAAGCGAAACGATAGGTGTGTTAGAAATATATAATTTATAACTTCAACAGGCAAAAATATGTCTTTTTATCGCACACACTTATTTTTATGCTTCAGAAGACATTGATCTCAGTGTTCATCAAAAAAAAAAAATAATACAAAAAAATTAAAAATAAATAAATAAAAAATAATTATATATATATAAAATATATTTTAAATATAGATATACATTTGGGACAGCACAAGGGTGAGTAAATGAAGAGATAATCTTCTTGTTAGGCTTTGTTTTCCTTTAACATCCAGTGTTTTTAAAGGGTTAGTTCACTGAAAAATGAAAATGATGTCATTAATGACTCACCCTCATGTCATTTCAAACCCGTAAGACCTCCATTTATCTTCAGAACAAAGTTTAAGATATTTTAGATTTAGTCCGAGAGCTTTCTGACTCTCCATTGAAAATGTATGTACGGTATACTGTCCATGTCCAGAAAGGTAATAAAAACATCATCAAAGTAGTCCATGTGACATCAGATGGCCAGTTAGAATTTCTTGAAGCTTCAAAAATACATTTTGGTCCAAAAATAACAAAAACTAAGACTTTATTCAGCATTGTCTTCTCCCGGGTCTGTTGTGAGTGCGTTCACTACTGTGTAGTGATATCCGTTTCGTAAACGAATTATTGGATTTGAAGCTTTCCATTGAAAAACAGCGATCTGTCGTCGATGCTTGAGGCTTAGATCTTTATGATACTGTACATAGATTGTCAAGATTAAATTTGTCCCGTTTCATTTAATCTATTCATAAACACAGACATGTGCAAGTTGAAAGGCGTTGAGGACGAGGACATCTTTGTGCTGGCTAAGAGGTTAAGAGAGAACTGAAGATGAACACCGAGCCGAGCCAGATAACGAACGAAGGATTGAATTGTTCTTGAGTCAAGAACCGGTTGAAAAACACAAGCTTGATGACATTACAGAGGTAATCCCTAAATTGTTTTTGTGAGTTTATTATTATGAGATTTGATTTTGTGTAATAACCAGCACCAAAGCAAACTGTAGTTTTACAAGGAAATTGATCGAGCACATTCAGACAGTCAACAGGATCAGACTCACAATGAGATTCATTGCAAATTGGTCCAAACAAATATAAATGTCAACTTAAACTGATTCACTCTGCCAGAGTTTCTATGATTTGTTTTGTATGAGAATGTGCAAAATTGCCTGTAAACAATAAAGTGCAACCTTTGAGGAGGTGGCCACATAATAGAATGTGCTAATTCAGTTAAGCAAGTTGAATTACTGCCTCGGTCAGTGTTCTTGAGTTAGCCTAGAGCTCAAACGTCCGTGAGATAAATTACAAGCTAGAATAATGATAAAGCTGGAAAAGGAGTTGTTCACTGTAGAACAAAACAATGAATGTAGCATTTATCAGCAAATTTAGCTTCTTAGCACACATGCTGTGGCTAAGCATGCAACTTTTGCTAGGGAATGCTGTGGAGGGTCTCAGAAATATTGTGGTTTTGACAGATAGGCGTTGAGTTGGCTGAAGATGGTGCCCTGGAGGCTGAGGTGTCCGATGGAGCTTAGAGGAGCTTTCTGTTGTGTTGCTCGGCTGGCATGATGATTATGCTGGCGTATACACCTTCTATATTCTCAGACTTCAGCATAACACAATAGATGGATTTATGAACACACACACACACACACACACAAAAAAAAAAAAAAAAAAAACACTTGCAGATTCCTTCTGGCTCAAGCAACACGCTTTAAAGCCTGCAGCTGAAATCTAGGTTATGGACTGAGTCCACCATTTTTAACTGCACACACAATGTTCTCATTTTCGGTCTTTCTTACGGTCTCTTCCTCTGTCTACCTGATTAATTTAGGCTGTCTGTCTGTTGGACTGAGTCGGATTTGAGTTACTGCTCCATGTGTTTCTCCAACAAGCATGCAGGGGCAAATATACCCTCTAATTAGAATTACTGTTATGCAGGGTTGCACTTTCTCTGACCACAAACACCGCAGACCCTTTTCTGCTTTGTAGGGTGACAGTTTTTTGCACTGTATGGTGTGTCATTGTGTTCCTGGAAGTCAAACAGATAAAATACATCATGCCCACTTACAATTTGGATGGTTTATGTCGAAAAAAAAAGAGAATGAGAGTTTGACACATGATACACGAGTGTGTTTGTGCATGTGTCTGTGTGCATGTGTATGGCAAAAGAAGAAGACAGTGATGAAAATACAAGAAGAACTGGTTGGATGCTCTGGGGATTATGTTCCAGTTTGATCCTGTGCTGCATGGTAGTGCACTGCTGCCACCTAGATGCTATGTTCAAGATAGCATATTGCACTCTACTATACCCTGTTCTGGAATACATAGCATGTAGACTGGACAGGGTAAGTACATTTTCTGCATTCATAAAATAAAGGTGACCTATTACATTTGCCACAATGTGCAGTATCCCAAAATGCACAATGCACAGATTCTCAATGCAAAGCATTTAACTTGAACTTATGTGCCAAAAATTAGCCATAAATAATTACAGCCAAGATTTATTTTCCCCCCTCATTATTTGTCCTAATCCATATTTTTGCCTTGTTTTTCAGTAAATAAATACATGAATAAAAAATGTACTGCACTGGAAAACATTTTCTTTAAATAAATGTATTTGATAAATTTGGAGAGGAAACAAACAATAATTCTCCATTGTTCCGGAAAAAAAAGGAGCTTGATTATGCTTCATTAGGAATGGATAATTAAGGATGAATTAGTAAAGCTTAATTATGGATACAATAGATTAACACATAAATATACACATACTCTAAAACCTTGTCACCTCGCAAGGCATTTTTTATAATTTTTTTGTATATACTGAATGATTTATTAATGTGTTATAGCAAGAACATAAACTTTTCACTTATGAACTATCATTGCTTTAATATTACAAGCCTACAAGGCCGTAGCACTCACTGTAGCACCCGTGACCCTAAATAGAATCGTCTCGCAAGCTGAAGAGCCCATTTGAGTGTTGAAATTGAATTTGCCTCTATGATTAGAAATGTCTGAGTGATGAAACAGCATACAACTGCCAAAGGTTAAACATGGGAGACATCATTAAAGAAACAGACGCCAGTTTATTCTTCAATAATGGAGACAGAAACATAGAGGGAGAAGTAAAAGAGAGAGTGCGAGTTAGACGAGAAGGATTCCATATTTATGATTTGCCATGTTTGAGAGGCTGCTGGGCTAATTTGACATTTAAACATTTACTGCACCTCATTACAACTGCTCACAGCTTATTAACCTGTCTGCTCACTGGGTAGATGGACCACACATTCCTCACAGTCATTCACTCACACAAAACCACTTTTACAGAAGTACTTTCCTGAATCAGCATCCTTTATTGTTCCTGAAGGCTATATTTTTATTTAGCCAATCTCAGCCCTTCCTGTAACCCTAACCACAAAATTAGAAAGCAACGATTGGTTGCGTTTCCATGTGTTAGTCCAGGAACTGTAGCTAACAAATATAGTAAAGTATCATACTTGTTTCCATCTCATTTCTTTATACATAAAACCAAAAATCACTATACCTTCAAAATTATTACCAGTACACAAAATCCAAAACCAAACCAGAATATATTCCAGATTTCCAGTTTTACAATAAAATACATCAGCATACAGTAGGAAAGGAAACTTGCACTTGTCAAATGAATTTATGAGGTCTTTTTAAAGTTTCATTCCTTATAATATTACATTCAACCACTATAATGGGCCCGTTTTTCCTTCAAACCATCACACAATTATCAGATATTATAATGTAACCAACAAAAGCTACATTTTTTAAAAAGAAACGTCTAAAATGAATATGATTTTTTTTCAAATTCAACCATAGTTGACATTAATCAAATATAGAATACTGTTATATAAGAACTTCTGCACAAAAGGATGCAAATGCACACGTGAACTTGACTGTGCTAGTGTATCAACAGGCTAGAAAAACAGTCATTTAAGGCACAAAGAATTTACAATATCTAGTTCAATAGTGTTCTCACTTTAATGTTATGTATGTGTATGTACAGTTTAACAAAGATAAAGCTATAATGATTAAAAATGTATATGGATATCATGATAATATTGTTATCGTGCATTCTATTGCCAACAATGATCATTGTGAAAATCTATTTTGGACGCAGCCAATAATCAGACACAAAGCACAGTCTGTGTAATTAGATTTTCTTAATGATGAGGCAACACCAAAAAATCAACTTGACGTTACAATCAGCAAAATTAAGCATAATTGGGTTACTTACGGTCATTGCACTGGGTGCCAGAGTAAGAGGTCATGGAACAGTCACAGGTGAAGTTCTCCCACTGCTGGATGCACACACCCATGTTGGCACACGAATCCTCCTGGCATGTAGTGCTGGGCCCTGATATGAAGGAGACAGGAATATCATATCATGTGTCAATAGTAATGACAGATTTCAGCAGTAACAGGTAGCATAACAAGACTAGTGTGCATGCAAGGTCATTCACAGGTCGGCATCAACACTCGGTAAACAGATTCAAGATTGTACATTCAACCTAAATATTTAACAACATTGTAGTAGTGGAAAAATGAGACAAGCAAACAAAAGAAGGAAAACAAAATTAAAAGAAAAAAATGCTTAATCAATATGTTGGTCTTGTTTCTATTTTGTAATACATTAAGAGTCTATATATTACTTTTTAAAAAGATTATTTGTAAAGTTTCCCCCTAGGGAACCTCAAATGGATTGGTCAGATAATGGAGATATCCAAAATGTGTACTTTTAGTGTGTCTCCAGGAACTGGACAACAAAGCACTAATAAAACATAATTTATTTTGCATTGAGTGGGTCACCTCATCTGGGCTGCCATGTTGAGGTCACATGACAAACATTCTAGTGAAATCACTATACAGAATGACTAAACAATGACTAAACCACTTCTGATATGCAGACACTTTTTTACAGATTATTTTATTGCAATAAAAAATTAGACTGAGTTAGATTAAAATCTGGATCTCTGAAAATATGTAGCTATAAGAATGAAGTTAAATCCTCGTGTCCAGATAAATGTCACATCTTTCTAAGTTGTAAAAAAATCTTTTAGATGTAAAATATAATTATTCGTACATTAACTAATTAATATTCATTAGCTAAGCTTAGCCATTTTGTGACATTCCAGTTGTTCCTTGTGATGCCCATGGTGAGGTTTATACTAACACACCAATAACTGGAAAACAAGACAAAAATACTGATTAACAATTATTTATTTATTCATGTATTTGCAGTAATAAGAGTAATAATAATAAAAAATAATAATAATAGATTTCAAGATACAAAACCCTCCATGCTGAACCCTGCTAGAAGAAAAAAAGATGATATGCACCATCTGCACACATTTCTCTTTTTAAAATGTGTTCACATTTCACACTTCATAATAGACAATTGATGAACCTTTAACAGGGAATGCAAACGATTGTGTTTACACTCTATCAAGATTCATTTTAATAGAATTATTAAAACCATTCTGAAATGTCAATTCCAGCATCTCAGATCACAGATAAAAGAGACCAAGCATGCATTCAATACAAGAGCAAAGTCATGAGTGCAGATGTATGAACGTCTCCACTGGCTGAAAGTGCTTTTATTGAGTCTAGGAAGAAATAGAATAATTCTTTCTTTACTCTTGCTTGTTTCTGTCTCTAATTATTTTCCAAATGATTGAAATTCATCAAAATTAATTTGACATGACGCAGCATAGAGAATCCTCTCGCGGCTATAGATGGTAATGTTTCCTCTTGGTTCATGGTTCTAAATAAATGTGACTTATAGTCCAGTGCGACGTATATATGTTTGTTTCCATGCATGACGTATTTTTGGACTGATGCGACTCATACTTAGGTGTGACTTATAGTCCGAAAAATATGGTAGTTGTTTGTAAAAGCTCATTGCAACTTTCAGCCAGGCTTGTGTGTGTGTGTGTGTGTGTGTGTGTGTGTGTGCGTGTGAGATGAAAAAAAAGTTAAAGCCTCTACCTTGAAGGTCCGCTTTGGTGAAACCAACTTTGTAAGCAAAACATTTCAGAAAGAATTGGATAACAAAACAGAGGTTGGTAAGTGGAGGGAAGGTCAGTCAAGAGAGAGGAAAATGTGTGTGTGAAGGATCATGAGAGAGTAACCTGGGTAATGACATTAGTAAGGCAAGGAAAGTTATGAAATTTTTATTTTGTTCTATTCTTCTGTTAAACAAATGTATCTCATTCAAATCTTCAATAACAAATAACCTGTGTCTATATTGTACATCAGTGGTTTTCAACCTGTGGTCCGCGGTATTGCAAGTGGGCCGCCAATTATTTTCTGTTCATTTCAGTCCATTCTAGGGCTGTGCGATTAAAAGAAAACGTCCTAAAATCACGATTTGAGCGTGCGCATATGCCTAACTCCAGGTTCACACACTGTCTGTGATGTGCCTTTTTTCTGAGCCAATGTTGACGGATCAGAGCGTTCTCACTGCGGTAAAAGGCTAGAAATAAAAACGTGCGAAAATAATTCATGTCTAACACATGAGCATAGAGTGAATTTGTTAGTGAACAGGATGCAGTTTAAGTGAGAGGAGACACGTTTTAAGTGTGCACACTCTCTCCTCGCAAAGCAGCGTGTATCTGAGCAAGCACGACCGGTTTTGTGACAGAGCAAAGGAAATCTGCTGCGAACAGAGAGATTCGCACTCGTGCATTATTTTAATGTGCTTTCGCGTTATATTTATGCGCTCTCACTGCTGACCGCATACACATACTGTATACACACTGCAACACCTGAGGCACCGCTACAATTAATGAGCTCTATGAACAATGCATGGCAAAAAAGAAAAAATAGTCCCTGTATACAGGATTTTTTATTTATTTATTTATTTTTTGCCACAAGTCTATACATTTTTTTACATCTTCACTATAGTGATAATTTTGACTTATGTCTGTTCTAGAGATGTTACAACTTTTTGATAAAGCTCTGATTGGTTTTCTTTTGGAAATATGTTTCAAATTAATCCTGAATGCATTTATGACTGTAAAAGCACAATTGCAAAATTGATTAAAAAAAATCGCGATTTTTTTTTTTTTTTTTTTCATATCGCACAGCCCTAGTTTATTCAATAAATATAGTTTAAAAACTAGCTTCTGAGTACTAAGTTATTAACCCAACAATAGCGGGGTCAGTTAATTTTTTTGAAGTGGGCCGCGCAAACATGTGTTTGGTTGTGTGGGCCGCGAGTTGAAAAAGGTTGGGAACCACTGTTGTACATGATAGGTAACAGTTAAAATGGAATATTATCGTATTAGCAAAACAACAGAGAATACCCAGAATTCCAGTGAGGCATAAAAATCGAACTAAAATATAAGTAAAAGACAAAGATTAGAGAGAAAAACAATTGGTGCAGAGGTTAAATCAGGTTTGAATTTGATGGTTAAAACACAGCAGTGTGTCAGGGATTGGTAGAGATTTAGTTTTAGGTTTGATGAACGGCTTATATTATACCTTCACAGCCACGTTCGACCTGCCCACTACGGAACAGAGCATCATTGATAAGGTCAGGCAGACGGCCATTGAGATCCATAGAAGCTAAGCAGCCCTGGAAACCCTCACGAGACACCACCAGCTTCGGCATGTTCTGGTACATGTTAGGTCCCAAACCGGCCACAAACAGATCACCTGCAAAGAGTAAAAAAAAAAAAAAAAAGAGAATATAACTTAAAATTGCTTGAATTACATTGGAAATTAGGTTTTTTCTTGTTTTACGTATAAATCTAATCATATGTAGTAAGGTGCGTTCAGTGCTCAGTAAACAACATTTCCTGTTTACTGAAATGTACTAATCTGTTTTTGTTTTAGAGAACCAAAAATATAATAAAAAATGTCACTAAAAAGGTTAAGTGTATGGCTGACCTTTCAGGTCCAGATTTTTTGCTCCGTTGACCACCTGGCTGACAGACTTGGCATCCACCTTTAGTGTGTGTGTGTTGCTGGCATCTCGAGTGATCACAACATCGTGCCACTGGTTGTCATTAAGAGGACTGTCGCTGTTTCCTTTCAAAAGACTGGGTCCATTTCCCAGGTCAAACACATAGTGAATATACCTGTCAAACACACAAACACACTGAGCTCAAATGTAGTCATGTCCCAAATCCATTCAAGTGCACTTCACTGAAGAACACTGAGCCAAAGCACACACTAAAGCAAATTCAGCTGATCAGTTGAGAGGCTCTCTATTAGATGACAGTGAGAGTGGAAACTCATTTTAAAGAGGAACAGGTTTTGTGTCCAGCCAGAGGACAGGTCAAGTTGATCAGTCTGTTTTGATGGACAAGGCTAACTTTGCTTCTAAATTCAAACCTGGGGCCCAGGTCAGGAAACAGACTGACTGACAAACTGACTAAGCCGACCTTCTGCTGGTTGCCTCACGTCACAGAAGTCAGTTCTCAGCACAGAGAGACTATTTGACCTAGATATGATACTATAGAGACTGTCTGTTCCCTGAACTAGCATATACAAAACATGGTAACAATAAAACTGATGTTCAACAAATAGTATCATCAGAACTATGTTCCATCTAATAGAGAAATTGAATCTTTCCAGTCAGGATTTAGACTTTATCATAGTACTGAGACTTCTCTCATCAGTGTTACAAGTAGCCTGCTCTTATCATACGATCGTGGTCGTATCTTTATATAAGTTCTACTGGATTTTAGTGCTTCTTTTGACACTATAGACCACAAAATTCTTTTGAGTAGACTACAAAATTATGTTGGCATTAGTGAAATTGCATTGGCATGGTTCAAATCTTATTTCTCTCACCATCATCAATTCATAAGAGTGAATGAAGATTCATATTAGATAATTATATATTCATATTCATGAAGGTATCATATTGATCACAAGTACAGTATGGAGTACCACGTGGCTCAATACTGGCACCACTTTTTTTAAGTGTTACATGTTACCCTTGGGAGATATCATCATGAAACATGGTGTTAACTTTCACTGTTACGCTGATGATATTCAGCTCTATATTTCTTTGCAGCCCAATGGAACATACCAACTCGCAAAACTAAAGGAATGCACAGTTGAAATAAAAACTGGATGGCTAGTAATTACCTACTGCTAAATTCTGCAAAAACAAAAATTAAAAACAATGGTGAGCATGTAATCTATAACACTGTCTTATACTGTGAATTATTTGTCCTAAGTTAGGACCCTGGTTGCTATTTAATATCAATCTTTCTTTTGAAAACCATGTTTCTAGCATTTGTAAAACCACATTTTGCCATCTTAAAAATATATCTATATTATGATCTATGCTCTCAATGTCAAATGCAGAAATATTAATTCATGCATTCATGACATCAAGGTTAGATTATTGTAATGCTTTATTGGGTGGTTGCTCTGTGTGCTTAATAAAAAAAAAAAAAAAAAAAAAACTCCAGCTTGTCCAAAATGCAACAGCTAGAGTTCTTACTGGAAGCAGGAAGTACAACCATATTAGCCTAAATCTGCCAACTCTGCACTGGCTCCCTATTGAACAACAAACACATTTTATAATCTTGCTAATTAATTATAAAGCCCTGAATGTTTTAGCTCCCTAATATTTGAGCAAGCTCTTATCAAATTATAGTCCTTCACGTCCACAGCGATCTTAGAACACTGAAAATTTGATAATACCTAAAATATCAAAACTAACTTTTGGCAGATCCCTTTCCTATTTTGCAAGATATTTAAAGACCCATCTCTTTAACCAGACATGCATATAATACAATATCACATTTCTATAATTCAAATCCATCAAAGGACTGTAAGGCAGCATTAATTAGGTCTATCGGAACTGGGAACACTTCCCATAACACCTGATGTACTGTACTTGTTACATCATAAGAAGAATGGCATCTATTATTAGTCTGTTTCATTCTCATTCTGAGGTCACTATAGTCACACGGATCCAGTCGGTTTTCAGGCCAGATGGAGGATCAGCACATATAGACAACCTCTACAGTCTGAATGTCAGCGGAGATCATGTCAACTGGAAGAGCTCTAGAGACAGATCCCATGAAAAGACTTTGTCAACTAGGCCTTGGGACAAGACCACCTAAAAATGTAATGATGCAAATTCCAGCAAGACTCACTTAATTAATCAGTCAGAAAATTTGAATAAATCTTTTTAGTGAACATACTGTACCTGTATTCAAAAGATTTGCATTTATTGGATTAAATCAAATTCCCTGCCATTAGCTATTCAATGTATTCTGGGGTGTGTAGTAGTTTGGTAATCTTGAAAATGAACACACTTTTAGACACTTTACGGTGGACAACTTTCAACACCCCAGAATGGATTCTTTATGGGACTCCCACCTCCCAACCTTCCCTGTCAACCTCAATAAAATGGCCATTGGGTAAAACCTAGATTCTGTTGGAACTTTGCTAACTTGGAGCTCCTTACTTCCACTTACCCTTTGACAAGCTCCACAGCAATAAAATCATTTCCATCTCCACTGTTGAAGAGAATGAATCCATCACCCGAGGTAGTTTTGAACTGAAAGAAGAGGTGCATGGTGCTATAAGCCTGGAGTGTAGCAAGACCCAGATAGCTTCCTTTGGTCTTGAAGGTAACTGGATCGGCCACAATGGAGCGCATGCCAAAACGAGCATTGAGCTCACAGAATTCGATGTCCCCATTCTTGCACATGTCAATGTAGAGGAGGCTGTTGAACTTCAGGCCTTGCAGGTGGCCAATGAAATTGGATGGAGATGTGGAGGCAAACCGACGTTCTGTCAGGATTCCGGTCTCAATATTACTAAACTCCAGTCGAGTGTGGTCACCATTCATCTGACCTGTGAAAGAAGAACAGGAGGTCTTGATAAAGTGATTAGTAAGTGATAGATTAATGCATTACATGGGGACAGCTGCTTAAAAGCTGTTCTGAAAAGATTATACCGCATTCATACCTTCAGCTACATCATCATCCACCATGAGTTTGATGTTTTTATCACGTCGCATCACTTTGACTGAGTGCCAATTATTGTCGTTCACTTTCTGGCCAGCATACAATGTCTCTGGTCCTTTACCTGAGAATGATGTGTGTCAATTAGTGTTTACACACACTAGCCCTGCAAATCAAATATCTGGCTACACAACATTTTAATAATTCATTTCATGTGGTGTTCAAAAAACTGGTTTACATTTTCAAACTTCTGTCATCAAGATGACAGACTGTAAACATGTTTTACATATTATAAAGTGGGGCACCAATAGTTCATTGGAATATCAATATTTTTAAACTTCTGTTACTCAGAAAAGGCCAAAATATGAAACAGAACTAAGGTTTGGCTAAGGTATATGTTGAATACGGTAGCTTATTCATACCACAGAAATGGTAAGCAAACTATGCTAGCAATTAATTCCAAACACAGTTTTGACATTTATGTTTTAAGGGTGCATTGTCATACAAATACTTTGTCTGCACAAATAGAAGTACTTTTTGGAAACACGGATTGTTGTACTGATTTACTGGTGCCATTAACATGAGCTTCTTAAATATATTGAGTCTTTAAACTTCAAATTATCCAGCAGAATACAAAGTGCCTCTCTATAAGCACCACATAAATAAAAAGGTTAATCAGCACTAAATTACTATTTTCTTTTCAGCCGTTCTGCTGTTAATTGAAGAACATGCTTATTAAACAAAAACTCTTAATTGACTACAAAAAGCTACATAGATGACTCTCTAAATGACCTGACCTGTGTGTTTATATACATCTAGAAAAGAAAGAGGGTATATAGATTTTATAGTTTAAGATGGTGAGGTATGGCATCAAATTATTAAAAGTCCCATTAGGATTTGATTTATAAATGTGCCTTTCACCATAATTTATAGAGAAATACAGTCTTTCTAAATAATTTATTGATAAATAAGAGTCACAGCCATATAGAATTGGTGTGTGTGTGTTTTGCTTTTATTTTAATCAACAAATCAGTCACAAAAAAAGTAGGTATCTCTGTTAAGATATTTAATAAATAAATATGATACAATAAATTATATCACATATCTTTATAAATATAACCATGTAAAACATATTTAATGGTGTTAAATATCTTTCATTACTCAAAGTCTTCTGTTTTAGTCAGGTAAGATGGTCCTATATTGCTAATTATTACTATTATAACGTTGCACTTTATTTTACAGTATGTGTAATTACATTACAATGTACCTACCAAAGAAAGTACTGTAATGTAACCATATGGGTATTTTACAGTATGTGTAATTACATTACAGTGTACCTACCAAAGAAAGTACTGTAATGTAACCATATGGGTATTTTACAGTACGTGTAATTACATTACAATGTACCTACCAAAGAAAGTACTGTAATGTAACTATATGTGGTAGGGTTAGGTTTAGGGGTAAGTAGTTTTTAACTAGTTACTGTAATTACTATAATAAAAACATAGTATGTATATGAGTAACAGGACTGTAAAATAAAGTGCTTCCATTTGAGCTCTTCCCTAATACTGTCAGCTCAGTGGTTATTACAATTTTCAACTCAGAGCCAATTTAAAATCACAGCATGGTCATGTGGTGCTACCCGTTACTTTTCTGCTTATTCAGGATGGGCAATTCACTGTAATTACTGGACCTTTTGTTATTATGAATTGTATTATTATTATCTACTAATACTGGGATGAGCACACAAGTGCCCCCAAGGATGACAACTTTGATTCACACAGAAAACTTATATCAAACTGTTACTTGAGTGGAGTGCAGCAGTAACCACCAATATATACAGTACAGACCAAAAGTTTGGAAACATTACTATTTTTTATGTTTTCGAAAGAAGTTTCTTCTGCTCATCAAGCCTGCATTTATTTTAACAAAAATACTGATTTTTTGTTTTTAATATTGTGATATATTATTACAATATAAAATAATTGTTTTTAAATTTATTATACTTTAAATTATCATTTATTTCTGTGATGCAAAGCTGAAATTTTAGGATCATTATCAAATGATCCTTTAGAAATTATTCTAATATGATGATTCATTATCAAAGTTGGAAACAGTTCTGCTACTTAATATTTTTTTTTCAGAACATGTGATACTTTTTTAGCATACTTTGATGAATAAATAGTAAAAAAAAAAAAAAAAAAAAACTATGTTTTTAAAATATAAACATTTTGTAATAACAATACACACTACTGGTCAGTAATTTGGGGTCAGTGTTTTTTTTTCTTTCTTTTTTAAAATAAAATCAATAAAGTTATTCATTAAGGATGTGTTAAATTGATAAAAAGTGATAGTAAAGAATATTAGAATATATATATATATATATATATATATATATATATATATATATATATATATATATATATATATATATATATATATATATATATATATATATTATTATTATTATTATTATTATTTTTATTATATATATATATATATATATATATATATATATATATATATATATATATATATATATATATATATATATATATATATATATAGGCTGGAGTAATGATGATGAAAATTCAGCTTTGCATACAGGAATAAATTATTTTTTAAAAGTATATTCAAGTAGAAAACTATTATTTTAAGTTGTAATAATATTTCACAATATTACCATCTTTTCAGTATTTTTTGATCAAATAAATGCAGGCTTGATGAACAGAAGAAACTTATTTCAAAAACATAAAAAATAGTAAAGTTTCCTTTTTTTCACATTAATTTTATCTATAAATAAGAAAAACGTATTAACGTTAAACGTAGTTGTGACAAGTCATGAACCAAACCAATCAGCTCCAAAATTAATGACATGACAACACCTGATCTGAAGCAAAAAAGCAAGTGGAAATTGTTAAAAATAAATAAAAAAAAAAGGTGTAAGACTGAATACACACAGAAATATGTAAGTATACTTATAGAAGTAAGTATATTGAATCAGAAACCATAGTACAATATAAAACTAGTGACAATATGTGATTATAAGGATAAAGACAAATTAAACACAATTATAATTAGATTAATAAAATAGAAATTCTAACCAAAATTCTAAATTCTAATCAAATTTGCAATGTGAGGGTAAACGGTAAAAGCTGAGCCAAATTTAGTTTCTTTTTGATGTTAACTACAATCTATCAGAATAACGGAAAATCACACTGATTTGTGGGTTCTACAGAAGCATATTTCAAAATGTATCATCCTCAGAGCTTATGGTAGATCTGTATTCATTTGACTAAAATTATTTATCTATGGAGAAAAGGAATGGGATTTTATTTTTCTATAACCTGACATAAGAAGAAGAAGAAGAAGAAGAAGAAGAAGAAGAAGAAGAAGAAGAAGAAGAAGAAGAAGAAGAAGAAAATCTAAATCTTAACCTTACAAATCTCTGATGAGGAAGGGGATGAGAAACCAGAGCCTTTTAGATGAGTAAAAGCAGTTATACTTTTTCTTAGCATTACAAAAACTTTAAAACTGCATTATTTAATAATGCTTAAATAATAACATTTAACAGCTTATAAAACAAGGACAAGGATCAAAAGTTTGGACTTTATCCTAATTTTTAATACTTGTCCTTAAAATAAGCCCTTTGATTTAAAGGCTTAGTCATAAATGAAATGAAAACACTGAAACTGAAATATAAAATGTAAAGAAAATTAGAGCGGTGAATAAAAAATTTCAAGCACATATGAGAAGTCATTCAGTGCTGTTTAAAAGCATCTTAAGGCAGGAATACACTACATGATTTTTGCCAAGATTTCCCTCCGATTTAGAGTTTGCATAAGTCAACACTAGTTTCCAAAAGTCAGAGCTAGCCTGCAGATTTCAGTTGACAGATTTCAGTCAAGTAATGATGGTCAAAGACCATGTTTAATTTATTTATTTATTTTTATTTTCATTAAATTTTTTTGAGCTTCATACTATGATTACATCCCATCTGAGAATATCAGATATGTCAATTTTTTTCAGGAGATTTTAGAACACAGTCGGTGTTGCCAATTTAGTGACTTTGTCGCTAGATTTAGCCACTTTTCATACCCCTTTACCAACTTTTTTCCCAAAAAGCGGCAAGTGACAAATCTAGCGACTTCTTGGACAAACCTTATTTAGTTTCTGAGACTCGCTGGTACTGCTACACAAGCATGATGTCTAGTTTTTCCAGCGCATACACACACACAAACCTCTCTCTGCATCTGCTCTGTTCATCTAGCAGCTGAGGTGATCAACAATTTCAGTTAAAGAAGACAATCTGTCACTTCAAACTCTATTTTACATGCAAATATAACTGAAATCATGGCACAGCCATTGTCTTAATGTTATGTGTATTTGATTTCATTAGACGACATCCTGTTTATGTATCCGGATTTTTGTGCAGATTAGAGAGCTGGTTATAGTCTTAATGGGCTGCGTTTCAGTCACTATTTCATCTTTGTCCCATTGTCTGACAACAGAAATAGAAACATATATCAGTGAAAACAGTTTTATTGAGAATTTGGCTGCATTAAAATACAGTTTGTGAGCACACAGGCAAACAAATGTAAAAGTCATGCAATGACATTGTGAATATGTTAATTAACATATGACGTCATCTAGCGACAACTTTTTGTTAAAATTAACTTTTTGAGTTAATTTTGATTGGAACAACTTTAAAGTCTTGAAGGGTTCTATCCTCAGTCGTTCAGTGTATGATGGCCAATTTTTCCTCTGTGACAATTACAAAGTGTTTGATTACAATGACAAAGTGTTTGATGGCCAGTGTTTTAAAATCTGTTCTGATTTTAAAACTCGTGTAGTTTATTCCAGCCTTTAGGATGCAACTATAGAGTTTGCTGATAGTGTTCAGAAGAATGTAAAAAGCGGCTAATATTGTGATTGAACCTAATATAAATGAGCATTGGGGATGTATTTGCATCATTGTGCAAAGATGTTTACAACCTTTCACCAGAAACCCACCAATATAAAAGCTCAAAGGTTTGAAAGTGAAGAATTTAAAAGCGTTAAAAAAGTTTTGTAATTATAGTATTGCAAAATCATTCAGTATATCACTATACATACATACATATATATATATATATATGTATAAATTATTATTATTATTATTTTTTTTTTTTTTTTGCTAACAGGAACCCCTTACCTAATCTAATAAAAACAACAACAATAATAATAATAATAATAATAATAATAATAATAATAATAATAATAATAATAATAATAATAATAATAAAATGGGTAGAATAAATCCAAACGTTTAACTGGTAGTATAGGTTAGCAACACTGTTAAAGAAATAAGATCAAACTGACAGTCTATGGAAATAAACATCAATTTCATAAGCTAATGTCTTGTGTTTATGTAGAACAAACGGAGTAAAAAAACTTACTGGTGTTACAGTTTATCCTTCCACAATCTAGATGGGGAAGAACAAGTGACAGATGAAATCTCGTCCTTCAAGGATACAGCTGCAGACATCCAACAACAGAAACACCACCTTCCGGGGATGAGCACATGGAGCAGCAGCCATTTTGGGTAATTTCCAACATCCATTTTATCATTCCAGCCAGTATGTTTGATATAACTTGTTTTGCCAATTATTATCATTTTTATGACTACTTTTTTTTTTTTAAGTATTTAATTTATATAGTAGTAATCCATATAAAATGGCTGCCTGCTCTAATCCAAAAGGATTCATCAATTTAGTTATATTTTAGCTTTTTCATCTTTCTTTTATGAATTATCATCTACATTATTGGACAAGCACAAACTGTATGAATTTCACAGAGAACTGCAGATTCTTATGACAATTGTAACCTGGATGTAACAATTGTCATCCAGGTTGGAATCCATATGGCCATTTTTATCATGTGCCATCAACCGCAACAGAAAAGTGGGAGCAAACAGCCTTGGTCCAAAATGCATTAGCACCACACAGACTTGTAGCTTGTATTACATAATAATAAAAAAAATAATAATAAAAATAAAAAACCCTGACTGTTCTGATTGTTTTTTATGCTTTTATGCTTTTTATGTTTTGTGGATGATGATTTGACTACCAGCTGCAGGTGTGCTGGATGCTCTGGTCTCAGGCTGTTTGCTTACAGGGCCGCAGGCTAAAGGCCATTGAAGGGGTGAATACCATCTTTGAACAAGGCATGATAAATGCCGTTTAGAGTGAGGGATGGGAAATGGGTAGATATTTTCCTGATAATGTGACAAAAATTGTTATACAGAAAGATACATAACTGATTGTTAAACCCATCTTACTATAAGAACAGAGCAGACAAAAATACAGAAAAAAAATATTACAAAGAAACAGTCCTGTACATAGTATATAATTTAGGCCTGGTGATACATTAAACTGCCATGTATGAGATATATATATATATATACACACAGTACAGACCAAAAGTTTGGAAACATCTTCTCATTCAAAGAGTTTTCTTTATTTTCATGACTATGTCACACTGTCACACTGAAGGCATCAAGGGCTATTTGAGCAAGAAGGAGAGTGATGGGGTGCTGCGCCAGATGACCTGGCCTCCACAGTCACCGGACCTGAACCCAATCGAGATGGTTTAGGGGTGAGCTGGACCGCAGACAGAAGGCAAAAGGGCCAACAAGTGCTAAGCATCTCTCGGGGAACTCCTTCAAGACTGTTGGAAGACCATTTCAGGCGACTACCTCTTGAAGCTCATCAAGAGAATGCCAAGAGTGTGCAAAGCAGTAATCAAAGCAAAAGATGGCTACTTTGAAGAACCTAGAATATGACATATTTTCAGTTGTTTCACACTTTTTTGATATGTATATATTTCCATATATTTCCACATGTGTAAATTCATAGTTCCCCATCGAGGGAGAGACGATGCGTCGATAACGCTTTGGGAACGCATTCTGCGTGAGTGCGTCTGAAGCATCCATGTCAACTAGTCCAATGGCGAGAGTGAGCGTCAGGAGTGACGTCACGACCAGGAATTGATAAAAACCCCAACCGGAGCAACCGGTGTTAGCTTTCTGTGCCTCAGCAAGCGATCTGTGTCAAACCTGTCTGTCATATTTACTGTTGTCTTGTGCAAAGTTTATATACTATGGCCAAGCAACTATTCAAACCGTGTGCTTCTCCCTGCCCGCGTTATTTAACGGGTGGGGATACACACGAGCTTTGTGTAGTTTGTTTGGGAGTGGAGCATGCGTTATCAGCCTTCGAGGAGACTGATTGCCCGCATTGTGAGAAGCTTTCGCTTCGCATGCTCCGCTCCCGCTTGTCACTCTTTGATGAGAAGAGCGGCGAGCCTCGCGCTCCTCAGGGTGCAGGACCCGCTTCTGCCGAGGCAGAACGGAGAGTGCATTCCTGGGGTTCGCAAATGGATCTCTCAGCGGGGTTGGAGACGGGTCCGAGGGCTCTTTCTCCTCCCTTACCTGGGAGATCCATAGCTCAAACTCCGGTGTCGGAAGCCCGCCCCGCGGCTTCTTCCGCCCGGGGGGAGAGCCCATTGCTTCGTTGCTCTAGCTCCGAGGAGTTAGATGTAACGGGCAGTGAAGGTGACACAATCAGGGGGGAAGAGGATTCGCCATCTCTTTCCCCAGCATATGAGGAGTTGGTTGATGTATTAACACGAGCTGTAGATAAATTACATATATCTTGGCCATCTGATAAACAGAGCGCTCGTCCTAAAAGCAAATTAGACGAGCGTTTTCTGTCTTCTAAAACATCGCCTACATCACGGGGTCTCCCTTTTTTCCCTGATCTTCACAGTGAGCTGTCTAGATCGTGGAATAAGCCATATTCATCACGTCTTTTCAGCCCTCAAGTGCGCATTTATTCTGATATAAGAGGGCTGAAAGAAAATGGTTATGAAGCGATGCCCCGGGCGGAGCAGACGCTCGCGAGCTATCTTTCCCCTGGTTCAGCGTCATCTATTAAGAACCCGACTTTGCCCACGAAGCCTTTAAAGATCACATCTAATTTAGTGGGTAAAGCTTACACAGCAGCAGGTCAGGCTGGAGCTTGCCTTCATTCGATGGCTTTGCTTCAGGCTTATCAGGCTGAGCTGCTGGGGGAGTTAGATAACAGTGAGGGAGTCAGCCGTGACGAAATTCGCGAACTTCGTCGGGCTACGGATTTATCTCTCAGGGCGACTAAAGAAACAGCACGTGCTATTGGTAGATCTATGGCTGCTTTGGTTTCTACAGAAAGACACCTTTGGCTTAATCTTTCAGATATTAAAGATAAAGATAGATCTTTTCTTTTAGACGCTCCCATTTCTCATGAAGGTCTGTTTGGTGATGCTGTGAATGAAGTGGTTGAAAGATTTCAAGAAAATAAAAAGCAATCTGAAGCTTTTAAAAGTTTTCTCCCTCGCCGTTCTAATCCTGATGCTGCTGGGCGTGCAAGGCAGCCCCAGCCATCATGCTCCTCATATCGTGTTTTTCAAAAAGAGAGTGTTGCGTCTCGCGCTCCTCCTCAAAAATCACGGGGACCGAGCCAGCACTCACAGCCAAAGCAATCTAAGCAGAAGCCGGATCTGAGGACCGTTCTTCTCGCTAAGAAAGCTTCGGCTCAGAAGAAAAGGTCCTGACGCCAAATGGGTCAGACCTGTGAGGGCAGCCCCAATCGAGACAGTGCGGTGTACACCTCAGTATACGGTGCCCGTCCGGTCTCGGTGCTCTCACGGGCCGTCCTGCCAACCCCGCCACCCTTGGTGCCTCGGGGCGCAGCGGTCTCCAGCGGGTTTCTGGCGCTGTGTCTCCCAGACGCTGCGTCAGGCTCGCTCCCTCTGAGGGGGGTCCAAGAGCAGTTAGCTCGGGTGGTTCCTGCGCTTCGGCTTCAGGTCCCCGAACTAGCTGTTCTAATTACACCAGAGGCCAGCCTCGAGAGGCTGGTTCCCTTAGTAGAATGTCTGACAGAATGGAAAAGTCTGCCGAATATATCTCAATGGGTCCTGCAGATAGTAGAGAAGGGCTACAGAATCCAGTTCGGTTCTCGTCCCCCACGCTACAACGGGGTGTTGCTCACAGTAGTGCATCCCGAGCAGGCTCTGGTCATGGAGCAAGAAGTGAAATCTCTTTTAGCGAAAAATGCTATAGAGCAGGTGTATCCTCCCGACAGGGCATCGGGTTTTTACAGCCGTTATTTCATTGTTCCAAAAAAGGATGGAGGGCTGCGTCCCATTTTAGATCTTCGTCTGTTGAATCGTACAGTTCAGAAATTAAAATTCAAGATGCTGACACTCAAACAGATCGTGACTCAAATCAGATCCGAGGACTGGTTCGTCACAATAGACCTAAAAGATGCGTACTTCCATATCTCCATCCTCCCTCAGCACAGGAAGTTCCTAAGGTTTTCTTTCGGGGGCAAAGAATACCAGTATCGGGTACTTCCCTTCGGTCTAGCTCTCTCACCCCGCACATTCACGAAATGCGTAGATGCAGCTCTGGCCCCGCTCAGGCTGCAGGGCATACGTATTCTGAATTACCTGGACGACTGGTTGATTTTAGCAGAATCAGAACAGTTGGCGGTTCGGCATCGAGATGTCGTCCTCGCTCATATGCAAAAGTTGGGTTTGAGGCTCAATACCAAGAAGAGTGTGCTATCTCCATTACAGAGGACCACTTTTCTTGGGGTGGTATGGGATTCGGTCACGATGCGAGCCTCTCTTTCGCCCGCTCGTGTAGCCAACATCCTCGCAGCCACTTCGGAGCTAAAGCTAGGCCAGTCACGCACTGTAAAACAGTTCGAGAGATTGTTGGGTCTCATGGCAGCAGCGTCCAATGTGATCCCCTTTGGCCTGCTGGGCATGAGACCTTTACAGTGGTGGCTCAGGACCAGAGGGTTCTCCCCGAGGGGAAACCCACTTCGTACGATCAAGATCACGCGGCGGTGTCTCCGCGCCTTGGTCATATGGAGAGAACACTGGTTCCTGTCCCAGGGTCCGGTATTGGGAGCTCTTTGTCATCGGGTTACCATCTCGACAGATGCTTCCCTTACGGGCTGGGGAGCGGTAATGGAAGGCCGCTCAGCTCAGGGTCTGTGGGAGAGCCATCATCACTCTTGGCACATCAACTGCCTGGAGATGATGGCTGTCTTCAAAGCTTTGAGGCACTTCCTGCCAGACCTGAGGGACCATCATGTGCTGGTCCGCACAGACAATACATCGGTGGTCTCTTACATCAACCGTCAGGGGGGTCTGCGCTCGCGCCCACTCTGCAAATTAGCGCACCAGATCCTCCTGTGGTCTCTGGGGAAATTACGCTCTCTGAGGGCGATGTATATACCAGGGACTCAGAATATTGGAGCAGACACCCTGTCGAGGCAGGTGCTGAGGCCAGGGGAATGGAGGCTTCACCCGGAGGTGGTGGAGCTCATATGGGAATGTTATGGCCAAGCAGAAGTGGATCTGTTTGCTTCTCAGTACACGACGCACTGTCCACTATGGTTCTCCCTTACTCATCCAGCCCCCCTGGGGTTGGACGCTATGGTACAGACGTGGCCGAGGCTACGTCTGTACGCCTTTCCCCCTGTTGCTCTGCTCCCAGGAGTTCTGGAGAGAGTCCGCCAGGACGGAGTAAGTCTACTTCTCGTAGCTCCACACTGGCCGAGTCGAATCTGGTTTGCGGACCTGATTCATCTCCTCGACGGTTCTCCCTTGGAGATCCCGATCAGGAAAGACCTTCTATCTCAGGCCGGGGGCACTATATTTCACCCCCGGCCAGAGATTTGGAAGCTTTGGGTGTGGCCTCTGAGGGGGCGCAACTCATAGAGAGTGGTCTCTCAACTGAGGTTGTGGAGACCATTCTTAGCTCCAGAGCTCCAGCTACGAGGAAACTTTATAGACTCAAATGGAATGTTTTTTCTTCTTGGTGTTACCAACATCAGTGTGACCCCGTCCACTGCTCTGTTGGCTCAGTTCTTGAGTTTTTACAAGACCGCTTCGCTTCTGGTCTATGTCCATCCACCTTAAAAGTTTACGTGGCGGCCATCTCGGCTTTCCACGCCCCAGTGGGTGGTGCATCTCTGGGTCGAGACCCTCTTATCTCTCGTTTCCTTCGTGGCACCTTGAGGCTGAGACCTGCAACTCGTTCTAGAGTGCCGGCCTGGGACCTGGCTATAGTTTTAGAAGGCCTTTCTAGGGCTCCGTTTGAACCCCTAGATTCGGTTTCTGAGAAGTTTCTTTCGTTTAAGACTACTTTTCTCCTTGCTATTTCGTCCCTTAAAAGAGTCGGAGACCTTCAGGCTCTCTCGGTTTCTCCCACCTGCCTTGAATTTGCACCTGGGATGGTCAAAGCATTTCTCTACCCGAAGCAGGGATACGTCCCTAAGGTACCGACCGTTGTTCCGAGACCTATTGTTCTGCAGGCTTTCTGTCCTCCCCCGTTTGCATCGTCGGACCAGGAAAAGTCTAACCTCTTGTGCCCGGTGCGAGCATTGGACACTTACGTTCATCGGACTTCTTCTTTTCGGAAATCCGATCAGCTGTTTGTTTGTTTCGGGTCACCTAAGATAGGTCTTCCTGCCACTAAACAGACACTTAGTAAGTGGATAGTTGGGGCTATCCTTCTTGCCTATGAGTCTTCTGACCTACCGTGCCCTTTGGGGGTCAGAGCTCATTCTACTAGGAGTATGGTGGCCTCTAGAGCCTTATTATCTGGGGCCTCTCTTCAGGATGTTTGTGATGCGGCAGGCTGGTCCTCGCCACTCACATTCGTCAGGTTTTATAGCCTAGACCTGGACGCTACTCCCGGGTCTCAGGTTTTTAATTCTAGAGGCGTTGGGTTTTCTGTCTGACACTCAGGCACTTGTAATATGGCGGTTTGGGTATTCTCGTTCCCAAAGCGTTATCGACGCATCGTCTCTCCCTCGATGGGGAACGTCTCGGTTACGTCTGTAACCTCGGTTCCCCGAGAAGGGAACGAGACGATGCGTCTCCCTGCCATACTTCCTTCATTCCTGTGATCGACTTGCTTCGGCACTGTCGAAGCTAACACCGGTTGCTCCGGTTGGGGTTTTTATCAATTCCTGGTCGTGACGTCACTCCTGACGCTCACTCTCGCCATTGGACTAGTTGACATGGATGCTTCAGACGCACTCACGCAGAATGCGTTCCCAAAGCGTTATCGACGCATCGTCTCGTTCCCTTCTCGGGGAACCGAGGTTACAGACGTAACCGAGACGTTTTGATGCCTTCAGTGTGTATCTACAATTTTCATGAAAATAAAGAAAACTCTTTGAATGAGAAGGCATGTCCAAACTTTTGGTCTGTACTGTGTGTATAAGGGGTGGAACGGTTCGCGGAAAAATATCAAATTGTACAGTTCTCCAGACACAGTTTGGCACGCGCTAGGACTAGGTTCAACTTAAATCTGAAAATGCATCTGTAATATAGCTTGCTAGAAATAGAAGTTGCTGGATGCGGATTCTGGCTTCCCAGTACATTACTACAACAGATCTGAATAAAATATGAATAAATAAACATGTGGATGAACCATTCACTCTTGTTCAATGCAAGTGCCATATGCTGGAATATGTGCAGTCTAATTCACACAAAAAATATTCCAAAATGCTCATCTTGTATCCTAGAGCAGACATAGCCAGCTGAACATATTGGATCAGGGCTTTCTCTTAAAAGTGGCAGCACTTTCTTAATATTAATCAAACAGCAACAGCAAAGACATTACTCACTGCTCTTGATTGAATAGCTTTTGTAACTTTAATAAAGATACATTTTTAATTTATACAATCAAATATGCAATGCTGTTTTACATTTCATTACTTAATTACATTTTTGTACCTAAAAACTAATGTTAGACCTAAAAAAAAAAAAAAGGAAAATCTCTATTTTTTTATTTTTTTATTTGTTCTGTTGCTTGTAGTTAGATAGAATTATTCGTATTTTCTTTATTTTTATTTGACAGTATAGTTTTCCCTAATCATAGTACATACCGAACCATACTGAAAACGTGACTCTAAAATACATGAAAAACAGAACCATGAATAAGTTTAACCGCTCCACCCCTAATACACACATACATATTATGCATATATTATGTTCCTTCCATTTAAGTTAACAATTGTCATGCATGAGAAGGACTGGCGCAGATGATGATGTCAGAGGTCAATTGAGACGATTAGAGAACTCGTCTGTCCACATCACCCTCTGACAAAGCAAGAGAATGAAAAGCAAACAGGAGCAATCCAACAAAACAATAATTTAGTTGTAGTTTAAGAAAGATGATAACATCCAGTAACTGACAAACATAAAAAATAACCAAAGACGACGAGGAAAAGAGGGAACAGAGAGAGAAACAGAGAGAGAAATATAGCATACGATACCTAAATTGACGGTCAGTTTGACACGGCCGCTGTCCAGTTCTAGTCGTAGTGTGTCTGCGGACTCACGTGATGTGGCAGCCATCAACAGGCCAAAAGCACGCTGGGACATAAACCTCAGAGACACATCCTCTGCTTCTGTATGCATTACCGTCGGCATCACCACCTTCATATACATACTGCCATCGTAGCTTAGGACAGATGCCTCTGTATAGAAAACAGACACAAAAAAACATATTAAAAATATTAAACCTAGACCTCAGAAATAGTACTTTCACTGGACCTATTTACAATTTATTTAAATTATTACGATTTATTCAGTGAGTTCAAAATATCAAACGCCAATGATTTGTTGTTCACACCAACTTGATGAGAAAAGTTTTGATATGAACAAAGCCTTGTGAATGTGTTTCATGTTATTTAATCACATTGCAAATTGTTTAATGGCTTTTACACATTTTGTACAATATTATAAAACATATTTTGTAACATATTACACCTCGGTCTGTTACTTATGATGCTTTGCTTCACAAACCACCTGCTGATGGTTCAGTCTCTCCTCCTTGAGCTGTGAGCAGGGTTTAGCTGCCTCCCCACCTTAAGGTTTCAAAGTAGGCAGTTCTCCTTTTTATGTGTGGACGATCTCCCCTAATCTCATGGAATTTCCAAGCAGGCGATCCCATGACCTCCCCATTCTTTGGGCTGGCTCCCCTACATCAGGGTTTTAAGCAGATGGCCCATTGTTTCTATATGCATTACTGATTGAGGACATCTTGTTCACATCTTGGGAGAATTGGATGTCCCTCCTTTATACTATTTTGGCTGGTTTGCCCCATTCAGCTTTCATTGGCATGTCTCCTTTAAATCATTGCATGCTTGCCATTTCTTTGGTGCTCTCTCACCAGGTGGTCATGCATGCACCGAGGCATTGCTTAGTGAGTATTTTGTTCCCCATTGTGCCCCCTAAGGCCCCCTTCCTCAAATCTTGCCCTGGAGGTCCAATGAGCTGCAGAGTTTAGCTCTAACCCTGATCAAAGTCACCTGCCTGTGATTTTCTAATGATCCCAAAGACATTGATTGGCATTGATTAGCATGCTCAGGTGTGTTTGATTAGGGTTAGAGCTAAACTCTGCAGGAACTTGGATCTCAGGGTCCAGATTTGAGGAACCTTGCCCTAGGGGATTCAGTGTGGAAATCCTAGAAGGGGATGGTCTTGAGTTACACATGTAACCATCGTTCCCCAAGAGGGAACAAGACACTGTGTCCCACCATGCCTAGGACCTGCCTGTTGATTCCTCTTGTGTAACCATGATTACATGCATAACCTGAGAAGATCTATCTTTATTTGTTTATTTATTTATTGCAATCTGTTCCATCTATCACAACAAGTTCCTTGTCTGACCACAAAGGCGCTCCTCTGTCACACGCAAATGACATTTCTATCAAAGTTTTTCATTTTTAGCCCAACAACAGGCCAAAATGATAAAGAACAGAGCTGATAGAGGATTCTGGTAAAGTGGATTAAAGGCAACCAGCTTGAAATACATGCCTCAAGTTTAAGTGGTTAAAGAAGAATGTGCCTCTGGCTGAAAGAGGAGTGGACTGCCTTTGTTTAATGATGGAGGAGTCTGCATTTAACACATGAGTCATTGCGTTGAAAATTATGTGCATTACACGCATATACATCTTTCATGTAATATGTGGTAGGACACATTAAACATCATCAGTCAGGATGGTGGCACAACAAGGAGAGGAATGTCACATTACCAATATTAAAACATAATTTCTTCAGACTACAAGTGTTCATTATTTTGCAGTTATGAGCTGAAACATCCATTTATATGCAACTTAGACAAACATAAAGACAATCAATTAATACATACGAAAAAAAAAAAAAAAAGATCTATCATCATTTACTTACACTCAGGTCCAAACCTCTATGATTTGCTTTGTTCTAATGTAGTTTTGTACAACACTGATTTTAACTTACAAAGTAATAATTGATAGCCTGAATGCACTGTAAGTCGCTTTGGATAAAAGCGTCTGCTAAATGCATAAATTTAATTTAATTTTTAATAATAGTATTATATCATATCTGAGTATAACAATATTATACTTACAATATTATATAATTATTATTATTAATTTATCTATTTGTTATTTAGGGAATGATTAAGGTTGTGTTTAAGCAACTCTATTAGCATGTATTAATTCACAAATATAAAGATCAATTCCTCACATATTAGAGAACTAGTGTCCCTGCTGATGCTGTTACACACTTGCTGAGTCTCAAGGGAGCTCTTAAGCATTAATGAAGAGCAGATTAACTCCCTGTCTTAAATTACTTGCTCTCTCACTCTGATCTTAAACAGCCTTTCTCGAAGCAAACTGAACAGACACTATCGCCAGGATGCTATGTCTTCCACGCCATATTGAAATTGATTGGTGTGTCTGTGCTAATCAAACAAATATTGCACAGCAGAACTGGTATTTTGGGGAGATATCAACAGCACCAAAGCTCATTTTGACTGGTAATGAGGAGATGCATGTTTTCAGGGGCTTGCTGGAAATGGAAGTGTTACATAATTACCAACCAAATTGGTAATGAGGACAGGAGGGGATGGGGGATTTTTAGTATGAGAGCTACTATATGCCTTCTGTCTGCCAGTTCCACTGTACAGAGCACAATCTGTGTTAACATGACAGCATAGTATTTCAACTAATGATGAGTATGAAATACATACCAAAAATTGATGTAAATAAAATAGTGAATATGAAAAACATTTACATTTAATGAAAAACGTAATATATATATATATATATATATATATATATATATATATATATATATATATATATATATATATATATATATATATAAAATAAATAAAATAAATAATATAATAAAATAATATTATACTACATAATATTAATATATTAAGTGTGTTTGAGTAAAATAGCACATTAAAAATATAATATTTACACATTACTATATTAAATTAATAAAAACTAAAATCAATAAGAAGTATACAGACATTTAAAACAAAAATAAAACATAAAAATACTACAACTAAATCAAAGTGAAAACAGGAAATATACAAACTAAGTTTAATTCAAAATATGAACAAAAACAAATGAACAATAAATAAATGAATAAATAAAAAGCTTTTATCTTTGAATATAAAGTTTGCTGGCTGAGTGCCTGATACGCAATTTGTGTAATTCAGGTCATGTGACACATTTCAAGCTTTATAGAGCCAATCCATTCAGAGGAGTGCTCTTCTTAAATGCTTCTCTAAAGCATGCAAAGAACAAACAAATCTGAAACATCCCATCCCTTTTTACAAACACAAACATTTCTGTAAAAATGCACAAGTCCAATTGAATGTACTCTAAGACCATACTTGGATTGTGATTTTAAAATGACATCCTGCAAAACAAAACAAAAAGCAACAATAACAAATTTGCTATGGCTGTTTGGGCTGTGAACAGTAGAGGGCAGAAAAGCACTGCCCAGAAGGTTCGAGAGAGAGAGAGAGAGAGAGAGAGAGAGAGACAGAGAGAGAGATGGAGATATTGACTGAGGGCAGATATTAGTTAGAGAACAGTATGAGAGAAATCCTAATACATGGTCTGTTAGCATAACCCTGCCATGCACATCTCTCTCTCTCTCTCTCTCTCTCTCTCTCTACATTCTGCTCTGGAGCATTATCAGTTTCCCATGACTGCTTGCTGAAAGCCACATTTCTTCAGCCATGTGGATGAATATGTGTTATGTTTGTGGGTCAGGTTTTTACCAACGGTCTTTACAATAAAAGTAAAACCTGACATTATCTACATCATGGAGTGCAGTCAACGGGGCCACGTGGAAAACAGCATAATAGTTAATAAAATTATATGATAAGATTAGAGGATAGAAAATATAATTAAATCATTATAAAAACAATAAAGGTCAATGGAAATTCCTCCACCATAACACAAATACAAATGTGAGGATATGCTAGCACTCACAAAAAGAGTCCAAACTTAAACAGTTCTGGGGATCCACACTAATGGGTCCCGAAGGGAAAGCCTTATAAAAAGGCTAAATTATGTCTCATTGCATGTGTAAAAAATTCAGTGGATTTGTCTATTATTTATTAATGTATTTGCTTGCTTTAAAATGAAAACAACATTAGTGTATAGAGATACATTTAGCATGCTACTTAAGTGTTTGTATTTTAGCGATCCTTGAGGCTATAAACACTGAGTTCTTCTCTTTTATTGCCATTTTATGTATTCTCTTTTATTGACATGTAAGAAATTTCTTATCAAAATCAAATACAAATAAGAGGAATTCACTCACTATCTCCATCCTCCTTCTCTCTAATGCAGCTAGTGACATGCATGTGTTTGTTTAAAGCTCGACTTTACACATATGGATTAGAGTGCTACACTTTAACACCCACTTCCTGCAAGTGTCCTGCGTACATTCATGCAACAAACCCATTCTGATGATATTTGCTTGAGTCTGCATTTCTCCCTCACAGACACTCACTGGCTGGAACCGGTTACTATCAGTGTGCACTGGCTTCTGAAACAGCTCTGGCACACATTACTTACCATCAATTACTTCCAACGACTGCAATAATGTACTAACACCAACACCATCCATAGCAGTGGACTACAGATCTGCTAGAATAGGTATTTGTACGTAACATTACGTACAAAACGTGCTTTTCATGTATGCTTAAGTACATGTTGAAATTTATCATATGAATGTCAATACAGCACCTGAAATGTAAGCAGTATTCTAGTTTCACAACTAAAAACATAAAAAATTGATGCTTTATATCATGAATATAATTATTATTATTTATTCATTTTACTATATATATATATATATATATATAGAGAGAGAGAGAGAGAGAGAGAGAGAGAGAGACAAACATAAACATAACTACTATTCAGTAGTGTACAAAAAAGGAAAAGTACAAAAAATAAACAAAAATATATAAATATAAATTATACATTGAAAAGACATGATGGTGAGTAAAAGATTGCACAACATGTTTAACAGTGTGAATTATTCCTTTAAAAAAGTTCAATCTTATGCACGAGGTTTAAAAAACATTTTTGCATTGTGTAGTGTTTTTGTGAGTAGATGACATGGAACAAAAGCCAAATTGGCAGTAGAATGAATATAAGGCTTTCTGTTTGCAAATGTGTTGGTCTTTGCATTTTTCATCCCAAAAAACTGCATCTCTGCCCTTGATTCAAATAAGAAGCTCTGCTTTACAGCTCAGTCTCTATTGCGCTGATCTTACTGCATTCATCACCCTTGAATAAAGGGTCTTCTTTTAAACTGTTATTCATGTGTTCTACCTGAACAGCAGAGAGAAGATAAATGAGCATCCAAATATTGAGCTGTTAGCTGGGTTTCACTATTCTAGACTAGAATATTTATATTTATTTTTTTATTTTATGAAATATGATGACTTAACGGGGTTGTATCACAGAAAAACAACATTTGTCTTACTCCTCTGATATGAGTTTGATATACTATACAGTTATAATGGTCACAACACAAAGATCCCACTGCTGTCCACCTAGATACATTCTTAGTTATATTATTGTCTCGTTCTCCAAAAAAAAAAAAAAAAAAAATACTCTAAAGATCCTTATCAATTCACTACATGATCCATTTACTTATATAACAGTTCCAATTCTCAAATCGGATTTTCTGATTTGTGTTCCAAGAGTGCTAATATAGTGCATTGCCAGTGGGACTTTTTGTATAATTCCACCTAACTGTGTTTGCAGTGTTTCAGACAGACTGTCATTCCGTGCATTAGTAGTGGGGACTTTTCAGAGGTCCTTTATGTTAGTTACAACATACAAGTCATATTTGTATCCAAAATTGCATACTCCAGGTACTTCTTTTGAATAAGTAATTACTTTGCAACAGTACAATCTATATAGTGTGAATATGTGTAGTATAAAATTCATCCTATATACCATAAACACCATGTTGTCATGATCATGTGAACAACCAGTGACAATTGCATTGCTTGATTGCCATTTACAAATCCACTCCCATGGGCTTGTAAAGTCATCCGAATATTTTATCGCCTCTGTTTCATAAATACAGTGAATTCAGGCATAGTAATCTTTTCACATACAATATGCCTACTATAAGTACATTTCAAACGCAATTAGAATATTTCACATCTCTAACTGCACTAATCACAAAGTATACGATTTTGGATGCAGCCACTGCCTTTTGTGTATTATGAGTGAGTCATTGAATCATTCATTTAACTGATTTTAACTGATGTTTTTATAATATTGAGATAAAGTAAATGACAATATCTAAATATTCTAAATATTCAAAAATGTTGAAATGTTTTAAACTCGATGCGGTGCGGACACGCCTGGAAAAAACGAGCGCTTCGCACCGTGTGCACTTCGCGACCGCGTCACTTTCATTATGAGCGCGCATACCACACGCCTACAGTGGAAATAACGGACTTGAATGTGTAAAAGACGCGATATTTGAATGGCCTAAGCAGCCATGGCCAGTGTGGCCAAGACAAAGAGAAGATGCACTTTTAATAGTGAATGGACCGCTACAAACTCTTGGTTAAGACCTGTAGAGCGAAGCAGAGAGAGCTTTTTGCATTTTATGCAAAAGCTGTTTTTCTGTGGGACATTGTGGAGAATACGACGTGGAGCAACATGGTGCATGTGAGTACCACAGAAAAAAAGCACATCATAAATTAACATGCAAATCAATGCAATCGTTTTTCAATAAACCAAATGACCCACAGGCTGACAAAATTTCGGCAGAAGTGATGAGCATTTATCATGCCGTACCTCACACACCTTCATATCACTCTACCGACTGCAGTACGTTAGCCCCAGTAATTTTCCAGATTCTGAAATAGCTAAGAAAAAAGCTGTATAAACTTTGGGTGATATTTTGGTTCACATAGTGTCTTAATCTTTTAGTCGATGGGTTTAAAAAGAAATATAGGCAATATATTACAGAAAGCTTGAAATGTCTACTTTTAAACAAAAATATTCAAACCAAAACTAATAGGCTACTCTCTGATTATGCAATCCATATCAAATGTGCATTTCTCTCTTGCGTTCACAGCGAGTCCGCATCGTCAACTTCATCTTAGCAGCGACACAGAAAACACCAGTTTATTACTAAACAATAAAAGGTCAGCTTCATTCATCAGGCTGTCAGGAAGCTGAACTCCCTCCTGACCTTGCCCCCCCTCCCCTCCCCTCTTTTTCCCCATCCACCACTGAACTCTGAACCTCAGCACCCCTTACCCCCAGCTCCCACTAACACACTGGGACCTGCACCAAACACTTTGTGCAGCATTGGTCTGCTCACTACCTCATTCAACATTTAACTGACGTCATTCAACTACCTCTTCTGTTGGTTTAAAAAAAGAACTGCTCTCTGAGATTTTTGACACTTTAATCAGGCTGAAGAAGCTGTTTGCACTACAATCATATCTGAACTGTTTTTTTTTTTTACTTCACTGGTTCGCACTGTACCTGCCATGTGTCTTGTGCTGCTTTACGTATATTTCTTTTTCCATGATATATTTGTATAGTTGTACTTTATATTTGATCTGTATTTAATGATTATGCTGCCTCATTTATCTGGCCATTAAACACGCTGAGGTGACATTCATGGATGAGTCATGTTCCCATTGCAGGAAGATGACCATTTCGGAGCTGCGAGCAAGGCTCCATATTCTCCAGGGGGCGGCACTCTGTTGCTTCTGCTGAAATCCCATTTTAGAGTTTCCAATAGCTCACTTTGTGCTGCAAACTTTTTAGCTGCTCTCCAAATCCATGCAACTGTTTTGATCAAATAAGTCAGACTGCTAAATTGTTTTCCATCCACCAAGTTTTGGATAACTAAACCAGCTGGCGGTCTTCTATATCCTTTAATGAAAAAAAATATTTTTCATCTTACCAATGCTCTCTTGGGTGGTTGCAATCACATCTTTTGCAGATTTATTTGGCCACTCATTGGCTGGTAAATTCAGAAACTTTAGCCCCTGCTTCCACTCTGAATCTTATATGCGATATTCAGTGATCCAGGAACCCACCACCAGTCCTGAAGCTGTGTACTGCCTTGGATCTCTACAATCCTGTTGGCGAAGAAAGTCTGGAAACCATATCTCTCATGCTGGATTCCACCAAGTACTGTCTGACTGCCGATGAAATGGTACCATTGTTTAACCTGTATTCTGCCATGTTGCTTAAAGTAATTTTTTAAACGAGCTGCAAAGACTGCTCCATACAAAGCTGACTTGACTACTTCCCCCTTGTGGTCTAAGGGGATCAATTTGGCTTAAGACTCCATTAGTCTCATGGTTGATCCTTGATTGCAGGTGCCACCACAAATACAGAACAACACCGTAGGCATGTTCACTTCAATCAGAGAAGGTAATTGCTTTAGGTTAAGCAGAAATGCCAGCTGGAGTTAAAGCCCTTGCAAACTTAACTTTGCTTATTTGAACATAATCTTCAAAAAGGTCAATGGCATCTTCTTGAAGTTTGTCAGATCATGCAAAGTCCCTTTTCTCTTTAATAGTACTACCTTCGGGTTTGGCCCATTAAAATGCTCTTTGGACCAAAATCGCTCCTCTCTGCTTTATGGGTGTTGTCAGGCAGATTGGGTCATACAGCCCAGAAACTTGACTGAGCAACTCTTGTCGTGTTAGTGGTTGTGACGTTTGAGCTCTAAATTCCCAACAAAAATCCTGGCCAAGTCTCATCTTTTTTTTCTCTTTGAAAAGTTTATTCTGACCGTGATATGGAACATCCCATCCTCTACTGTGTAGCCCAGGCCAAAAGCTTTGTTGTCCTCATATTTCAGATGGTTTGGTAAGACCACCGCCTTCAAAGTTACCTCCTCTTCCTATTTCCCAACAGACTCATTCCTCCTACATTGGCCAGAAAGGACCCAAGGCTTCAACTCAAACCCTCTAGCTTAAAGGTGCCATATGCAGAAATTGAGGTAAAACTATCCATAACATGACCTACTCGCATCAAAAAATGAGAAGAAATAAGGGCGATGATGTCATTAAAAAAATTTCAAGTTATAGTGCTGCAGAGATATCAACCTTAATTAGCATTAGCATTACTAGCCCCGGCCCGACAGGTGTTGTAATACCATTTTCGGCCGTGGGAGGCGGTATGCGGGCAACATAACCACCAGCCAACCTGCACTGTAAACCCCGACAAGTTAACTTAACTCAAATCGTTTGAGTAAACAGATTGCCTTGATTTAAACCCTGTAAGTTTTAAAACTTTGCATTCAAGTAATTAAGTGATTAACTAAGTGCTGATTGAGAATTAGTGATGAACACCTGCTGTTAACAAACAGAATCACTGAAGAAAAGAGAAACACAAGAACTACTACAACTGACTTCAGACACAGCCTTAGATGAAATCAACTGAAATAAAATACATGAAATCTCTCAAGATCTGATTAAACAACCTCACAAACAGCATCACCAGCTCCACTTATTAATAACCAGACTGACTTTATTTCTGTCAGACGTCTACAGAAGATCTTATTGAGAATGAACTAAGGTTTAGATGTTGATTTATTGTTTCATTTGAAGTAACCATGTTAGAGATCAGTGTTTGCTTTAGTTGGGCTCTTGACCCTTGATTTCTGTCTTAGTCTTTTCTCTGGCTGTTATAACCGTGTGTTTCTAAAACACATTTGTTGTAACTCAAAAGCCCAGAAAAAATGCCATCAGATCTTAACCTGTACCTAGGTGTAGGTTGTTATACTTTATATTGGTGATGATAATCAATTATTGATTCATAAGAAGTCTAATTTCTGATTAAATAAGTGTTATGTAATTTGATTGATTACAGTAAAAGTGATCCTAAGAGCCAGTGGTTCTGTTATAATCCGTTAATACAAAGACTTTCCAAACAGTGTGGACTTCTATTGTGTCAATTAGTCACACACAGACATCAATAATCAGAATATGAACCTCAACAATGGTGACCTTAAAAAAAAACAAATGCTGCAGAGCATGCTGGGCGCCATGGATGAGTTCTGTACTACAATAGTACCCAGCATGCATTGCAGCATGTTTTTTTGTCACCATTGTAGAGGTTCATATTCTGATTATTGATGTCTGTGTTTGACCAGTTACTGGCATAGAAGAAAAAAGTATGTGTACAACATGTTTATGAAGTCATTTTTATATTAATTGAATATCACAGAATCACTGGCTCTTAGCGTCATTTTTACTAGGTCCACTTCTACTAATTACACATCAGAGATTAGACTCCGTACAGATCAATAATTGTGAATAATAATGAATAATTACCATCACCTTTATAAAGTATAACAACCTACACCTAGGTACAGGTTGTTAACACCTGATGGCATTTCTTCTGGGCTTTTGAGTTACAACAAATGTGTTTTAGAAACACACTGTTATAACAGCCAGAGAAAAGACTAAGACAGAAATCAAGGGTCAAGAGCACAACTAAAGCAAACACTGATCTCTAACATGGTTACTTCAAATGAAACAATAAAATCAACATCTAAACCTTAGTTCATTCTCAATAAGATCTTCTGTAGACGTCTGACAGAAATAAAGTCAGTCTGGTTATTAATAAGTGGAGCTGGTGATGCTGTTTGTGGGGTTGTTTAATCAGATCTTGAGAGATTTCATGTATTTTATTTCAGTTGATTTCATCTAAGTCTGTGTCTGAAGTCAGTTGTAGTAGTTCTTGTGTTTCTCTTTTCTTCAGTGATTCTGTTTGTTAACAGCAGCTGTTCATCACTAATTCTCAATCAGCACTTAGTTAATCACTTAATTACTTAAATGCAATGTACATCTTTCAGTGAACTCAACTGAATTAAGTAAAGAGTACTCGTAACTGTTAGTTTTTTCAACTTAAACGGTTTAAGGCAATCAGTTTCCTCAAATGGTTTGAGTTAACATAACTTGTCAGGTTTGAGTGAGGCTGTGTCTGAAGTCAGCTGTTGTTCCTTTCTCTCTTTTCTTCAGTAATTATGTTTGTTAACAGCAGGTGTTCATCACTAAAGCTCAATTAATCACTTAATCACTTAATTGCAATGTATATATTCTTTCAGTGAACTCAACTGAATTAAGTTCAGAGTACTCATAACTGTTAGTTTTTTTAACTTAAATGGTTTAAGGCAATCGGTTTCCTCAAACGGTTTGAGTTAACATAACTTAAGGATATCTGTTTACTCAAACCGTTTGAGTAAAGTTAACTTGTCGGGTATTACAGTCAAGGCAATCAGTTTACTCAAACGATTTGAGTTGAGTTAACTTGTCGGGTTTTACAGTGTGCAATACATGAATAACTCACAGGGCGTACCTGGACCTGATGTCAATCGTGCAAGTGCAACTTGCAAGTTAGATGCTGTTAGTATTTCGCTAGAAGTTTGTTTTATATGTTTGTGTATTTGTTTTCGGGAAGTTATAACATAGAAATGTATCGAAGGCTGTTCGATAAACGTGCTAATGTTAGCGATGGCTAACCGTAGCTGCGTTTGATAATTAGCTAGCTATAACTTAACTTTACCCATTTTATGATATAGGGCTGTGCATGTCTTTACTCATGTACATCTCATCAGTAAAAACGCTCCTGTAATTAGAAATATATCTCCAGCACGTGTGTTCAGATCAGGATTGCCAGGTTTTCACAACAAATCCTGCCCAGTTGCTTCTCAAAACTAGCCCAATCTCGCTTCCAGAAGGTTCCCCTATAAAACATTGCTTCCCGGGGTTAAAATATAGGTTTTTTAGCAGGGTTGCCTTGGTATAATTCGCATTTTAGGGGCTAAATATCACGTTATTTGTATTGGGGTCGCTGTGACCAGCGGACATGAAAAACAACCACCACAGACTTGGCAACACTGGTTGGCATTTACTACACAGAGCCGTAATTCACTGACAATCTACACAACATCGATGTTAAAATCGCAGGCGATTCTTTGTCGATTTTGAAATCGATTTTGTGTTAGTTGTCGGTAGACTAAGGCTCTGTGCAGTAACTGCCGCTCCACCTGAACCAGTGTTGCCAAGTCTGCGGTTGTTTTTCATGTCCGCGGTTTGAAGCAATCCCAATACCAATAACGTGATATTTAGCCCCTAAAATGCTAATTTTACCAGGGAAACCCTTCCCAAAAATGTATATTTTAACCCCGGGAAGCAATTTTTATCGGGGAACCTCCCGGAAACGCGATTGGGCTAGTTTTGGACTAGTTTTAAGAAGCAACTGGGCAGGATTTGTTGTGAAAACCTGGCAACCCTGATCTGAATGCACATGCTGGAGATATACTGGTTACACTTTATTTTACAGTACGTGTACTAACATGTACTTATAGTGTACTTACAGTGTATTTATCTAAGAAGGTTCTGGTAATACAGGGTAGGGTTAGGTTTAGGGGTAGGTTCAGGGTTAGTACCTAGTTATTACATAGTTATTGTAAGTACTATAATAAGTACATAGTATGTACATGAGGAACAGGATTGTAAAATAAAGTGCTACCGATATACTTCTAATTACAGGAGCGTCTTTACTGATGAGAGGTGCATGAAAATCGCATTAGATTTTTTGCACAGCCCTATGTATCATAACTAACCTGCTCTGTCTAGTCTGTTGGTCTCCGTGTCCTCTTTGCTTTGTGGTTTTTCTGTGCGTGAAAAAATTGATGTGTGGCGTGAAAGCGTGTGAAAAGAGTCAATTGCGTGTGTCTCACGGTGAATGCTTGAGAGTTGGCACATTAGTTCTCAAGCAGAATAAAGGACAGGTTGATTATTGCTGTTTAGCGTTTGTATTAATCTATGATGTGTCCCTGTTTGCCTACAGGGACATAAAAAAAATTAATTAAAAGTGATACGTGGACCAAGGTGTCTGAGATTGTTCATTTTAAGTAAAGGATCCTAATATTTCTTCCACAACAATATTTAATGAGATTATAACTCCTTGTGGTTAGTCTGCATGAGATCAACAAGCTTGTTTGCTTTGCGGCCGCTTTAAATACAAAATAAGCATTCGATCTACATTAGAGCGTCTGAGCGCTCACAAATCTTTCTGCAGTGTCGTGAGCAGAGCGGCAATAACGATTTTTGACGCTCTAGACGCCGGCGGTGTGAACGCACAGTTAGGCTTCGGCTATGGCTGTAGTGTTGTTGTGAAAGTAGGGGCGGAGCATAGAGACTATGCCGTTTCTCGTTTGTTACTCTAGAGTAGACCAATTCACTTTATTGAGGCATACTGCCCCCATCTGGTATGGAATGTGGAGTATGACTTGAATTTTTTGCCAAACATTACAGATGCCACCTTTAAAGAATCTGCTCCACATTTCCTGTGATGAATTTGAGATGGTCTAAACTATTGTTAGAAGTCTGAATGTCATCCACATACTGTCTTCATTTAACACTTAACACTCTTCTCTAAAGTTGCTAAACTGGGGAAGATCAGACAATTCTCTCATGTCAAGCTGAGCAATACAACCTGCTGGCTTATCTCCAATATTATATATACTCGCCCAGTTCTTCCTCTTCGGACTCATGCCACAAGAACCTGTGTATCTGTACTTCTCAGTCTTCAAGCCAAACTGAGATATACATTTTGTTAATATCTCTCAGAGCAGTGAAGGCACCCCTCCAGAATTTTTAAAGAACAACATGAATTGGATTAAGGACACCAGGACCCTTTAGCAGGAGGTTATTGAGACCCAGGCCTGACAGACAACACAGCATGGAGGTTGGCTACTTGACTGGCTTAAGGCTCTTGTTCTAGCTTGCCTTATCTCAAACTTGGTCCTTCTCCTAGGTGGATCTTCATCCCTCAACTGGTCCAACTGCTTATATATGTTTTACTGACTCTTGAGAAAAAACAGTGATCTATTGTCGATGTTTGAGGTTTAGACCTGTATAATGATAATAAAAGAGTTTTTAAAAAAATGTTGTCCAGTTTCATTCAATCTATTTGTAAACACTGACACGTGCATACAAACAGCATTCAGTGCTCTGACGTCTAGGTGCGGGTTAACAGGTTTATGCCCCTGTGTCCCAGACTGGCCTCTTTGGCGACGCAGTAGAGACTTAGGTGGTTCGTCACATCCTGCCCAGCGCCCCAGCCTGCTAATTGTCGAGGGTAACCCCCTGCTTCTGGCCATGGTCCCTACAGCCAATATGAGGATGGAGTTTTATAACCCCTACTAAATTGTGCCCTACTAAGAGAGGCATTGGATTACAACCAATCTTGTACCTGCGTCTTTTAAACTGGGCCCTCCGCCAGTTACCATTCAAGGTGTTGACGCAGAAATGCATCTTAGGGTGCGTCCATCCCCGAGATTGGTTTACAGCTTTCGATCTAAAGGAAGCGTACTTTCATGTGTCAATCCTTCCATGCCACATTCTGTGACATTTCTGTGGTTTGCGTTCAAAGTACAGGCATATCAGTACAAGATCCTCCCTTCTTGGACCTGCGTCTTTTAAACTGGGCCCTTCGCCAGTTACCATGGAACAGGTAAATTTTCCAACTGTTATCCAATCTCACTGAGTGGGTAGTGGTTCGACAGTGGTGAATGGTTGTGAGCCCCAACCTACAACAAAAAGGGTCACAGGTGGCACTGGAAGGGGCAGCATCCATAGCACTTTGGTAGGAATCCCAATTCATCAGTCATCCGACGTGATGTCAAGAGTGACCGACTGAAAGGGAGCGTCTCGGTTATGTATGGTAACACTCGTTCCCTGAATGAGGAAATGGTGATGTCATGTCCTGTCACCACGGCTGCTGTACTGCCAGCTGGGTCACCAGCTCGGCTCCTCAGCGAAAACCTAGGTATGCATTGCACATGCTGCCTTCGTATACTCATGTTGTGATCAGCTACAGCTGGATGCAATCATTGCATGCCAATGTGGATTGGCTCGTTTAGTTTACACTCGAAGTATGTTGGTCTATCGAAGCGATATCCCAATTCGTTGGTCATCCGATGTGACGTGTCTGTTCCCTCTTTCAGGGAACAAGGGTTACCATACGTAGCTGAAACGGGGGAATAAAACAACATACACAAACATGCAGACAAAACATGCAAATAAAACACAGAAATCCTACAGGTCCAAATAATTATTAATGATGGTATGAATTATATAAAGAAAACTACAGAGCTAATGAACTTTAAGTTATAGGTATTAAAACTGATTCCTTTACATTTTAAACAACAGCACAAATTGTCTCCTAATGATGTGTGCTACAGCAGAATAATAAAGCCGAATAATAAGAGAGACTGCAAAGAAAGGAGGAGACAGTGGAAGAGCTGAAACTTTGCAGTGTCAGTTTGGATGTCTGCTAAGATCAGTGTCACAGTGAAGGTGTTTGTCAGCCTGAGGAGAAGACGAATGATCACACCTCACCTCTTACACTGGAGAGTGTATGTGTGTGTGGGAGAGAGAAAGTGAGAGACTAGGGCTATTTTTACAGAGCATTTTTTTTTTTAAGTTTACCTTAGGTTCCCTCTTCCAGCTATTACAAATGCATCACATCTTCTAAATAGATTTACAATACATTCTCAGTGGTAATAAAGCAATTAAGGCCGATATTTTTTAAGGCTATTTTCCAATGACATAGTTGACTAATTCATATAATAATTCATGAGGCTGTAGTGTTAAGTGTATGCAGTTATATTACAATCAGAGCAAAGTAATAAATAACTGCACAAATATAATCTGATGATACATAGACATATCTATATCACCCAAAGAAGGCAATTTTCTAGTATGCTATGATAATTAATCATAAAAGTGAATATATTTGTCATGTTAAATTAATTTAGGACATGTTTCAGGTTATACATCATAAACACCATTAGGCATGCTGGAATTATTAATGTTCCAAACTTAAGTAATACATTTCTGATATCTTCCGGATGTATTATTAAAGTAATATTCTGGGTTAAATAAAACATAAGCTATACAAACAACATATGTGGCTTGCTGTCAGTTAAAACAGAAAATAATTTTGACTCATCACACAGTTTGTAAAAACAAAGAAATATACAATGGTGCTTGACAAGCCGCCTCCACCATTCTTTTATTATGGTCGTGAAGCCATTTAGAAATATGGCAGAGAGTCAGCCTGAATATCAATACGTTTACTACCTTTTTCATGCACTGATACACAAAACCACACTACAACATCATAAAACTGAATTCTGGCACAGACTTTTCTTCTATTCATTTACATAAATATAATAAATATTTGAATGCATATTTCCTCATATTTTCAATTCAATGTGTCTTTTCAGAACAGGCATATAATGGGATTCTTTCATTTACATTTACATTTATTCATTTAGCATACACTTATTATTTCATGTTGTAGACCACAAAATAACAATTGGTTACCGTTGAGGAAGAGGTACAAGTTTTAACAAATAAAGGGATTTTCTTTTTAAGAAAAGGGATGAGTCTTAAGTATAAATTATTATAATAGTTGAAACGGATTTATGTGGGATAACTTTTTGCATTAGTCTGAACAAAAACTGCAGACTGGAATATTGAAAATGCAGATTCATTTTCTGGCAGTAGGAAGTGCTTTTGGAACGTCAGAAATATAGTGGTTTCCCTGGTAATGGCTGTAAACAAATGAAAAAAGTGTGAAAAAAATATAGCCTATATTGACGAGGGAATTCCACTGATGAGTTACCAGCGTAAACCTAAACCACTTAACCGTGTCAAAAAACGTAACCAGCAACCGTGTGTCCGCACTTAATACGCATTTCGTATATGAAAAGCATTTTAGGGGGACCTTGGCTTTTGGGGGCCCAAGGCAGTCGCCTACCTTTGCCTAATGGGTGAGTATGCCCCTGCAGTAATCCTACTTTCTTTAACATACACATTAGTAAATATAGAATACAAAGTTTTACAAAGTTGAATAAAAAGGCTTCATGGCTTCAGAAATTGGTCTATGATCACTATATATAAACCTGAGAACAAGAGAGGTCCCTCCATGTAGCAAATCGCTATATGAGCCCACAGCAAATGAACTTTGAACCTCAAGTGTGATACTTCCACCTTACATTGGCTAGCCCCATGCAACAGACCCAGAAAGCAGCCCTGGAACAATCCCTACAGGGTGGTAGACGGGTGGGAGTTTGGCATTAACATGTGACTGCGTATCCTTGACTCGAAGAGGAATGGCAAAGACAGGAGTGCAAGAGGTATGTTAAGGCATCTATATCTATATATATATCTACAGTACAGACCAAAAGTTTGGACACACCTTCTCATTCAAAGAGTTTTCTTTATTTTCATGACTATGAAAATTGTAGAGTCACAATGAAGGCATCAAGGGCTATTTGACCAAGAAGGAGAGTGATAGGGTGCTGCGCCAGATGACCTGGCCTCCACAGTCACCGGACCTGAACCCAATCGAGATGGTTAAGGAGTGAGCTGGACCGCAGACAGAAGGCAAAAGGGCCAAAAAGTGCTAAGCATCTCTCTGGTTTCAAGACCATTTCAGGTGACTACCTCTTGAAGCTCATCAAGAGAATGCCAAGAGTGTGCAAAGCAGTAATCAAAGCAAAAGGTGGCTACTATGACGAACCTAGTATATGACATATTTTCAGTTGTTTCACCCTTGTTATGTATATAATTCCATACATAATTCCACATGTGATAATTCATAGTTTTGATGCCTTCAGTGTGAATCTACAATTTTCATAGTCATTAAAATAAAGAAAACGCTTAGAATGAGGTGTGTCCAAACTTTTGGTCTGTACTGTATATATATATATATATATATATATATATATATATATATATATATATATATATATATATATATATATATATATATATACACAAACACGATTCCCAAAAAAAAATAATAATAATAATAAATGGGACACTATACAAATTGTAAGTAAAAAAAGAATGGAATAATTTTTAAATCTCATAAACCTATATGTTATTCACAGTAGAATATAGATTACACATCAAATGTTGATCAATTGGCAACATGATTGGGTATAAAAAGAGCCTCTCAGAGTGGCAAGTCAAGATGGGCAGAGAATCACCAATTCCCCCAATGCTGCAGTGAAAAATAGAAGAGCAATATCAGAAAAGAGTTTCTCAGAGAAAAATTGCTACAGCAATTCTACAGCGCATACTATCATCCAAAAATTCTGAGAATCTGGAACAATGTGCGTAAGGGTCAAGGCCGGAACACCATACTGGATGCCCATGATCTTCGGGCCCTTAGGCGGCACTGCATCACATACAGGAATGCTACTTTAATGGAAATCAAAACATGGACTCAGGAATACTTCTAGAAAACATTATCTGTGAACACAATCCACCGTGCCATTCGCCGTTACCGGCTAAAACTCTATAGTTCAAAACAGAAGCCATCTCTAAACATGATCCAGAAGAGCAGGTGTTTTCTCTGCACTATGGCAAAGTGGAAAACTGTTCTGTGGTCAGACAAATAAAAACTTGAAGTTCTTTCTGGAAAACTGGGACGCCATGTCATCCGGACTAAAGAGGACAAGGACAAGATGTTAACAGTGCTCAGTTCAGAAGCCTGCATCTCTGATGGTATGGGGTTGTGTGTGGGAGTGTGTGTTCCAATGGGTAGCTTACATATCTGGAAAGGCACCATCAGTGCTGAAAGGTATATCCAAGTTCTAGGACAACATATGCTCCCATCCAGATGTTGTCTCTTTCAGGGAAGACCTTGCATTTTTCGACATGACAATGCCAGACCACATACTGCATCAATTACAACATCATGGCTGCGTAGAAAAAGAATCCGGGTACTGAAATGGTCAGCCTGCAGTCCAGATCTTTCACCCATAGAAAACATTTGGGGCATCATAAAGAGGAAGATGCAACAAAGAAGACCTATGACAGTTGAGCAACTAGAAGCCTGTATTAGACAAGATTGGGACAACATTCCTATTCGTAAATTTGAGCAACTTGTCTCCTCAGTCCCTAGACATTTGCAGACTGTTATAAAAAGAAGAGCGGATGCCACACAGTGGTAAACATGGCCTTTTTGAGATGTGTTGATGCCATTAAATTAAAATAGATATATATTGTTCCCTTAAAATTATAAATTTTCTCAGTCTAAACATGCTATATGTCATCTATGTTGTATTCTGAATAAAATATTGAAATTTGAAACTTCCACATTATTGCATTCTGTTTTTATTCACAATTTATTAACAATGTTTTTGGAATAGGGTTTGTATACACACACACACACAGAGGACTCTGAGTGCTTCAAAAATAAAGTGCTCTTCAGTATTCAGGCAAGGTTAACAGGATGAGACAGCGTTCTCTCCCTCTGCAGCAAACCACTGCCCGAGAGATCCCTTTTTACATTAAGGAACTGCTGCTTCTGTGCTTCATTATGGCAATGCCTTTTTAATGCAGCAACCTTCACCACTGCTTTCAGATTGCTGAGGATTTCTGTAAAAGCCTTTATTTTTAATAAAATTTAAATAAGCGTTTCTTATGTCGAATGTAGTGAAATAAAGTTATGAAGGGCCTTGTTAAAGAACAATTCAACTAAACTGAAAATTGTGTCACTGTGTACAAAAAAAAAAAAAAAAAAAAAAAAAAATTTAAAAACAGCATACTTGGTTGGAAATACATAGGGTAACTATGTATTTCCAACCAAGTATGCTGTTTTTATTTTTTTTTTTTATTTTTATTTTTTTAATTAGCTCTATCCACATGACACAACACAATGATAGTATTACAAAATATTAATATTGAATATATATGAGTAAAACAATAAAATTTAATGTATTTGAAAATAGTAAGTAAATAAGGAAGGCAATGTGAAATAAAAGGAAAAACTATTAACCCCTGGGGAATACATTAAAGGAGCAGATGGTTGAATTAACACCAAATATCAGTAGACTATATTCATATTATTAGACTATTATTAATTTATAGCTTGCTTGATGATTATTCATTGATTGATTGCCCTACTTTTGTAATAATTGGCATCTATTTAACCATGCAATTATATATATAAAGTGGGGGGGGGGGGTAATATTTAGTTTTGTGTAATTAGGATAAATAAAATTATAATTAGCAAAAATAAGTTGTATCAAAACATAAATCATAAGATGTTGTGCTAAACATGATTCAGAATGACATTTAACAAATTCTTCTGTGATGTATGTCCAATCTTGCTCATTTTTAGTAGATAATTTAAACTAGTGTGGGTGTGAAAATTGACGTGTTTATTTTCTAAACATTCACAGAACTAAAAGTTGAACAAATAAATAAATAATAAAAAACTACATATGCTACATTTTTACATTCATAACTATTTTGCCTGTATTTTACAAATGTCACCTCAAGTTCAGAATTATCTACAAGTCTGTGGTTTCCACAACATAGCCTGAACCATCTGCTAAACCTTGAAAAATCATTGTAGAATAACAATAAAAAAAGGCAATCTGCCCAAGCTGCGTAAAGATTGCATCCCTCAATAGCCTGAGGAGCAGCTATCTACAAACTGTCATAAAAACTTAATGTGAGCTTGCTCCTAATTCTGAACACCATGGGAACATTTTCTTGCTTCTAGCCTTGTTCAATTTAACTTTTGGATCCTCCTGAGTGAACAACGCAGACAGACAGTACTAGAAGTGAAAGATAAATCTTATTAAACCTTGAGAGAAACTTTACTCAAAAACTATAAAATCTCCCTCTCAGCTGTAAAGCAGAAACTACTTTCCACTCAGTCTGTACAGCCAAAGGCTTATGGATTCTCTAGGCTGTCATTACTGATATTAAATCCAAGATTGATTTCAGTAAGACAGAGTCTTAATCCTCATTTGTTCTAAAGATCTCACAGGTTTAACAGAGTACTTTGCTTTTAGGTAACTCTCTTCTTGAAAAAATGAGACCGTACTAACTATTTGATTTTCCTCAAAACTGAAATAACCATCGTTCTAGAGATGCAGTAGATTTTGTTAGTGGTTTATCACAAAATGATGCTAATATCATCTTATAGTTCAACATTATTTTAACAGTGGATAGTATTGTATTAACACATTATTGTAAAAGTACTCTCTCTTGCTTTTACTTGATTTTATTATTTTTCAAAATTTGATCAACAATAACCTATTGTAAAAAAAAGTATAATTAATATGTTTTAAATGTATACTGATCTATTATTATTATTATTATTATTATTATTATTTTTTTTTTTTTTTTTTTTTTTTCAATTCAAATATATATGCAAATATAATTTGAGGTACAAAAAAAATAAATTCTGGTTGGTCTGTCAAAGCCTGCAATTGAAATTGTGTTTTAAAATAGTGCATTAGATATACTCTTAGGGTATATTTTATATTCACACAGGAGTTATAAATGAATAATAAAAAAAAAAATAAAATAAAATAATAATAAATATAGCTGCAAGCAGCAATTACGGGGCCAAGCACTCCAACGGCAAATGTAGGAGCTAAGCATGGCATGGAGCATCACACCAAATGCATTAATGAGCAATAACAGCAATTTTAGGATTATTGTAATTGAAATGGCTAAAAAAATCATAAATACAACCTCTAGTAGCATGATTTACTGGCTTATCAAAATTGACCAATAGGTGGTGCTGTTATCAAGTCAATTTGGTGTACTCTGTGTGACTTTTCAATGACACAAACAAAGTTTGGTGTCAATATGCCAAAGCATTGCAGAGATACAGCCTCAAGTGTCATTTTGTCATTGTGCCTCAAGTTCGTCGCTGTGGTATGCAAAAACGGTTTTGTCTATCGACACAAAATTCATAACTTTTTGTCAGCACAGTCTGAAGATCATCTGATTAAATTTTGGTGAAAATTGGACTAACGGCTGATGAGGAGTTCAAAAAGTAGGTTTTCAACATAAATCAAAATGGCGGACCGGAAGTTCAGCTTAATCTGGCATATTTGGTATCCATGTTTTCGGCATAAACCAGGGAATATTTTGAGACCAGTTTCGTTGCAATAGGCTAATGCATTAAAAAGTTATTAGCATTTTTATAAGTGTAATTATTCATGGGTAATGAATGGTTTATTACTCTTGACCAATAGGTGGCGCTGTTACCAAATTTATGTGGCATGGTCAGTGTGAGGTAGCGATGACACGTACAAAGTTTGGTGTAAATATGTCAAAGCATTGCAGAGATACAGCCTCAAATGCATTTTGGCACCCTTCCAACAAATTCGTTGATGCGCTTAATGAGAACCGTTTCATATATCGACACGAAATCCATAACTTTTTGCCAGCATGGTCTGAAGATGATACACGTCAAATTTGGTGAAAATCGGACTAACGGTCTAGGAGGAGTTCGAAAAAGTAGGTTTTCAACATTGATCAAAATGGCGGACAGGAAGTATGGCCAATATTCGCATAATTGGTATCAATGCTCTCGGCTTTACCCACAGAATATAGGGAGGCCATTTTAATTTTAATAGTCTAATTTATTCAAAAGTTATTAGCATTTATGGGATATTTCATTATAACTATTGGCCACAAGGTGGCGCTGCCACCAAACTTTTTGAGTATCTTCAGGGCATGGAGCCAAATATTTTTGTAATTATTTGCGAAACGATACGATGATGCGTTCAAAAAATACAGCATTTTGAAACATAATTCAAAATGGCCGACGCCTAAAATGGCCGACATGGGAAAATTGGATATCAATCGACTCGACATGACGCACTGAATCTACAGAGACCAGTTTTGTAATTTTTGGCCAAACCATTCAGAAGTTATAAGCCAAAATATGCATTTTTCATATCTCCTGACCACTAGGTGGCGCTGTGTCGAAACACTGCAGGTAGTCTCAGGTCATGCTTATTATAACACACACCAAGTTTGGTCTCAATACGCCAAACCGTTGTGGAGATATAGCCTCACGTGTATTTTTGCGTGCTTTTCGTCATATTTTTTCACGTGTCATTCGAGAACGGTTGGACGAATCAACTTGAATTCCATAACTTTTTGCCAACATGGTCTGTTGATGATCTGAGCCAATTTTCGTGAAAATCGGACAAACCGTCTAGGACGAGTTCGAAAAAGTAAGTTTTTCGAAAAGTTGAAAATAGCGAAAAAACTAAACCTTGCGATTTTTGAATTTTAGGGTTCATTCGACTTGGCTTGAGCCAAGGATTCAGAGGAAAAAAGAATTTCCATTTTCTGGCTTACGGTTCAAAAGTTATTAGCATACAAACATTGAAAGTTTGGACAAGTGGTGGCGCTAGAGAGTAGGAGTTAGAGGCTTCAAATTTGCTATAGTTAATGTTGGGACTGTCCTCTATCAGTGTGCCAAATTATACAACTTTCCCGCAAACGGTTCTATGGGCTGCCATAGACTTGCGGCGGAAGAAGAAGAAGAAGAAGAAATATAGCTGCAAGCAGCAATAACGGGGCCAAGCACTACAGAAGAAAGCTTCAGACGAATGGCAGGAATGAGCAATTAAGATGTTTTAAGATGATTTTAGGCAAAATGGCTTGAAAACAATAAACACAACAACTAGTAATAGGATTTATTTGCTTTTCACGTGCAACCAATAGGTGGCGCTGTTACCAAATTAGTTTGGAATGGTCAGTGTGAGGTGACGATGACAAATACAAAGTTTGGTGCAAATATGTCAAAGCTTTGCAGAGATACAGCCTCAAATGAATGTTGGCATCATTCCAGCAAATTCGTTGATGCGCTAAATGAGAACCGTTTCGTATTTCGACATGAAATGCATAACATTTTGCCAGCATGGTCTGAAGATGATCCACGTCAAATTTGGTGAAAATCTGACTAACAGTCTAGGAGGAGTTAGAAAAAGTAGGTTTTTAACATTAATCAAAATGGCGGACAGGAAGTTCAGCCAAATAAGGAAAACTTGGTATCTATGTTCTCGGCTTTACCCAAGGAATCTATTAAAATCAGTGTCATGTCAATAGCCAGATCATTTCAAAAGTTATTAGCCTTTATGTAAATTGAGCTATAACTTTTGACCACTAGGTGGCGCTGTTTAAAAATATTTTGAGTACCTTCAGGGGATGGTGTTGTTGGCACATTCTGAGTTTCTTAATATTACACCAATGCATTTGTTTAGTATAGCCTTTTATTTCACTTAAGTGTATTGAAGTCAATGGGAATTTCATGTTTTGTTCTATTATAGCGCCACCAAGAGGCTCAGTCCCACCATTTTTTTCATGTGTGCTCAGAGTGAGCCCATATATGTGTGTGTCAATTTTGGTGAAAATATCTCAATTCACTTCAGAGTTATAGACATTTATATGAAAAAGCACGTAAAAATTGACTGACTCTTGACTTTGATTGAATATTACTACCCCTTACTATCAATATTTTGGCATTTGGGCATTGGCATATAGCTATCGACCTATGTTTCCGAACTTCTGACGGTGGTTTCGTCTCGATCAGACAAGCGGTTTCGAAGATATAGCCAGATGTTTTTTAAGCGCTAAATCACAACGCTACACAAACCGTAAGGCGAAACCTAGCATGTTTGGTATCGTAGGACTCGGTAAGGTTTCAGGAGTACAATTTGATGAGTCTCGTGAAAATAAGTCGACCACACCCAAAGTTATAAGCATTTAAAAAAAGAAGATCACCACTAGGTGGCACTGTTTCGAAACTTCTCATGCTCCTTCAGGACATTGTGCTGATGACCCATACCATGTTTCTTAACAATCCGTTGATGCGTTCTGAAAATACAGCATTTTAGCACAAAATTCAAAATGGCCGACAGTAAAAATGGCCGAAATGGTAAAATTGCATATCAGTTGACTCGGCATGTTGCCCTGAATCTAACAAGACCAAATTTATGATTTTTGGACAAACTGTTTAGAAGTTATAAGCGAAAATAGCAATTTTTCATATCTCCGGACCAGTAGGTGGCGCTGCACCGAAACGCAGCAAGTAGTCTCAGGTTATGCTTTTTATGATATGGACCAGGTTTGGTCTGAATACGATAAATCGTTGCAGAGATACAACCTTACAACTGTTTTTGTAAGCTTTACGTAAAATTTGTTCGAGCGTTTATCGAAAACAGTTTGACGAATCAATTTGATTTGCATAACTTTTGGTCAGCACTGCCTGAAGATGATCTGGTTCAATTTTCGTGTGAATCGGACAAACCGTCTAGGACGAGTTCGAAAAAGTAGTTTTTTTTAAAAATTCAAAATGGCGGCCATATTTCTATGACGGAAAATGACTGGATAGGGTGCATTCAAATTGGCATGAGCTCAGAAATCAGAGGAAAAAAGAATTTTGTTGATTGGCCTTACGGTCAAAAAGTTATTAACAAAATAAAAGTGAAAGTTTGGACAGTTGGTGGCGCTAGAGGGAATGTCTTAGACACACCAAAATTGGTGTACTTAATGTTGGCACTGTCCTCTATCAGAATGTCAAACCAAAACAACTTTCCCGCATTCGGTTCTATGGGCTGCCATAGACTCCCAGTCGGAAGAATAATAATAATAATAAATATAGCTGCAAGCAGCAATTACGGGGCCAAGCACTCCAACGGCAAATGTAGTAGCTAAGCATCGCATAAAGCATCACACCAAATACATTAATGAGCAATAACAGCAATTTTGGAATTATTGTATTTGAAATGGCAAAAAAAAAAAAAAAAACACCAATACCACCTCTAGTAGCATGATTACTTGGTTTATCAAGCTTGACCAATAGGTGACACTGTTATAAAATCAATTTGGTGTACTCTGTGTGACTTTTCAATGACACACACAAAGTTTGGTGTCAATATGCCAAAGCATTCCAGGGATACAGCCTCAAGTGTCATTTTCTCATTGTGCCTCAAATTCGTCGATGTGGTATGCGAAAACGGTTTTGTCTATCGACTCAAAATCCATAATTTTGAATCAGTATAGCCTGAAGATCATTTGATTCGAATTTGGTGAAAATCGGACAAACGGTTGATCAGGAGTTCGAAAAAGTATGTTTTCAACATAAATCAAAATGGCGGACTGGAAGTTCAGCTTACCGTGGTATATTTGGTATCTTTGTTATCGGCATAAGCCAGGGAATATTTTGAGCCCAGTTTCCTTCAAATAGGCTAATGCATTAAAAAGTTATTAGCATTTTAAAAAGTGTAATTACTCATGGTTAATGAATGGTTTATTAATCTCGACCAATAGGTGGCGCAGTTACCAAATTTATGTGGCATGGTCAGTGTGAGGTGGCGATGACACATACAAAGTTTGGTGCAAATATGTCAAAGTGTTGCAGAGATACAGCCTCAAATGCATTTTGGCACCCTTCCAGCAAATTCGTTGATGCGCTAAATGAGAACCGTTACGTATATCGACACGAAATCCATAACTTTTTGCCAGCATGGTCTGAAGATGATTCACGTCAAATTTGGTGAGAATTGGGCTAACGGTCTAGGAGGAGTTCGAAAAAGTAGGTTTTCAACATTAAGCAAAATGGCGGACAGGAAGTATGGCCAATATTCGCATAATTGGTATCAATGCTCTCGGCTTTACCCACAGAATATAGGGAGGCCATTTTAATTTTAATAGTCTAATTTATTCAAAAGTTATTAGCGTTTATGTGATATTTCATTATAACTATTGGCCACAAGGTGGCGCTGCCACCAAACTTTTTGAGTACCTTCAGGGCATGGAGCCGAATATTTTTGTAATTATTTGCGAAACGATACGATGCTGCGTTCAAAAAATACAGCATTTTAAATCATAATTCAAAATGGCCGACGCCTAAAATGGCCGACACGGGAAAATTGGATATCATTTGACTCGACATGACTCACTGAATCTAAAGAGACCAGTTGTGTGATTTTTGGCCAAACCATTCAGTAGTTATAAGCCAAAATATGCATTTTTCATATCTCCTGACCACTAGGTGGCGCTGTTTCGAAACACTGCAGGTAGTCTCAGTTCATGCTTGTTATAACACACGGCAAGTTTGGTCTCAATATGACAAACCGTTGCCGGGATATAGCCTCACGTGCATGTTTGCGTGCTTTTCGTCAAATTTGTTTACGTGTCATTCGACAACAGTTGGACGAATCAACTTGAATTCCATAACTTTTTGCCAGCATGGTCTGAAGATGATCTGAGCCAATTTTCGTGGCAATCGGACTAACCGTCTAGGACGAGTTCGAAAAAGTAGGTTTTTCGAATAATTGAAAATAGCGAAAAAACTAAACCTTGCGATTTTTGAATTTTGGGGTTCATTCGACTTGGCATGAGCCAAGGATTCAGAAGAAAAAAGAATTTTCATTTTCTGGCTTACGGTTCAAAAGTTATTAGCATAGAAACATTGAAAGTTTGGACAAGTGGTGGCGCTAGAGAGTTGGAGTTAGAGACTTCAAATTTGCTATAGTTAATGCAGGGACTGTCCTCTATCAGTGTGCCAAATTATACAACTTTCCCGCAATCGGTTCTATGGGCTGCCATAGACTTGCGGCGGAAGAAGAAGAAGAAGAAGAAGCAGAATAATAATAAATATAGCTGCAAGCAGCAATTACGGGGCCAAGCACTCCAACGGCAAATGTAGGAGCTAAGCATGGCATGAAGCATCACACCAAATACATTAATGAGCAATAACAGCAATTTTGGAATTATTGTATTTGAAATGGCAAAAAAAAAAACACCAATACCACCTCTAGTAGCATGATTACTTGGTTTATCAAGCTTGACCAATAGGTGACACTGTTATAAAATCAATTTGGTGTACTCTGTGTGACTTTTCAATGACACAAACAAAGTTTGGTGTCAATTATGCCAAAGCATTCCAGGGATACAGCCTCAAGTGTCATTTTCTCATTGTGCCTCAAATTCGTCGATGTGGTATGCGAAAACGGTTTTGTCTATCGACTCAAAATCCATAACTTTGAATCAGTATAGCCTGAAGATCATTTGATTCGAATTTGGTGAAAATCGGACATACGGTTGATCAGGAGTTCGAAAAAAGTATGTTTTCAACATAAATCAAAATGGCGGACCGGAAGTTCAGCTTACCGTGGTATATTTGGTATCTATGTTATCGGCATAAGCCAGGGAATATTTGAGCCCAGTTTCCTTCAAATAGGCTAATGCATTAAAAAGTTATTAGCATTTTAAAAAGTGTAATTACTCATGGTTAATGAATGGTTTATTACTCTTGACCAATAGGTGGCGCTGTTACCAAATTTATGTGGCATGGTCAGTGTGAGGTGGCGATGACACATACAAAGTTTGGTGCAAATATGTCAAAGTGTTGCAGAGATACAGCCTCAAATGCATTTTGGCACCCTTCAGCAAATTCGTTGATGCGCTAAATGAGAACCGTTACGTTATATCGACACGAAATCCATAACTTTTTGCCAGCATGGTCTGAGAGATGATGCACGTCAAATTTGGTGAAAATTGGGCTAACGGTCTAGGAGGAGTTCGAAAAAGTAGGTTTTCAACATTAAGCAAAATGCGCGACAGGAAGTAAGGCCAATTTTCACATTATTGTATCAATACTCTCGGCATGACCCACAGAATATAGCGAGACCATTTTAATTTAAATAGACTAATTTATTCAAAAGTTATTAGCATTATTGTATTTTCATTATAACTATTGGCCACAAGGTGGCGCTGCACCAAACTTTTTGATACCTTCATGGGGCATGGAGCCGAATATTTTTCGTAATTATTTGCGAAACGATACGATGCTGCGTTCAAAAAATTACAGCATTTTAAATCATAATTCAAAATGGCCGATCGCCTAAAATGGCCGACACAGGAAAATTGGATTATCATTTGACTCGACATGACTCACTGAATCTTAAAGAGACCAGTTGTGTGATTTTTGGCCAAACCATTTCAGTAGTTTATAAGCCAAAATATGCATTTTCATATCTCCTGACCACTAGGTGGCGCTGTGTCGAAACACTGCAGGTAGTCTCAGTTCAGTGCTTGTTATAACACACGCCAAGTTTGGTCTCAATATGACAAACTCGTTGCCGGGATATAGCCTCACGTGCCATGTTGCGTGCTTTTCGTCAAATTTGTTTACGTGTCATTCGACAACAGTTGGACGAATCAACTTGAAATTCCATAACTTTTTGCCAGCATGGTCTGAAGATGATCTGAGCCAATTTTCGTGGCAATCGGACTAACCGTCTAGGACGAGTTCGAAAAAGTAGGTTTTTCGAATAATTGAAAATAGCGAAAAAAACTAAACCTTGCGATTTTTGAATTTTGGGGTTCATTCGACTTGGCATGAGCCAAGGATTCAGAGGAAAAAAGAATTTCCATTTTCTGGCTTACGGTTCAAAAGTATTAGCATAAAACATTGAAAGTTTGGACAAGTGGTGGCGCTAGAGAGTAGGAGATAGAGACTTCAAATTTGCTACAGTTAATGTTGGGACTGTCCTCTATCAGTGTGCCAAATTATACAACTTTCCGCAATCGGTTCTATGGGCTGCCATAGACTTGCGGCGAAGAAGAAAGAATAAAAAATATAGCTGCAAGCAGCAATAACGGGGCCAAGCACTACAGAAGCAAGCTTCAGACGAATGGCAGGAATGAGTAATTAAGACAGTTTAAGATTATTTAGGCAAAAATGGCTTTAAAAACAATAACCACAACAACTAGTAATAGGATTTATTGGCTTATCACATGTAACCAATAG